>NW_026067926.1:9335769-9402606 GCF_014885135.2 Alexandromys fortis | reverse complement strand
ATTCTGGGCGGAAGAGGAAGTGAGGTCAGACTCTGCTCTGCTCCCGAAGAGACGCCATGCTCAGCTCTCCCGGGTAGATGCGATAGCTCTGCTCTCTGAGGCACACGCGATGAAGATGGACATAGGCTAGAATCTTCCTGGTAAGCGCACCTTGGGGTGCTTACAAACATTACTAGAAATGGGCTAGTCCAGGTGCGAGAATTAGCCTGTAAGGGCTAGAGTTCATGGGCCAAGCAGTTCTTAAATGAATACAGTTTGTGTGTTGTTATTTCGGGCATGAGCTAGCCAAGCGGCTGGGGTGTTGGGGACGCAGCCCCGCCGCTCATATTTCAACAGTTTAGTAATCATCTCTGCAGTATGTGACTTCCTGAACACAAAGTGGTATTTGTGGGGAAGCAGAACCAAGGACCTGAGCAGAGCTACAGGGAGAACTTGGGCCAGCTCTCAAGGAGGCTGTGTTGGGCTAGTTAAATCCTTTCTCACAGGAATCTTACACCAAGTTCCTACATCAAGTGCTCGTATTTATTTCTGTGTGTTCCTATGGAAGTCCACATGTGTGTAAGGGCATGAACGCACATGTGTGACTTTGCTGTGTGGTCAAAGACATCAGGTGTCTACACTAAGTAGGCTAGCTGGCTGGTGAATGAGCTTCAAGGGAGTCACCCTTGTGTGACTCATCTTGCCATTGCTGGGGTTAGAACATTCCTCCCTGCCTCCACTACCATACCCAAAAATCTCAGCTCCGCATAGTGGCACATGCTTTTCATCCCAGCACTCGGGAGGCAGAGGCAGGCAGGTTCCAGGACAGTTCTGCCACACCTTGCTTGTTACAAGGAGACTGAAGTTGGGTCCCCATGCTTGTTAAGTCTGTCAACCTTAGACACCTCCCCAGTTCCTAAAATTTATTTCTCACCACTCCTGGAGGTCAAAAGTCTAACATTACAGTTCCCACAGGTTCCCTGTCTTGGTGAGGGCCCATTCCTCATGAACGGATCTTCTATTTCCTTGAGTGCTGTGGTAAACAAGCTCTTTTAAGTTTTTTTCCTCTTCTTTCACGTGTAAGTGTGGCATGTATGCAAGCATGTATGTGTGACTACATATAGGCAAACACATGCAAGAGTGTGTGTGTGACCGTGTTGGTTACTGTAGGGAGCCATCTCAACCACTCTCCACCCAATTCTTTTTGAAACAGGATCTCTCAGTCTAACCCAGAGTTGTTGCTATGGTGAGTCTCACTACTCAGATTGTTTCAGGGAGTCCTCTCTCTACCTTCCCAATCTGGGATCACAGGGAGCTACCTACCCACCCAAGGAACCTCTTTTATAAGGGCACGAATCCCATTTGTGCGGGTTCTGCCATTCCATTTTGTCCATATGCACCTTTCCTATTTCAGTGTCCAGTATCCTCTAACAGCCACAGGAACTATCTGTACCAGTCATCATTTCTTGCATACTGACCATTGTAACTGGAAACGGCTGTTATGTACAATCCCCAGAGGTCACTATGAGGTCTCATCATTTTAAGAATAACCACAAGAGGGGAGAAAACATTGGCTCAAGACTACACACTGCAGGACTTGAAGTCCAGTGCCAACTGCTTCTTCTGAGACATGTGGCCTCCTCTGCACCCTACTGTGTGGTTATGGCAACCAAGAGGCAGGTCCTCTGGTGCACACCCAGCTGCTGCCCTGTAAGGGGATTGATGTGGGAGTGTCATATATCAATCTGTTGATTTCACTGGTTAAGTAATAAACACACTGCTTGGCCCTGATAGGTTAAAACATAAGTGGGAGGAGTAAACAGAACAGAATGCTGGGAGGAAGAGGAAGTGAGCTCAGAGACACCATGCTCCCCTCTCCCGGGTAGATGCGATAGCTCTACTCTCTGAGGCAGACACACAATGAAGCTCCGACCCAGGATGGACGTAGGCTAGAATCTTCCCAGTAAGCGCACCTTGGGGTGCTTACACACATTATTAGAAATGGGCTAGTCCAGGTGCGAAAGTTAGCCGAGAAGAGGTTAGATAGAAATGGGCCAACCAGTGTTTATATGAATACAGTTTGTGTGTTGTTATTTTGGGGCATAAGCTAGCCAAGGCGGCCGGGGTGCTGGGGACGCAGCCCCGCCGCTCCTATTACAACAGGGGATGTTTTCTAGACTCTTCTCTTGGAGCTGCGCAGAGGGCTCAGCAGGCAAGAGCACTTGCTACTCTTCCAGGGGATCTGGGTTCAGTTCCCAGCCTCTAAGGCAGCTCACAGTTGTCTCTAACTTTGGTGCCAGGGGAGCCAGCACCTTCTTCTGGCCTCTTTGGGGTCCACAGGGGCAAGAGACAAAACAATCATACACAAAAAATAAAAGGTAAATAATGTAAAGACTAATTTTATTCCTTTTCCCTAGAATTATCTCTACAGTGTTAGGCATAAAAATTTTCTGGTGGGGGAAGTGGTGCCTCTCCGGAACCTAGGAGCCCAAGACCTGCAAGAAGGAGCAGTGTAGTAATGAGGAAACCAACGAGAGGCAGATTGGGCACATGGGCTCACTCGATGGCCTGCTAAATCCTGACCTTTAGCCCTTCATTCTGTCAAACCCAGGCTGTGGCCGGGAAAATCAGCACACATATCTGAGGCAGTGGCTCTCAGCCTTCCTAATGCTGTGACCTTTTAATGCAGTCCTCATGTTGTGATGACCCCAACCATAAAATTATTTTGTTGCTACTTCTTAACTGTACTGTTGCCACTGCTATGAATCGTGATGTAAATGTGTTTTCGGAGTGTCTTAGGTAAACCCTGTGAAAGGGAACCACTGATCTGCGGGCTCCTGGTGCCGAGTCCAGGGACATCCCCAGGGTCTTTGTTTATCATGGTGAAGGGGATAAAGTGGCCTGTTCACATTCCAATGGGAGGAGCCTCCTGTAGTAGCTTCTGTGTTGTTCTACCCTAGATGGCCCCAAGGATCAGGTTACTCAGCACCTAACCTCCCTGTCCCAGACCTCCTGCCTGGTAAAACCTGTTGTTTACTAGGTGTCCACTTCAAGGGATGTCTAACAATAGAATTGACAGTCTAAGGACAGTGCTTCTCGCTGCTCCAGCCGGTATCCTCGCAGGACCCAGGGAAGAAGGACCTCGCTCTACCTTGAATCTGCGGAAACAGATTCCAAACACCTTTAGAAGAGGGTGGGATGGGATGACTCTGGAAATCCCCACCTAACCAGTTTCCTGCTCTATTTCCGAGTTGTGCCCATTCAGGAAGGGAGTCCTGTTTGAGGAGCACAGCAGGAAAAACGGGCCTGACCCACAGGGACCCCAAGTATCCAGAGTTTCCACCGTATACAGCATGAGCACAGACAACACCCTGAGAGAACTTTTTATCTTGATTCTAGTTATTTCTTTCCTTTCTTTTTCCTTCTGATTTTTCAAGACATTCAGCGGGGTAGGAGAGAGGAGGGAGCAAAAGAGAGGCATCAAGCCAGAACTGGGCTCTGACTTCAGTTCCCCCAACAGAGGGTAGACTTCATAGAAAACTTCTCTGTGATGCCTGGTAGCAAGAAGGTGAACCAGAAATGTTCTCACTGGGGTATACCGCCCCACCCTAAAAAACCCTGCAGATTCTCCACATCCCCAGAAAGGGCCCACCGTGGGCTATTCGCATTCTCCCACAGCTAACCAGACTGGAGACTGGTGGTAGACATAGATACCAGAGGACATCCAAAATAATAACTCTAGTGAGCACACTCTTTTATTTTAAACATTTATTATTTTTAATTATGCATATTTCTGTGTCTGTATGTGTGTGTGAGTATGGGTGTCCATGGAAGTCAAGAGGGTGTTAGGTCTCCCTGGAGTTGGAATTACAGGTAGTTTGTGGGTGCTGGCAACTGTGCCCAGGTCCTCTAGAAGAGCACTAAGTGCTCTTAAGTGTTGAGCCCTCTCCCCAGCCCCTATATCACATTCTGTGTTGCCTTCTATTCCAGGCATCTCCCACCTGAATCTAACCCTAGAAGCAGGTGCTGTTCTTGTTATTTCATGGAGGAAACTGAGAATAAAAGCCACTAAGAGAGCCAGGGGGTGGTGGTGGCACACACCTTTAATCCCAACATTCAGGAGGCAGAGACAGGTGGATCTCTGTAAATTCAAGGCCAGCCATGTCTACAAATCAAGTTCCAGGATAGCCAGGGCTGTTACACAGAGAAACCCATTTCAAACAACAAAACAACAACAAAAACCCACTAAGAAATCTGTAGAAGGTCACACAGCTAGAGAGGGCTGGAGCCAGGCCTTCTGACCTAAAAGATTGGGAGGAGGTCAAAGGTTGGACTATTGTCCATCAGACAAGGCGGCAAGGGTTGACAATGTGGCTCTGTTTGCGGAGTGCCTGTCCATCATGCACAAGGCCCTGAGCTCCATCCATCCCTGGTACGTCTGTATTTCAGCACCCACCCCATAATCCTCTCACTGAGAGGTAGAAAAAGGAGGATCAAGGATTCAAAGTGATATACAGAAATATATCAAGTTTCAGACTAGTGTGGACTTCATGAGATCTTGACCTCATAAAGGGAAAAAGACAACAAGGCACAAATCAGTTTTTTATATTGTCAAGGCAAGAGGGAAGGGTGGGTTGCTCTTTCTAGATTCTCCACCCCCTAGAAACAACCCCCAGGCCTCTACTTCCCCATGGAAGTCCCAGCACTCTGGGATGCATGCAGATAAGAGCCCAGAATTTGATGGTTTTCACTAGCAAGGATTCCTGCCTGTTTTTTTTTTTAATGATTTGTTTATTTTTATTTTCTGTGCACTCATGTTTTATCTGCATGTATGTCTGCCTGTGTGAAGGTGTCAAATTGCTTGGAGCTGGTGCTCCAGACAACTGTGAGCTGCCATGTGGATGCTAGGAATTGAGTCCAGGTCATCTGGAAAAGCAGACTGTGCTCCTAACTGCTGAGCCATCTCTCCAGCCCCAGGATTCCTGCTTTTGAAGAGGATTGTGTAAAGAAATGAGCCTGGTCATGGTGGCGCACGCCTTTAATCTCAGCACTTGGAAGGCAGAAGCAGGTGGATCTTTGTGAGTGCGAGGCCAACTTGATATTCAAAGTGAGCTCCAGGACAGCTAGAACTGTTACACAAAGAAACCCTGTCTAGAAAAAACAAAAAAGGAAAGAGAGACAGAGAGAAATGAGTGCATGATGCACCCTCCTAGCACCTCCCACTCTACGCTGCACACCACTGCCTCCGAATCACACATTGAAACCGAGCCTTTCCCAATCCAAGTTCCATTCCCCTGTGTCAAGCTGTGTGGGCAGGGAAGGACACAGACAGCAGTGAGCTTGCTCAGTGAATGGCTTTCTCTGCTGAGTGATGGTATCTGATGCATGTTAAATGCCTCCCTGTGATTCCTCAAGTGACTATTAATCAATGAACCAAGAACAGAGAGCTCCAGGGGAAAATCTGCTACAGCAGAAGAAAGCAAATCGTGAGCAGCATCCTGGATGACACATAGGTGCAGACGGCCTTGGTCAGTACTGTCACTGAGGAGCTAGGCCTACCAGTCACAGGTAGACAACAAAGAGCCACCTACAAAAAGACAAAGGTCTACCTTTTCCCAGGCTTACCTGGGTACTGGCCAAGCCAAGAAGAGAACTCCCCAAAACTGTCTAAAGGAGAGATGTGGATAAGTGCAATAGCACATAGCTATAATCCCAGCTGCTTGGGGCTGTGGATGAGGGTGGAGGTGGGGGAACTGCTTGGGCCCAGGAGTTTGAGGTGAGTCTGAACAATATTATGAGATCAATTTTAAAAATAAATAGGTAGGGCTGAGGGTTGCTAAGTATCGGTAAAATGTTTGCTGCATAGGCAAGAGGTCCAGAACCAGAGAAGGAAAGGCAGGGAGATCCCTGGAGCTCACTGGCCATCCATCAGGCTAGCCTGGGCAAATCAGAGAGCCTTGGGTCAGTGTGAAAGCCTGCCTCAAAACACAAAGAGGACAGCATCTGAGGGATAACAACCAGGGTTCAAACCTCTATTGCATATTCTCTCTCTCTCTCACTCTCTCTCTCTCTCTCTCTCTCTCTCTCTCTCTCTCTCTCTCTCACACACACACACACACACACACACACACACACACACACACACACANTCTCTCTCTCTCTCTCTCTCTCTCTCTCTCTCTCTCTCTCTCTCTCTCACACACACACACACACACACACACACACACACACACACACACACAGGGTGGGGAAAATGAGAAAGAAGTAAAACATAGAAAAACCATTTGTTATTACTGGACTTGGTTTCCCTCCCACTGGAAAAGTCATCTCATGACTGAGACACGCACTGCGCTCCACCATTCCCCTTCTTCCACCGACAGGCCAACAAGCTGCATGGTGGCTACAGTTCCCAGTGCCAAGGGATGGGAGGCCTGGTGGCAGCACTCAGAGTGGCCATGCATTGTCTCCTCATTCTGAAGGGAAGGGCTCTAGGGCTGATGCACCTCTCCTCAGTGACCCAGAAAGGCTGCTGGTTGCTAATCGCCTTATTTGAGTTCTCCCCAGCACCTTGCATCCGCTGGTTTTGCCTTGGGAACAGAGAGCAATTAGAACTGGATTCAGCCTTCATGGCTGCAACTGTGGCTGTCGTGGGAGGGCCTGCCCCCGCAGGCACACATGTGGCTTAAATGTGAATTTAAAAAGCTATTAAGGAAATATGCAGTTTGGTACTGACGGCCTCTCAGGGAGTGAGGAAAATGGCAAATGCTCGTTTCAGGGCTCTGGGTAGTAATCACTACCCACTCCCGGTGTATTCAGTCATCACCATGACAACCACCCAAGTCTTCCTTCCTTTGTGGCAGACAATAGAAATTTTAATTAAGGCCTTTTTTTTCTTTTTATCAGTTGTAAGAAAACATCCAGATACTGTCATCCAGAAATACATGACCAGGAACAGTTTGGGAACTCAAAAATATTTTCACCAAGTCACATGACCCTACCCCTGCATCCCCAAAGCCCAGTCTCCAACTCAGATTTTACAGAACTCATAAATTTAGATTTGTCTGGATATTTGATCTAACATCATGAAGCTGTGTAAACATTACAATTTAATTTTCTGGCTCTGACTGAGAACAGGATTCTAGCTATTTTTATTTCAGCCATAAACTCAAAAGGTCTGATACACTTTCATTAGGTTTGTTGCTCAACGGCCTTTGGACAGAACAGATCTGGATCCCTGTGGTGCGCCCTGTGTGATAGGGGCTAGCTTTTTACCTTCTCCAGACCTTCCTACCTGGAAGACAGAAGTAGGAACGCCACAGTAAACCATGTCAGTGAGAAGCAATAATGATTATAGATACATACATATGAGCTGTCAATAGCAACAGTGAAACAGTGAAACAAAGTCATTATTGTTCTGCACCAAGTAACAAAGGAGGCCTGGTCCTCTCTTCCTATAAAATATGTCAAGCATATGCTGGCTCCTCTCCCTCCTCCATCCTAAACCCAGGCTCTTGTAGCTCTTACTTGTATTATCTCAACAGCTTCTAAAAACTTCTGCACAGCTCCTGATCTGCAGACCACCAACCTGCATAGAGGGCTCACTCTGCTCTATGTGAACTTCCAGTAGGATTTTCGGGGCAGGGGTGGGGAGGAGAGTGGATGACACTGGGTTTTACTGAAAACATTTTTATTTTAAAGGCCTTTTAAATAAATGGAGGGCTAGGAAACACCCATGTTAGCCAGTGAGATGGCTTAGCTGGTAGGCTTGCTGGCAAGCCTGACACCCCAGAACTCACATGGAGAGATTCCTAGCTCCTGAAAATTGTTCTCTTACCTCCACATGTGCGCAGCAATACACACAGATACATACGTTTTTTAATGAGGGGCATGGTGCAGGCACTCAGTGGCGCTGCCCTCCACTCTCCTCCATCATGGCACTGAGACCTTACATGCCCACAGATACCCCTGCACAAACTGAGCAGGAAGGTTTTGATGTCCCAGATATGCTATCCGTAAGCTCAAGAAATGCAGGTCATACTCCATGCTGCCAATGCTCTGTGTGCCAGAAGGAGCTGTGCACAGTTCAGCTGCATTCTGACTGTGACTACACATTCTGCTCTCAAACACGCAGCCTATGCAATGTTGGCCTAAACAAGTATGCTTAGACAACAGAGCGAAACACGGTCTCAGGCACACAGACACTGTGACGGTTCTTTCCTGGACTCTGGTGTAGTTTCTTGTGTCTCTTCCTCTATTTATTTATTTATTTGTTTGTTTGTTTGTTTGTTTATTTATTTTACAATATTCTGTCTGTGTGTATGCCTGCAGGCCAGAAGAGGGCACTAGACCCCATTACAGATGGTTGTGAGCCATCATGTGGTTGCTGGGAATTGAACTCAAGACCTTTGGAAGAGCAAGCAATGCTCTTAACCTCTGAGCCATCTCTCCAGCCCCTGTGTGTATCTTCCTCTTGACCTGACCATTCAGCTCCACCACCATCAAGGTCATCTTCTCTTTGTCACAAAGTCGATACAAATCTATACAAACCAAAGTGATGAGAAGAACTGGTCCAGGTCCTTCGTGGTCTGACAGAGAGAAAGGAGGGGATAAAAGACAGGAGGCTCCAAAGCAGGACCTCACTGTGTTTGTCAGGCCAGTTTGTGGACAATATGAGATCAGTCACTTTTTTTCCCCTAAGAAAATTAGCTTCCTAGAATAAAAATTCTAAATTTAATTTTTAAGCTGCTCACCAGGTAGAAGCCATGCATAACCCAATGGAATATATATTTCATGAAAGTTTATTTTTTGCTTGTTATTTACAAAAAGCAATATGCAGTCCTTAGGGGAAAAAAGCTAGAAATGGAGAAAAGCTGAGGGGGGAATATTACTTCTAGGTCCACTGACACAATCATCTGAGAGCTAAATATTTAATTTTGTGCTAAAGCAAGCCCTTTTGTCCCAGTAGCTTTTGTTGAAGATAAACTAATAAAAGCTAAAAGTTAAAATAAAAAATGTGTGGGACTTAATCACTCTCTTCTCAATTCTACCGTCGTTTAGGTGAGCAAGATCCTTTCCAGCATGTTTGTTGGGGTGGAAGGAGCATAGAGGACCGTTGTTTGGATTTTTTGTTTTGTTTGGCTTGGTTTGATTTTTCGAGACAGGGTTTCTCTTGTAGCTTTAGTGCCTGTCCTGGAACTAGCTCTTGTAGACCAGGCTAGCCTCAGACTCACAGAGATCCGCCTGCCTCTGCTTCCTGAGTACTGGGATTAAAGGCGTGCGCTATCACTGCCTGCCTGGCCAAGGACAGCTTTATTGAGATACAGTTCACAAGTCAATCAAGGTTCCATTTTATAAGTTCACTATAACAGCTTTGAGTACATTCCGAGTAGTACAGTCATCACGTCAGTTTGCCCCACTAAGAACACGCCCTTTATCCCACACTGGTACCATGCCTTGTGTCCCACAGACCCAGTCCAAGTGGTACAGTCATCACGTCAGTTTGCCCCATTAAGAACACGCCCCATCACACACTGGTACCTTGCCTTATGCCTGTAGATGCAGCTAAGACAAAGGACCAGCTGAATACAAGACCAGCCTGAGTAACATCAAGACCCTATCTTAAAAAATAAAACTAAAAAGACCTTCTACCTAATCTTCTAGCCATCACCCCCCCACACACACACACCATCCCTGGGCAAGAATTAATCTACTTTCTACCTTCACTAAATTTCCCTCTTCTAAATATTAGCAGAATCGCCGGGTGGTGGTGGCGCACGCCTTTAATCCCAGCACTCGGGAGTTCGAGACCAGCCTGGTCTACAAGAGCTAGTTCCAGGACAGGCTCCAAAACCACAGAGAAACCCTGTCTCGAAAAACATTTAAAAAAAAAACAAACACCTAAATATTAGCAGAATCATATCACTCAGAATAAACCTGCTAAGGCTCATCTTTATAGCATTCCCAGTATTTTGTTCCCTTTTGTTATCAAGTAATTTTCCATTGTACAGAACTCTACCACATTTTTCACTCAGCTGGCAGACATAGGGTTAGACTATATTCACTTTTAGGGTGCCACAGATAATGCTGCTGTGGGCAAGGGGTTTCTGTGGAAACTTACATTCTCATTCTCCTGGGAGTGAAATTCATCAGTTTTATGGGAATTCTACATTTATGCTTTTGAGAAGCATCAGACTGAATTCCTCAGTGGCTGCCCCACATGAATTATTCATCTTTAAAATGCAGAATATGGGCGGTGCATGTCTTTAATCCCAGTACTTGGGAGGAAGAGGCAGGAGGATCTCTGTGAGTTCGAGGCCAGCCTGGTCTACAAGAGTTAGTTCCAGGATAGCCAGAGCTACAGAGAGAAACTGTCTTGAAAACCAAAATCTAAAAAACAAACAAAGCATAAACAAACAAACAAACAAATAGAATGTAGAATGCCCCAATCTGAGTTTTCACCTTCCATGTTTTCAGGTACTCACTCTCAACTATAACCCCAAAATGTTAAATGGAAAATGTTTACAAATAAACAATTCCTAAGTTTAACGTTGTTTGCTGTTCTAAACCACATAATAAAATCTTGCATTGTGTGTTTCATCCCACCCCAGATGTGAACCACACTTTGTTCATTGAATCCATGTCGTACATATGACCTGTCCATTCAATACCTGGCATCTCCTTGGTTATCACATGAACTATCTCAGCATCATAACACTTTATGCTCAAGTAACCCATGTTTTACTTAGTAACAGCCACAGGCAGCAAGGAACGTGATGCAAAGTTGGACACAATGTTGCACATCCAGAATCCCCAGCCGTCTGGGAGGTTGAGATGGGAGAATCACAAGCTCTACGCCAACCTGGCTTATAAAAGAGACCCTGTCCTTGAAAGGAATGGGAGGATAGCATGGGCAGGGGGCAACAGGGTGTGGGAGGGCAGACAGCTGTACTCTGCTGCTATGTTGCCACTGCAGGTACAAGGGAAGAAGCACAGAACTGCTGGGTTCACCATCCCTAGGGTGATGGTGGTGGTGGGTACCATCTGTGATGGAAGGTACACATACCAGCAGACAGCACGACTACCGTAGAGACATCTGTGTGTCAAGAGTCACCACACTTTCCTCAATAGTTAACGACATTTATTGGGCATCTTCCTGTGTGCTCAATGAACATTTATATATCTTACTTAACCCAACTAAGCTTTAAAAAAAAAAAAAAAAGGCAAGTCCTAGGGGCTGGAGAGATGGTTCAGCAGTAAAGAGCACTGGCAGTTCTTTCAGAGGACCTAGATTCCCAACCACCATGTGGTAACTCATAATCAGCTGTTGGCCTCTGAGGCCATTGCACACACGTGCTGTACAAATAACATGCAAGCAAAATAATCAAACACATCAAATAAAAATAAATATATATTAAAATTTTAATTGCAAGTCCTTTGAACAGGACCAATATCTGAATTCAAATGTCTTTTATAGTTGAACTGTCCTGGGCAAGTCACCTTTTATGAGCTTTCTAGTTCTGATTTATATGCAGATAGTAACCTAACTGCCAGAGAGGGAACACTGAGATACAGTGTGTCTAACACACAGCTGGACACACATGCCCTACACACAACAGTTACTAACAAGCTTGATGTTAACACTTTGTAACCCGTAAAGCCTTTCAAACAGTTCAGCACACAGGGAGAAGCTATAACTGGCAGAAATTGGAAACACAGGGCAGGGAGCACCAAAGGAGGTAGGGGGAGGAGCAGAGGGATAGACCGCAGTTGGAATAGCCCATTTTCAATTCCTCTTACCTATCACTGTCAAAGTCAGTTCTGAACTTGCTCTTCTCCCATTCAATACTGATCCAAGCACCAAACCCACTGAATTAAGCTCTGAATTTTTGTTTGGAAGAGCTTAAGTAGGCCGGCAAGATGGCTCAGTGGGTAAGGACACTTGCCACCAAACAAGATGACCCAAGCTCAATCCCTGGAATCCATACAATAAAAGGAGAGAATTGACTCCTGCAAGTGGTTCACTGACATGCTGTAGCAACCCCCACCACACACATAGGTACAAATAAATACATGTAATAAGTGATTTTGGAATCATGTGTCTGCTACCTCATTGAATTCTTACTGAACAGGAAGGAAGCAGGTCTTACTCACTGGATATCAGATTAGCCAGACACTGCACGGCACATGAACATCAAGTGATGGATAACTGGCCGAACAAGTCACAAGGATGAGTGGACAAACAGGAGTGTATTTGGGATCTATATCTCTTTGCTATGGGTCCTAAAGGATTCTGCTTTCCTCTTCAAGTTGTGAATGAGGAGGGGAAGATCTCCTCTATGCACGCTTCTTGCCATGTAAACAGATCAGAGCAGAAAAGGAAGGAGAGCAGTGGCTTCAAATTCAGAGTAAAGACAGCTGTTCTGACAAAGTCTAAATTATACCACACCACAGGTAAGAATAACAAGACACACTTCACAGAGAAAGTCTGTTTGCCGTTCAACACCCAAAAAAGAGTCGAGCCAAAAAGAAAGAGAAAAGCCCTCTCCCACAAGTTGACATGGTTCCAGAAGCCATTTATTTGGACAGCGCACAGTCAGAGAGCAATCAGCCCTCTGGCATTTGTTCTTCCTACTGCTTTGGAGACCCGGAATGTACTGCTGCCACTTGACTGGTCTGCACGGCCCAAAGCCAGAGCAAGCTCCATATCCCTGCTGCACAACTGTGTAGATCACTGTTTACCCTGATGATTTTTTTTTAGATTTATTTATGTATACAACATTCTGCCTCCATGTATGCCTGCACGCCAGAGGAGGGCGCCAGATCTCATTACAGATGGTTGTGAGCCACCATGTGGTTGCTGGGAATTGAACTCAGGACCTATGGAAGAGCAGTCAGTGCTTTTAACCTCTGTGCCATCTCTCCAGCCCTACCCTGGTGTTTTTGACAGGTGAAATGGCAGAGCCTTCCTCAAGCCCTTGAAACTTGTCAATGTGCGACAGGCTTGCACTTTTCAATTTCTTCTAAGGTTCCTCTGGACAAACCACCAATGCCTTAATATAATCCCCTTGTTCCTGAGGTTTGAGAGAGAGCTCAGCAGTTAAGAATATTTGTTGCTCTTGCTGAGGACCTAGGTTCAGTTGCCAGCACCCACATAGTTTCTAACAAACATCTGTAACTCTGTTTCTGGGGATGTGATGCCCTCTTCTGGCCTCCATGGGCATTGCACTCAATTGGTTAATTCAGATGCAAGCAAAGCATCCATTCACATAAAATAAAATAGCTGTATTTTTTAAACACAGCAACATATATGCTAAAATTGGAAGAATACAGATAAGATTAGCATGGCTGCTGCATGAGGATAACATGCAAATTTGTAAAGTGTTCCATATTTTAAAAAAATCCTCATTTTTTTTTCCTTTTAGCATTTATCAAAGTTATCTACAATTCTATAGGAATGCACTGCTCCACTATGTCCCTCATTCACTAGACACAAGCAAGTGGCTGGGGGCCTACTACATCCCCATTAACGGAACATAAAATCTCAAATTTCACCATAATTTTTTTCCAGATCAACATTTCTATAGTCTGTTTCAGAAGTTGGTCAGCATGGTTGTAAGCTGTTTATACAGTTAAAGAATAGAAATTACCTTTGTGTCTGACCCTCAAAAAAGGGCTATGCCAAAGGTGTTTCTGTTTGATTGAATAACACAGAGATTCCGAGCTTAAGTGCTTACTCAATGAAAACCAGGCAAGATCATATGGTATCTAAAACATAGCCTCCTAGATGGTGAGACCCGACTGCTGGAGATACCACACATTTTGGCTGCAGGACATAGAAAATCAAGCTATAACTGAGGTGGGAGCTCCCTCCCTGTCCACATTCCAGCAAGGATGAAGAGAGGGGATCTGAGGCCCTGCCCCTAACTGAGAACTACTGACAGTTGGCTGTGGGGAGAGGGGATCATTTTTCTCAGTGTTATAGCCACTAGTGAGTCCTGCCCATGCTCACACAAGCAGCAATAATTAAACTCTGTGAACCATGGGAAGAAGGGTCCATAGGGAATGAGGGAACCAGAGAGGGAAATGGGGGATGAATAGAATCAAAACGCATTATGTACATGTATAAAGTTGCCAAATAAGATATACATACACCCACACACCCTCAACTATGTTTATGAAATACAAGAAATGAATGGATAAAAGCAGATCAAGAATGCTGATCTAACATCCTGAAATTATGGATTCTATCTCTTCTGTCGGTTTCTGTGAAGATCCCGCTCATTGTGAAAAATTCAGAAAATAAAGCAGGCTGGGATGTGGCAAAGGGCTTGCCTAGCACATACAAGGCCCAGGGCTTGATCGCCAGCACCACATAAACCCCAGGATCCGGAAAATCAAGGTAGAAGAATCAGAGGTTCAAGGTCATCCTCAGCTACTCAGGGGCTTGAGGGACTCGCAGGGTCCTGAAAAAGGACGGAAGTAAAGAGGAAAAGAAAGGGAAGAAATGGGGAGGAAGGGGAGCCATAAAGATGTAAATTACCCATAAGCACCGCCAGTGATACTAATTTGGTGTTCTGCCACCTGTTATTTATGTAAGAATTAAAATTCATAAGTACATTTTGCACGTACTGCTTGCAAAGGTTTTTGGCCTTTAAAATGAGAGAGTATATGAAATGTTTAGATAAGAGTGGAGGACGCAGCAAGGGAAAGAATGCACGGGGCTGTGTGTGCAGGGTGGCTGAAGGCAGCTTAGCCATGCCACATACCCGGCCACACTGCACCATAGCGAGTGCACCTACTGCAAACAGGGATCCTTTCAGCTTTTCCCTGAAGCTCCAGAGGCACACAGACTGAAATGAACATGGACGCTTCACCTGTTCGTTTGCTTAATTGATTTATTGTTTTGAGCTTTTGAGTCTTTGTTGACCTAATATTCATAACAATTCTCTGGCCTCAGCCTCCTAGGTGCTAAGAGTATGTTGTGTATCACCAGGTCTGGTTTCCTTCTTTTAAAAAAAAAAAAAACAGATTTTCTTTAGTGGTGTGCATGTGAGTGCAGGCACACACGAGTCCAGAGGGCATGGTATCCCTTAGAGCGTTAGTTAAAGATGGCTGTGAGCACCTGACAAGGATCCTCCATGAGAAAGAACATTTCCCGTTCTTAATCATTAATCACGAAGCCATCTCTCTAGTTCCCCACCCCTCCGTCTTGGTCCCCTCTCAATTGTTGTCTTATATGTAAGAATATTTTGCCTACATATCTGGCATATCTGGTACTTGCAGAGGCCAGAAGAGTATGTTGGTATGTTAGACATCTTGGAACTGGAGTTACAGATAGTTGTGAACTGCCAAGTGGTGCTGGGAACTGAACCTGGATCCTCTGTAAGGAGAACAAGCATTCTGGACCATTGAGCCATTGCTGTAGCCCCCAATTTCTTGACTCTCTAACTCCTTGTACACTGACATAATACTTCTATCCTAGTGAAAATGAGTCTATCCTAGTGAAAATGGTGACTTTCCTCAAGGTCACCATAACCCAAACATCTGATAGGCAATTTCCTTTTAAGCCAGCTCAGCCTCCATCCCACTCACTCCTAGTAGACAGCAGGACACAGTCTCTGCGTCTACAAGAAACAGCTGCCAGCAGCTCTTTTGCTCACGTCCCCCAAGAGGATAGAGAAGCAGAAATAGCCCTGGAGAAGCCGGCCAAGAGTCAGTTCTCAGTGGTGGGTTTTTACCCGGTTCTGTGTTACGTCCCCAGAGCCCCAGGGGCAAGGGATCAAGTACTGGGTGGAAGTCACACCCCCCTGAGCTCAGCACTTACAGTCCATTTTCTTCCCCCTGTCCCCTAAGTCAGGGTCTCACTACATAGTCCTAATTGTCCCGGAACTCACTATGTAGACCAGGCTGGCCTTGAACTCACAGAGATCAGCCAGCCTCTGCCTCCCGAATGCTGAGATTACAGGAGTGTCCCCTGGCCTCATCACTTTTAATAGGAAGCATTTAATCTATCCAAGGCAGACCTGACTTTACAGTAGGGAAGATGAGGTTCTAGAAGGTTACAGGTTTGTCCAGGTAGATGCAGACCTTGTGGATAAAGGTGTGATTCTGGGCAGCAGGTAGTCTTGAGGCTCCCAGTGTCAGCAGACTTAGTACTGCCAGGGGTCAAACAGCAGCTTACCAAGCTGGGTGTCACCCATCAGAATGGCTACCTGACACACAGGGCTGCTGTGGGCTGACCCATGTCCCCTAATAAAATTCACATTTTAAGTCCTCCCCCACTGGACTTTAGAGTATAGTAGTATTCAGAGGAGAGATCACTCAAAAGGCCACTGAGCTGGAATTTGAACCCTAGACTAGACATGGCAATGGCACCTGAAGTTCCAGCTGCTCACAAGACTGGAGCAAGGAAATTTCTTGAGCTCTAAAGATCGAGACCAGCCTGGACAGCACAGAGAGACTATGTCTCAAAACAAATAAGACACATATAACTGGGCTCTTATGAGAGGAAGAAGAGCTGACAACTAGAAGTAGGTGGTCTCAGCCTGCAAGCCTAGGACACAGGTCTCCGAGGACAAACATATGGACACCTTGACCATTAGCCTCCTCCAGCCTGAATGCCTAGGACACAGGTCTCCGAGGTCAAACATGTGGACACCTTGACCATTACCCTCCAGCCTGAATGCCTAGGACACAGGTCTCTGAGGTCAAACATGTGGACACCTTGACCATTACCCTCCAGCCTGAATGCCTAGGACACAGGTCTCTGAGGTCAAACATGTGGACATCTTGACCATTACCCTCCAGGCTGAAAACACTTATGCTGCTTAAGCCACCCAGCATTTTGCAACAGCAGTCAGGCACACTAACACAGAAGCCTGTAAGCATCTACTGATGAGTGGGGCTGATCTGCAGGTGGGGGCACTGTAACTGCAGGGTAGGAAGGAGGCCATGCCGGCTTCACGAACTGTAGGGATCCAATTCTCATTTCTCCCACTTTGTGACTTTAAGTATGCCATTTGACCTGCTTCCCCACTTTCAAAATGGAGAGAGTACAGTGCCTTCCCTGTGAGGTAATGGGTGGGTGAAATGAGGTGTACAATAATGGCTGGTCACATGCGCACTGGCGTAAACAACACTCAACCATAGTATCAGTCACATCACCATTAATATGAAAGGCCACATTATCAGAGCAACTCTCAGTAGAAGAACTGGTCAAATGGGCTGGCTAGTTTTTATGTCAGTTTGACATAAACTAGAGTCTCCTGAGAGGACGGAATCTCAACTGAGAAAATATCTGAAGACTGTGCATATGGCAATGCACATGGCAAGCCTGTAGGGCTTGATGAGTGATTGATGTGGGAGGGCTCAACCCACTGTGGTCCTGGGTTTGATTAGAAAGCAGGCTGAGCAAGCCATGAGGAACAAGCCAGTAAGTAGCACTCCTCCTCCACGGCCGCTACATCAGCTCCTGCTTCCAGCCAGGTTCCTGCCAGGTTTCAATTCTTGCCTTGGCTTCCCTCACTGGATTATGATTCAAGATATGTAAGCCAAATACATCTTTTTCTCCCAACACTGACTGCTTTTGGTCACGGTATTTCAGCACAGTAAGAGTAACCCTAACTAAGACACCAAGGCTCAAGGATGTAGGGAAAATGAAAAGATTTCAGCTCCTGTGACCATTATTTTTGCCAGGCATCCATCCTCACAGGAACCTTTTTTGTTATTACTGTTGTTGTTTTCTGGTTTTTCTCTGCAGCTTTGGAGCCTGTACTGGCTCTCTCTGTAGACCAGGCTGGCCTCGAACTCACAGAGATTCACCTGTCTCTGCCTCGCAAGTGCTGGGATTAAAGGCATGCACCACCACCGCCCAGCCCCTTTTATGTTCTTGCCTTCCCCCTTGAGATGTTCTAAGACAATCACACATGTGTCGTGTATATTCTGATAAAATCCCATTCATAAGTTACTGGAGCAAGACTGGTTCACAAGACCTACAGAGCAGCACCTGAAGGGGTTGAGAGCAGCTACAGCAGCCTGCATGTCCTTCCTGACCCACCCCACCGTCTGACACGGCAGCTGGAAGGTGCAGCTGTCACACCAGAGCCTTAGAACCTGGAGCGCCTGGGCCTCCGTCTCACCCTACCCTGTCACACTCGGATGCAGCCCACCTCTGTTTCTCACCTGCCAGTGGAAAGACTACATGAGTGGAGTGTGCTCCAGGTTCACCTAAGAGCATCTCTGCAGGCTCATGCCGCCTTCTCACCTGACCCTCTGAGGTGTCAAGTGGCTTGGTTTTCACAAGACATTTGACAGCCTTTCAGAAATTCACCATTTATTTATTTATTTTTTGGTTTTTCGAGACAGGGTTTCTCTGTGGTTTTGGAGCCTGTCCTGGAACTAGCTCTGTAGACCAGGCTGGTCTCGAACTCACAGAGATCGGCCTGCCTCTGCCTCCCAAGTGCTGGGATTAAAGGTGTGTGCCACCACCGCCCGGCAGAAATTCACCATTAAAAGAAAAAATAAATAAATAAATAAATAAATAAATAAATAAATAAATAAATAATGAAAACTTTCTGTCAGTCAAATGAAAAGCCAACTGATCAGTCGTGCAAGACAATAGGCCCCAGAAGGCCCTGCAATAGTCACCTGGGAGAAGAGGAAGATTAAATTTAAGGTGAGAAGGGAGAAGATAAAACTCCAGGAAGCATAATATACTTGGCCAATATCACAACTAGAATCACTGTGCTGAGATCTGCACTTTCAAACCTAAGAAGTCTCAAGTGGTGGTAATTAGACCTGAATTTTATCATTGCCACTTAATAAATGAGTAATGTTTTATAAACATTTCCACATGCAAGGTGTCACTTCATTCTCACTGACAACAAACACTTCTTTTCATCAAAATCATCTACGGCAAGGCACGGGGAGAAGGGGAAGTGACTTGCCCAAGACCGCACAGCTGGGAAGCACAGGGCTGGCAGAGAAGCCACAGACTAGAATCCAAAGCAAGAGGTCTTTCCAAATTGATTTATGCCTTCCTCCACGGGCCAAGATGTAGATGAAGGGAGAGCTCATATGCAGTGTGACTTCTATTTATGTGTGCAACCCTGTGCATTAGCCAAGCCGGGAAGAAGCCAATTATGCAGATTATAAAAGTAAAATCCCCAAACATAAAGCTATCAGGGAGCAGCTCAAGCCACAGCTTCTCCCACGAAACTGGTGGTCTTGACTGGGATGATTTTGCCCCCAGTAGATGTTTGGCAACACTGGAGACATTTTTCATACTTACAAACAGGAGGGACTACTAGTGTATTATATATGGTATACACACACACACACACACACAAGTCATTCCTTAGTGTAGAGGACAGCTTCCCACAACAGGGAATAATCTGTTCCCAGACAATGATCTCAGCAAACAAGAGCAGCAGAAAGATGGGCCAGGCTTCTCAACGGTGTGAACATTATACAAATTTGATGTGATGGTGTTAGCCTTCCAGGTTCTTGGGCAAGATAACCACATTGCATTTCTCTACTATAAAACAAGATGGGCAGGCGGATCTCTGTGAGTTCGAGACCAGCCTGGTCTACAGAGCTAGTTCCAGGACAGGCTCCAAAGCCACAGAGAAACCCTGTCACGAAAAACAAAAAAACAAACAAACAACAACAACAACAAATAAAAAACAAACAAAACAAGATGGGGGCAATGTGATGTAGTCATTCTCAAACATTCTTGGGCCCAAACAATGGCCTTGGAGTCTCCCTAAAATATAAAATCTATTCCTAGAAACTCTGCAGTATTCACCATCACTGGGGCATTGGCTGTCATTGCAAACTGACATTGCAAACAAACATGGTAACCGGCAAACTGAAGCCTGAAATGGTGCAGGTGGGCAGGTGACTCTCAATCTTTCTAGGCAAGATTTGCAAGTCTGGGAACACTGGCACCCCACTGCTAGCCTAGAGGTGATGAGGCTTTCTTTCTCCAGGGAGTGCCAGCTTCTGCAAGGCTGAGAGGGCTGGGGCAGCCCAGCAGATGAAAGGAGCAGCTACCCCACAAAAACAGCCACACAGAGCAAAGCTCCAGCCACAAGCACTCGGAGATGCTCAGCCACGGAGAACAGTCAGGAGCTAGTCACAGAAAGATGCGTGGACACACCCAAGCATGGAAAAGGACACCACCCCAGCAGTGATTTGCCCCCGTTAACTCCTTTGGGGAAAGGTATCCACAATGTTCTCCAGGAAGCTGGCTGACCTGAGCCTCAGGGTGGAAGAGTGCCACCACGCTGCAGGCACCCAACCCTTTGACTTGTCTTTTTTCTACGGCACAAATCAAAAACTTATGGTCTGGTATTACAGCTTTATCCTCACCCTCCAAAGATCTAAAAAAGAAAGAAAAGAAAAAGAGAGGGAGGGGATTCCAGGCCCTGGCTGAAGAACTACGGAGAGGCAAATGGATATCCTATTTCTTCTTTTTTCATCTTTTGGCCTGAACTAAGCATCCTCATCCTGCCCACATCGCCTGCTCAATTGCCAGGCAGAGCAACACAGAGCACGGCCTCCATGGGGATATCCACAAAGGCATCCCAGCAAGATGACCCCACTCAGGAAAGCCTGGGCTTTGAGCTATCATTCCCCCTTCTTTTTCCCAAGTTCATATGAAACAAACTTCTGCTTGTAGGCATCTTGGGTCTCATAAGGGACAGCGCCGATAGGATGTGGCAGGTGGCAGGCACCCCTTACTCATAACTTTAGGAGAATCAGAGCGCATTAGGACCAAGAGCATTTTTTTGTTTAAAAACGACACCCCAGTCCAAAACAGAACCTCTGCAACAGGTCCTGGGCATTTACCCCGGGGACCCTGAGTATGGTATAGCCAGAGATAGCATTTATGGGCACACACTTTGCAGTGGGGATCTTGGGCTCCAACTTGGAGTTAAGCACCAGGGACATTCAGCATAGAAGTGACTCTGGGCTAACAAAGAAAGGAGGCAGAAAGATGCACTCTTGAAAGGGGGAGTGACAGCCTGGTGTGGCTGGTTAAGGTGGGAGCACGGAGGACACTGGTTTTATTTCAGCCCAGCATTAAACTGTGCCAAGGAAGGAAACAGTACCTTGTAAGAACTAGCATCTCCTTTTAGGACTATTCACCCAAGCATAGCATCAGTGTGCTCACAAGGAGGTGGCATCTGCTGGTGCCCAGGAAAGGAAGGACGGCATACAGCTGGAGGGGGCCAGCCAGCCTGGGCCAGGTCCCTGACAACACTGACTCCACCTCTTTCAGCAGGTAATCCCCCAGGGGCTGGGGACCTCTAGTCCTGAACTCTATCCTCAGAGACTTGCTCCACCCTGATGGGGCTGTTGTCAGCCAACTCTAAAATGCCCAAGTGGGTCACAAAGGGCACTCTAGCTGCCTTTGAAGTTACAGCTTTCTGCAAGCATCTCCCTTCTACAATAGCATGTTCCTTTCTGGATATAAAGCTGAGGTCTCCCAATGAAGGACACCGGCTAAGAGAGGTGGCCCAGCCTGTTTCTGGCTGCTATTTGACCAGGGTGGGTGGCCCAGGCTGGACCCAGCCTCTCGCACTTACAAGAGCTGTCCCGAGACCAGAACGAACATTATGCCCATCCCTTTGGGAGCATCCTCCTTCAATGTATACCAATATCTCAGTCAAATCGCTTGGGATACAATCACATCAGCTGCCCCAATCACATCTTTTCCCAGAGAATGAATCTGCAAGACCCACAGCGTCCCACACAGCCTGCATGATAACTGCCCCACAAGCTCTGTGGACGGCAGGGGAGGTCTGGACGATGGCCTCTACAGAATGGCCTCTCTGGGGTGCAGAAACCCTACCTGGCGTTATCAGTAGCAACTTGATGCGGAGACCGCCCTCCCAGTCGTGACAGCATTAGCCAGAGCCCCTCAAGTTTCCTCCAGGGTAACATAAGGCTGGCGGCCGGAGTTAAGCTGGACTGCTTGAAGATGGTGTGCGCTTCTGCTCTGCTCCACTTCACTGAGAGGAGCCAGCAGCAGTGAGGATTTAAAATGCAGCAGATGAGATTTAGGTTAGATTCACGGGCGAACTTCCTGACTAAGAGGGAAACATTGGAAAGGCTGACCCATTACTTAAATTTCACTGGCAAGCCACAAGAGGCTGATTGTACTGTCCGCCAGGATTGGGGGTAAGAAACAAGGAGGCAGCATTGGTGCACAATGGTCAGAAGCAGGGGCCTCACCCTGACTGCCAAGAGTCACTTCACCACTGACATGCACGAACTAGAAAATCAAGTCCAAAGAATTGAAGAAAATAGGAGAAAGTCAAATATTCTATGCCCTTCAGGAGAAAAGGTCTACCGAGAAGGGAGCACCAACCACTCAGGAGAAAAGGTCTACCGAGCGGGGAGCACCAACCACTCAGGAGAAAAGGTTACCAAGCGGGGAGCACCAACCACTCAGGAGAAAAGGTCTGCCGAGAAGGGAGCACATACCACCGTCACAAAGCAGATGAAACACTTCAAGGCTGCGATGACCTGGCTGTGTGACAAGTGTGTGAGACTCATTAAAAGCTGTGCTCTGCCAAACATGTAGCTGTGCGTTTTAGACAAGAACAGAGGTGCTGCGGTGCAGGCTGTGGCAGGGTCCACATAGTACGCAAGAGTTCAACCTCCAGAGATGATGGGAGGGGAGGACTGGGCCTGTCACACACACCTGTAGCCCCAGGACTTAGCCCAGAAAGACTAGGATTCTATACACAGCAAGTTCAAGGATAACCTGGGCTACCCGGGACAGGGGTAGGGTGGACAGTTCCACTAAAACCCAACTTGAGGCACCAATGATTTTACTGGGCTGACTTACAGAGCATGGGTGAGGGGTTACTTATAAGAGTGTGAGTGACCCCAAAACAGTCACACCATGGGAGAGAGAAGAAGGGGTAACACAACAGCGGAAATTAGCAGTAACTATCTCTGGGTGTGGAGGTATATATTCTTATTTTCTTCTTTTGGGTATTTTCCAAATATTATAAAGTAAGAATAACCAGAAAGCATTCCCAAGGGGGGAAACAGCAGAGAGGTGGAGAGCCTGGTCCCTGACAACACTCCATGACTGAGTCCATCTCATTGGCACAGACATTATTCCCAGAAAGCAAAAGGCTGACACTCGATCTCATACTTGGCAAGACAAACACAGTCTGCCTTCCAGAATGGCCTGGCGTGCCCACTGAAGCACCTGAAAACCACACATCCTCGCTCCTCTAGGAGGCACAGGCCTCCTTCTCAAGAGAGCCAGGGGTGCCCAATTCCATTTAGCCCCTCTGTTCATCTCACCCACTGTGGGGGTGAACAACAGGAAAGGGAGGAGGGGTCTGCTGAGAACATTCCAGAGTCAGAGTCGGTCCCTGCCAACTGCTCACCCAGTGTAGCTGGGACACAGGAGGTCTCATTCAAAGTCTACAAAGTAGAAACTGTTGGCTTCGTTCCAAAAAAAAAAAAAAAAAGAGAGACTCTAAAAGTCAAGGTTCTTTGCCTTAAGTCACACCAAAGGAAATTAAGTGGCAGGGCTGGGATAAAATCCTGCTCAGCCTCCCCATGTCAGGGAAAGTGTCTTCTCAGCCACTCCTAGCAAGGGTGTCCATGCAGAGAGCATGGCATAGATCACACCTCCCCTCTATACTTTTATACTTCATCCTCTTGATGCTGTAAGACAGGCTGCCTCACTCTCTCCACAGATGTAGATCAGTAGCTCTCCATGGATACCTCAATGGCTGCTTGTGGCCATGTCCCCCAACCCTCCTCAAGGACACTGAAGGATGCTGAGCATCAGGAGAGGAGCTGCCTGTGAGCATCCACTCTGGAGATACACGAGCAGCTTGTGTCCTAGAGTTCACAAAGCCTGTGAACAGGATCCCCTTCCCACTCACCACAGACCTCTCGGCCTTCCTACAGATTGGGAAACTGAGGCTGAAAAGTTGGCCTTCTCTGAATCTATAAAGAAGCAGACCTAGGACTGAAACTGAGGTGCCACTGGAACTCTTACCCTGAAAAGTTGTAAACTCTATAGAGCCCCAACTGCAAGGCTGAGTCCTCAGGATCTGTCTGCAGCGCTCGTTTCGTGTTGTGCTGCCACAAACTAATTGAGAACAACACTAATGGCACAATCTAGTGAGAAGGAAACCTTACCAAACTACACCAGGCCGGGTACTGTGGCGTGTGCCCATTATCCCAGCACTCGGGTGTCTGAAGCAAGTGGACTACAGAAATTTCAAGATCAGCCTGGGCAATATAGGTAGCACGAGACCAGCCAGGGCTATGTAGTACAACCCTGTCAAACAAAACCAAAACCAAACAAACAAATCCCCACAAACACAAGTCAGATAAACAAGTCTCTTAAAAATTGTGTTAAATGTCACAGGAGGATAGGAGTCTGCAGTATAAAAATAAAGGGCCAGACTGGGGAGAGTTCAGCAGGCAAAGGCAGTTGACCCCAATCCCAACCTGAGTTCCATACCCAGAACCTATGTGGTGAATCAATGGACCCAACTGGCATAGATGTCCTCTGACCTCTACATATAGCCATGTCATACAGAGCCTCATACACACTCTACAAACACACACACTAACAGGTGTACTCAGATGCATGCACACACACAAATAAGTAAAAATAATTACATTTTTAAAATTTAAGTGTTTATTATAAGAATTTGATTACAGCTGACGCATGTCTGTGATCCCAGCACTCAGGAAGCTGAGGATAAAAATTCGAAGTCTGCCCAGGCAACAGTGTGAATATGAGATATTTTTTTTTGAGAGGGAGAGGAGAAATTCATGGTTTCTTTTTAGTGGTTTAAAAAAAAAGCAAAAACAACTTGAATGTCTGTAAATAGGGGAACAGATAATTATGACTATAGTAGTTAAATAAATTAGACACCTATACATTGACATTAAAGAGTCTAAAAGAAATGGTGAGCTTTAAAAAACAAACAAAGGGTTGGCTGGAGAGGTGGCACAGTGGTAAAGGCACTGGACACCAATTGTGATTACCTGAGTCACATCCCTGGGACCTACACATGAGCACTGTTACACACATGTGTGCACAGACATATAATAAACAAACAAACCAATACCTTAATGGGTGATAAACTGAGCATGAAACACAATTAAAATTGTAGTACTTGGGAAGAAGAGGCTAGACCAGTGGTTCTCAAGCTTCCCAACACTATGACCCTTTAACACAGTTCCTCATGTTGTGGTGACCCCCAACCATAGAGTTATTTTCATTGCTACTTCATGATTCTAATTTTGTTATTGTTATGAATGGTAATGTAAGTATCTGATATGGAGGCTATCTGATAATAGACCCCCGTGAAAGGGTCATTTGATTCCCAAAGTGATCATGACTCACAGGTTGAGATCCACTGGGATAAAGGGTTGTAAATTTGAGACCAATCTGGGCCAAATACTAAGGCTCTTTCTCAAAATAATAGTAACAATAATAAATTTAATTTAAAAAAATTATCAAATTTATTTTTTAAGTTTTTTTAAAAAAGAATTTACTAGATACCTTACTTTTCTCATAAACAAACTTGAATTTCTCTTTGGATAAGGTATGATAAAGGTCTACTAACAGAAGAGTAACAAAACACACTCACCCATACACACCCAACACACTCACACTCGTGCATGCAAAGCTCTAGTGATCACAAATACAAAATCTGCTTCACTGGGCAAGAGCATCAGCAGGTTATCAGAAGGGCAAGGGCAAAATCCACCTCTGACCTCTGTCAGCCTCCAGGGGCTGCCCATGTTCCTGGACCCACAGCCCATATCCCTCCACCACCTGCTATGCCTTTCCTCCTTCTCTCTGCTCTGTCTACACACCAGGTAATCCAAACCCCTTCCCTCCCTCAAGCTGTAACTCTCTTTACCAAGAGAGGCAGCACATCCATGGGTTCTGGGATTAGAATCTGGGTATCTTGGGGCCACTTGGTCCAGCTGTCACAGCATCTGTGTGTAGCACTCAGGCAGTGACGAAAGCTCGGTGGCAGGCACTATGGGAACATCACAGTGAAACCCCTTTCATCTCTGCTGGTGAGCTGAGCTAACCACTGTAATAACCACTGTACTCTACTGAGACACTACACTAGAAACAGGCAGCCCTTGGTGGGGCTAGGACGGGGTACAAAACTGCAAACTGATGTTCATAGGCTCTTGTTGATTCTCTGAATGCTGGAAACACAGACACATGACAGTCTCAAAACCCATGTAACAATTACCCTTTAGAGAAACTGACAGGCACGAACCTCGTCTTCCTGGAGTCAGGTGGCATCACCACAACGGGAACACAAGCCAAATGTCAGCGGGATAAGTAATCTATCACTTAAACGCATGAGTCAGATTTGATAAATGCCAGTCTTTGAAATTCTATCAAAATGAAGCCTTAAATTAACAGGCTATGACGGCAACCTAGCAACCCAGCCTCATTCACTGCCACCTGAGCCCAGTACTGTAGAAGTCGGATCTCAACAGGCGTCCAGCCCACACAAAAGGATGGCTGGGTCCCAGCACACAACCTGTGGAAAACTAAATGCTAAAATGAGTAACTGGAGCAGGCTGAGAGCTGAACCCTAACTCCATTTCCCGTCCTCTCTGACCTTGGGTGTAGGGACCTTTGGAGCTTTCTGAATACCAATGGCTACCTCGCTGACTCAGAGTAAGACACTCAGCACGCAGAAGGGGTCCACTAAGGGCTAGTTCCTTCTTCCGGTCCCTTAAGTACTAAAGCCAGCAGGCAAGCCCCTCCCTCACTGGAAGAGTGCTAACCACACCTCACCCACACACTGCCTCTGAAATCTCAGCCTGTACTCAGCCTGCCCAACCTGTACTTCCAAGTTTTCTTTAAATAGACTGCAGATTCTGGCCACATCCAAAGCCATAATAACTGCCAAATGAGGAGCTTCAAGTTTTAGCTGCATTATTTTGCAAATCATGTGGGGAAAAAAAACCCTGATATATCCAACTGTTAAAATAAGTATGAACCCCTGCATGACGGCATTTCACTGAGTCCTGAGACATGGGTGGGAGGAGAGAGCCTAAGTTCTGAGGGTCTTGGATCAATTAGAAATATTCTGTATATTCCAGTCAGTTCTGAGACTCAGTATCCCCTATTGATAAAGTCAATAGTCAAAACTTTTCTATCCCTTCCAGTTTTGATAGTCTGATATTATCAAATGACCAAAACAAGCAAAATAATCCAAGTGGAGAATTTCTTTAAAAAGAATGGATGGCCTGGCGGTGGTGGTGCATGCCTGGATACTGGGTGTCACTGTGTGCCTGTGGGCACCAGCAGACTGCACAGACTCCACTCTGAACGTCTTGCTCATCTTTCTCTCCACCCACGGTGCAGAGACAGTCAGAGTGACCTGACTCCGTAATGAAACAAGGCTTATAGAAAGAGTACCTGAAAGACTACCTGCTCCAAGGCACAAAACCAATCTGCCCAGAGGTAATAATGACCTAATCTCCCCTCCCACAAAATCAAATGCCCCCACTTCCTTAAGAGAAAAAAAAGTTGAAAACTCCAAGATGCACAGTGTTTATCTCCAGACTTATCCACAGTTCTTCCCTTTTATCTCCTTTTGTAATATTGAAGCTTTACAATATATTATTGAGAGGAAAATTATTAAAACTATTAAGCAAGACTGCCTGCCACAGTCGACCTTGACCTAAGCCGGGTCAGAGCACCAAGCATCATCCAGTGTGTGCCCGTGTGCGTGTGGGGGTGGGGGTGGGGGTGAGGGCACCTGGCCTCAGGCAAGTCGCTGCAATTTGCTGTGAAATGAAGGGAATGTCACCTGCTCAGAGGACACACATCATCAGGCTGCTGTGGGCGGAGGCTCAGGAACACACTGTAGGATCGCTGTGCCTCCTAGAGCTCCTACCTTCCCTACTCCTGGAGTCCTACCAGTTGCCTTCACTTTTCCTCCCAAAGCAGAATTTATTGCTTCACGGCACACCTTCATCATGTTGCTTTTATCATTAAAAGAGAGAACAGTCCACAAGGCTGCAGCCCAAGCACAACTCTGGCAATGAGCAATTCTGAGTTGAAAACACCACCACAGCTGCGAGCCCTTGTTTTCCCGGGGTGTTCTGTTCCTTTCTTCTTTCTGACATTTTTTTCCTTTAACATTTTGGGAACTTCAAACCACAGTGCATCCTGGTAGATGGTAGGAAGCAAAGGCAAAATGAGGGAGAAGTGTTCATTGAAGACTCAGAGACCTGGAACCTTTGGAAGTGCTGAGCCCAATGACCAGACTCTTCCTGCCCAACACCAAATCAAAAGGATACCTTTGGGTTTTTTTTTTATTTTATTTTACTCTCTCTCTCTCTCTCTCTCTCTCGTCCCCTCCTCCCCCGGGAGGTATGTATATGTATGCATGTGTGTGTGTTCAGATGCACTCACCTGTACATGTGAGTATATAGGTCAGGGGTCAAAGTCACCTTCACACCTTACCTTGAGACAGAATCTCTCACTGAAACCAGAGCTGGTTGAATTCAGAAGCTGGCCAGAGAGCTCCAATATTAGCTGAAGTAACAGACACCCACGGCCACACCTAGCTTTTAGTGGGTGCTGGGGATCTGAACTCAGGTCCTCTCACTTGAGCAGCAGGCATTCTATCTAACCAAGCCATCTCCCCACCCAGTAGACAACTTCTTAAAAGGTCAAAGTGAGGGCGAGAGGTAAGAGTTGCACACAAGAGACATTCAAAAGTTAGAGACAAGAGCATGTTTGCCCATTAGCTCTAGAGCCTGTGGGATGATGGGAAGGGAGAGACCCCAAAAAAACAAGGAGTCAATAAGGACATTCTACTCATTTTACAACTTACGCCTGATTTTGCCTACAATAGCAGAACGGGTCAATGAAGAAATACATTTGAGGAAATTTGAATTCAGAGACTCTCAAATGATGGTTTCAATGGAGGCAATCAAATAGTTGCTAACAGTTCAACTTCCTCATCAATAAAATGTGAGCAACAGCATCTGCCTCCAACACTGTAAAGACTTCAAGGACACAACACAGCCCCAGGTAACTCGTTGTGTCAGGCCACATTCGCACTTAGGATTCCATTAGATCACAGAGGCTGTCTTTCCTGAGTCAATGACAGGCACTGGCTGGTCGGTCCTAAGACTGACTTAGGACACCTTTCAGTGGCCCTGACATCTGAGTCCTGCTAAAGAGGCTCCAGAGGCCTCCTTCAGTGCTGAAAGCTGGAAGCCAAGTTTGATGTTCAAGTCTGATTAAACCCTCCCAAGACAGTTGCCACATTTGATCCCTAGGAGCCCAGATACTGTTTCTAACATTCTTACTTCCTGTGTGAAAACAGCTCCCCCAGTTGTGACCCAGTGATCCTCTAGCTACCAATTAGTCAGCACTATGCTGAATCCTTTCCAAACATCTCCTATAATCCTCCCAAGTGTGGGGTTGGGACAGGGTTTCCTCATTCCTATTTCACAGGTGAAGAAACTGACTCAGCCTCAGGACACAGAGCAGAGACTGAGTTCAAACCCAAGTTGACAGAGAAAATGACACACATCCACACACACACCCTTCTTCCTCAATCCACTCCTCACCCCTTATTCTCTCCTGGTTTCGGCATGCCTAGAGGCCTAACAGGGGCCCCCTTTGCCTCTCACAAGAGACAGTGCAATCATCAGAAGGATCTTTGTGTTTTTGCAAACACAGCTACTGGAATCTTTTTCCCTATGTCCTGATTCAGAACAAACCTTCAGAACACTCCCCTTTTGCCCTCAGAGGCTCCTGGAGTCAGTGTCCAGCTGAGGCCTCAGCTGCTGCTGGACTCAAGTCTACCTATTTCACTCAGAGTAGAGATAAGGAACAAGATGGGGGGTGGGGGGGTGAAACACACAACACAAGGACACCTCCAAACAGTCACAACCCGTCCTCTGACCCCACAACCCACCCCATAATCCCAAGGCCTCCCTGAAAACTGCTTTGCTTTCCCCAAACCCTCCACCCTCTGGTCGCTTTCTATTCAGTTCATAGTGTCTAGGAGACACTGCTATTCACTGTTGCTTTGCGGAGTCCCCTTGGATAGCCTCACCAGATAGAGATGAGGCCATTAACAGTTATCCGGGATATTAGGGAACAGCAGTTTTCTTAGAGAAAGTCTGGGGTGAGATGGCTGTCTAAGCAGCTACTGGAGAGGCCAGCCCACAGAGCTGGAGAGGAGGGGAGAGGAACCTCATGAGCCAGCTTCCTGAGAAAGTTTTCAGAGAGCTGGAATGAAGAGGGCACCAGGCCTGTCACCTGGCAGACAGCTCACAGGCAGAGTTAACATGGGCCTCCTTGCCCCCCCCCTTCCAACAGTCCTTCTTCTCCCCACACTTGTGCACCCTGGACCCTTCATTTCCCAGACCGAGCATCCTATTCTAAGCTGGAAAAGCAGCCCGACACAGCTTCCCAGCTCTCAAGACTCAAAACTGCCAGGAAGGATGAAGTTGTCCTCATGCTTGCTTCCATTTATGCCCAGAACCCATTTGCAGCCTGGGCTCTTCCCCTCCGTTCCTAGGGCCCAGGTAGAGATACCCCAGCTGCGCTGCACACCTATTGCCAAGGCCAGAAAGGAAACTGAAACTGCCTGAGGGAGCGCCCTACTCCACCCCACCCCCACAGCTCTCCACCCAGGCTTGTCTTCCTCTCTCCTGGAGGCACAGCTTGGGTGCCACCTGTCAGGGTCCTGCCCGAGGTCCTCCTACAGACCCAAGTTCTCAAAGCAGCATGGGAGGCACTTGTAGAGTGAGAGGAGAGCCCCTGCAGGCAGCATTCGCAGCTCACACTCTGGGTGCACACTGAAAGAGCTCAGTCTAGACAGCAGTTGGTTTCCAAAAGGCAAGAGAAAAGGTGCATATGCTCAAATAAACAAATAAATAAATAAATAAAAATGAAGGGATATTGTCTTGCTGTTCTCCCCAGGGAGTCTGTCTGTCCTACAGACTAGAAAGAAAAGGGGTTCCCTCCCGAATACTGGTTTCCTGGGAGAATGCCCATTCTCCTTGGAAATAAACTGCAGTATCATGGACTGAAACAGTAAGGTGTGTGGGGGGGGGGGGGGGGATGCAAGCCACCAATCTCATTTCCAGAGTCTCTGTCGCCAGCCAATACATATTAATAATTAACCTGCCTACCAGGAGCTGCTGTTGCCAAGAAAGACGAGTGACAGCACCGGGAGCCTTAGCCTTGGACCCCCCAGGCTTCCAGGCTTGGGGTGCAAAGGAAGCCTGGAACAAAGCCCTGCCTTCCTTCAGGAAGATGTATCTGACATGTGAGTTGTCACTCACGAGGGGCTGACCCCTGACCTTTCCACAGCCAGCTTCAGGATTTTGCTCTCCAGAAAGCGGACAAGGAAGAGCTCTGGGAGGGCGGGGGAGGCAGAATCATTGGCCCACCGGGTGCAAAACCACTGACCACCTCCCACCTCCTTCAGAGCCAGTCTCCGACCTGCAGCTCCCACGCCTCTGGGGCCTCTAGTTCCCACGCACCACCGGCGATTTTTGGAAAGCCATACTGTCTGCAGAGAGAGAATCCTGTTACCATGAACACAGGCAGGACTTGGAGATGCGATTCTTTAACCCTGCTGGGCATCTACCGGCGCGCCCTTCCCAAGAGGAGAGAAGCCAGGGGCCAGCTGAATTCTCTCCTAATCCACCGCGCCCAGACACAAAGCACCAGACCGCAGCCCGCGATCCCCGCGTCCTGCCCGAGAAAGTTCGTGCGTGCACACACCTGCAGGCTGCCTGCGGTTCTCCCCAGCACTCCAGGGCGGCGGGCCGTGCATCCCGGGGCGGGCAGCGCCAAGGCTCCATGCGCCCGCTCCGGCCCCGGTGGGCCACCGGTCAACAGCTTTGGGCCACGGAACGTGGCTGGGCCTCCAAGCGCCCACCGCACATCGTGCGCCCTCCTCGTCCTCGCCGGGGCCTTTGCGAAGAGCCCACACCCACTTGACATCAGCGCCGACCCAAGCGCGCCGCGCAGCGCCAGACGCCGGCCCCTAGCAGTCCAGAGGGCGCCCTAGGTGCTGCCTCGCGGCCAGGACGGCGCGTTCCAGACTGGCACATTCCTTTCCTTGCAGAGGATGCTGCAAGCTGGAGGAGGCTGAGATGGAGGAGGGGAGAGAGGCAAGCGCGCGGGAAGGGCAGGACCTACGGCCTCACCACTGTGGCGTTCTGGCGCCCAGCCAGTCACCAAAAGCCCTGCCAAGCCCTTGCAGCAAGTACCCATCAACTGTGAGAACCAGGCTGTAGGTTACGTGGTGTGATGTCCACACGCCGCCAAAAACCCTCTGAAAGCCCTGACCTTGAATTCTTCCGCACACTGTTTCTGGAAGCGCCGCTTCAACAACAAACCCCCGGAGGATTGCCCGGCTGATTCTGGTAAGCCAGGAAAAAATGCTTGGTTGGATGTGGCTGCTCACCCCCATACCCTAGGGGTTCACTGACAGGCACCAGAGAAGTAGACCATACCCACTAGCTTTGGCAGCCCCAACTGTGTTTTTCTTCTCTCAATACCCTTGGTAATAAGGGATTTCTCTTCTGCTTCTGCAGGCAGTCGGAAACAGAACCGCCCAGCAACCCACACACACTTCTAATTCATTCATTAGTATCTAAATATTCAAATAAAAATAAGGCTCAGAATGTGCCTGCAGCTACACATAGAGGATAAAGTTCTTGCACTCACAGCCAGGATAATACAGTCAGGATGAGATCTTAAACGTAGAACAAGCTCTTTATAGTGGTCTGGTGCAGATGCAGAGGCTTGAGGAGGAACACTGATAACTAAGGTTTACTTGCGCTCCTGTCAACAGGTGGAGATGCTGGGCAGAAGTGGGCCTGCCCACTGAGAACTGAGAACTGCCTGAGAACTGGCTTTTGTCCAGAGAGCATGTGAGGCTGCCCACAGGCCCTGGAAAACAGTCTACCTCTCTGTCCTGACCTTCAAGTGCTCTCTCATCTCCGACTGTACATGGCTGTCTCACCTCAATGAGCAAACACTGAGGAGAATTGGGAACCTTCACATATGGCTCCAGTGCCACCATCACTGTTCTACATGGTCCTTCAGAAAAACCTTTGCTCTCTGGTCTCAGTGTTTTCTCTATAGGGCAGAGATGGGTTAGGACAATCCTTCTCCAGAGATCTGTTTAACTCCTGTCTCCTTTGGATAAGTATACAAATGTCATTTTCATTCCAGCGCCTCTATGATACAAGACAGTGAATTATTTTCCAAATCAAATCATATTGAAGGGATGGCTCAGTGGGAACAAAATTCCAATCCCCAGCACCAATGTAATGGTGGGTGGGTGTCGTGGCCTGCTTATAATCCCAGGGCAAGGGAGGTAAAGAAGAGGTTCTGGGACCAAGTTGGCTCCAAGCTGGCTATCTAGACTAGCTGAACCAGTGACCTCCCAGTTCCATGAGGCGATCTATAAGGTGCATCAACACCTAATAAAGATAAACACCTGAGAAAGACAGCATCAACCTCCAGCCTCCATATACACGTCACATGTGTCCACACATGCAAACACAAACACACACACAGGCATACCAAAATAAGAATAAAGAAATTGGGGCTGGGAAGATGGTTAAGAGCACCACGCTGCACCAGGTGGTGGCAGCTCACGCCTTTAACCCTGGCACTCAGGAGGAAGAGGCAGGTGGAGCAAAGTGAGAATCCGGACAGCTAGGACTACACAGAAAAACTCTGTCCCTGGAGGAACAAGAGCACCAACTACTTCCCCAAAGGGTCTGGATTCAAATCCTAAACCCACTTCCACCTCCAGCTCCAGTTCCAGGAGATCTGATGCCCTCTTTCAGTCTGCTCAGGCATCAGGCATGCCTGTAGTGTACAGACATGCAGGCGACATACCTACACACATAAAAAATTAAAAATAAATTTAAAAACAAAAAAGAAACCTTAAAAGTCATAGCCAAACACACTTGTTGAAGCTACATGTGCCCTTTAAGTATTACTCTACTATTTTTAGATGTTTATGAAGTCAGTTTGAAAAAAGCAGATAGCAAGCTCTCTCTTCCACAAGAAGCCAGACACCAGTATTCACTTATCTCCAGCCTCACTTAAAAAACTTCTCCCATACAAATTGGCCAAGCAATGAACAGAAACACTGGGCCATCCAAAAATAAAGAAGAGGAATGCTGTGGAAGAGTCTTTTGAATAATTTCTAGTTTAGTGCAGGAAAATAGACCCATTGTAGATGTGTACAATGTTCCTGGAGACAATATGGCAATATGAAATAAAAGCCTTAAAAATCACTCAGCTTCTGGGAGTCATCAGCTCCAAGATGAAGTATTTATCCACAAAAGTCAGTCACTGGTGCCACCATTTGCATAACAGTACATAATTACAATGACCTAAACACAGCAGAGACTAGCTAATACAATATAGTACATCCTTACAGTAAAACATGCCCCAAGTTTAGAAATCATATACTCGGGGCTGGGTGTAGCAGTGCACACCTTTAATCCCAGCACTCAGGAAGCAGAGGCAGGCAGAGCTCTGTGAGTCCAAGGTCAGCTCGCTCCACGTAATGAAATACACATATAATATTTACTGCAGACTAAACAAAAGATTCTAAGATGAACGATCCTGATCGTGTACGTGTGTTCACGGGGGGGGGGGTGGGTAGAGGGGGGACACTTTCCATGGAGTTGCCTGATGCTCGTTTTTCTTAATAACTAACTTTACCCATGCCCTGCGGCAAACATGTTGCTGCTACGGCACAAGAGCCTCACAGGTAAATCTATTATCCCATATTAGAGCTGTAAAACTCTAATGTTAAAGCAGAATGGAACAAACCTCCCAGGCAAACAGGAATACAGATCAATTCTTCACCCACACACACTGGCCACTGGGGATGGGTTCTTGTCTTAAAAGGGGAATCACTTTGCTCCCAGCCTTCTTGTAGAGATTTGTTAGTTATCCTAGCTCACTGGTATTCAAACTTAATGTGCACAGATTACTGTCCATGGTGGTGTGGGGTATGTCTGATTTTATGATTTTTTTTTAAACCTTGCATGCTACCTCTAGAACCTAATCAGTGTATGGTTCAGTAAAGCAGACAACCAGGCGTGTGAGCCACTATGCAACAATGTCAGAACCATGTGGTTTTATATCTTTTTCTTGAGATTTTCTGGTGTGGCTAACTTGTCTTATAATAAACATATATTACTTTGATGATCAGATCATAAAATGCTACTTAAAAATGACTGAATTTAGGGAACCTTTAAAAATACAGGTTTGGGTGGGGCATGCCTGTAATCACAATGCTTGGGAGACTGAGGCAAGAGGATTGCTATGAGTTCAGGATAAACATGGGCTTCGGGGTGAGGCTCAAGGAGTGCTCTTAACTACTGAGTGATCTCTCCAGCCCCTGCATTGATTTTTAAAACGCCAGCTCTGACTGTGCCCTTCGTATCCCTCCTTTTGGTGAGGGCTGACACTGTCCCAGCCAGCGCCCCAACATCCAAGGACAGCCAGACCACGGTCGCTAGGATACCGTGTAGAAAAAACTGGCAAGAAAATTATTTTTACATTTACCTCCTGGGATGTGCTTATAACAATGCCCAGGAATTTAATAAAGGCTCCAAATGAAGCAGCCATGACCAGGAGCTAAGGATTCTGTATCTGCTCCCAAATGTTACCATTGTATGCTAATTATTATAATATTAAAATACTAGGTGTGATATTCTGGGTTCCTAGTGAGCTCAGGGAATATAAATCTTATGCCCTAGATCCAAAGGGAAAAACAAAAACAAAAACCCTGCTTTTCCAAGGCCTTTGGGGTTTACCAAGCACACAGTTAAAGACTAGTTAGCAAGTCACACATTAAACTAGATTCAGCTGGTAAGTAGGCGGGCGCTCTGTGCCTCCGCTTCCTCTTACTAGACAGCCTACCAGATCAGGGTTCCCTTTTGTGGGGGGATGAAAAAGCACTTGGAGTAGCTAGCACCTTAGCATGGAGCTTTGCTACTTAATAAAAGTATCCATGGGGATTTAAAGGTAAAGAAGGGAGCTGCTAGCTGTGGGTTTTCAGCAAAAGGTGTCGTTATAATTATTTCTCTTAAAAAAAAAACTTAAACTTAAAAAAAATTGCCTGGCACACCTTTAATCCCAGCACTCAAGAGTTAGGAGAATCTCTGTGAGTTTGAGGCCAGCCTGTTCCATAGAGCTGGTTCCAGGAGAGCCAGGGCTACACAGAGAAACCCTGTCCCAACAACAAATAAAAACATTTATACTTACTTATTTGAGAGAAGGGCATGTGTGCCACGATGTGCATGAGGAGGCTGGAGGACAGCTGCCCGCATGGGTTTCTCTACTGTCATCACGTGGGCCCTGGGCACTGAACTCTGGCCATCAGACCTGGCAGTGGGTATCTTTGCCTGCTACGGCATCTCACATTCCTAGCTCTCCGGGAAAGTTCTCAGGGGCATGAGTAGAGGTGGAGGGTGACTGTGCTAACACTTGTGATAAAAACAACTCAGGACAGACGGCAGGAGGGCTGCACTCCGCGCTGGGGTCCAGGGTTCTCAGATTTTAATAGGCTAAAAGCCAGGAAGCAGGATCTAAAGATGGCCACTTTAATTCAATCATCCTCCCATACCCCAGTCACCGCGACACTCACATCCTATGCACAAAATGAGACGCAGGGCTTCCAAGCCAGGCAGAGATGCCATTAGGTTACATTTTAAATCCACCTGGAGCCTAATCAAGCTAATTTTACTGTTATTGTGCCTATTAAAACACACAGCCTTTGTTTAGAGAGAGAACAGAGGGGAGGAAAGCAGAGCCATTAATGCTGGGAACTGATTAGTCCAGAGCTGTTTCTGGGAAGAAGTTAACAAAAACAAACACAGCATCAGGCTGATGATGCGAAGTCTGTGATCCAGGCAATCAAGAGCTGCTCCCATCCAGGCTGGGCTGCAACACAAAGAGACTCTATGAAAACACAAACCAATCCTGAATTAAAAGTAGTTTCAGAAGGGCCAGAGAGCTGACTCCAGGACAGACAGAAGACACACTGAACAAGTGACCAAGGAGCTAACATGCATGAGATGTGGGATCTGGGGTGAAACGTCGCCCTGCTCCACGGTCAGAGACCAAAAGCCACCCAAATAAAGAGTTCTGATAAAATTAATAATCAAGAGTGCTGGGAAGATGTCTCAGTGATTAAGAGCACTTACTGCTCTTGAAGAGACTCAAGGTTGGTTCCCAGTACCCATGTTAGGCGGCTCAAAACCGCCTGTAACTCCAGCTCCAGGGGATCTGACACCCTCTTCTGGACTCCATCGGCACTCACTTGATATGCACACACAGGAGACAAACACATAAATGTTTCAAATTGAAAAAAGAAAGGCACAGGACCTCCAGTCAGCCAGAGAACACACAAGGCCAGTGAGCATCTCCTTCCACTTTGATTGGAATAACTATGTAGGGGGCTGGAGAGATGGCTCAGAGGTTAAGAGCATTGCCTGCTCTTCCAAAGGTCATGAGTTCAATTCCCAGCAATCACATGGTGGCTCACAACCATCTGTAATGGGGTCTGGTGCCCTCTTCTGGCCAGCAGGCATACACACAGACAGAATATTGTATACATAATAAATAAATAAATAAATAAATAAATAAATAAATAAATAAATGGAATAACTATGTAGGACCAGGGACTTACTCCCACAGAGAATCTAAAATAAAAACCCAGAAACCAGCCCTTGTTCTTATTTGTGTATTTATGTGGTGGTGATGGGCTCAAACCCAGGACTTTGTGCAAGCTGCCCAGGACCTTGTGCAAGCTACTCTCTAGCACTTAGTTCTATGCCCAGGGGAAGTGTGAAGTAGGCTAGTCACCTCCCCCACAGCCGTGATTTGTTCCTGCAGTTTAGAGCCCAACTATGAGACTTTCTAAGCTTAAAAAAATGAGTTTAACACGTGAACCACCCTTAGCAATGATCAGCCAGATGAGTCTTGGATCAATTCACAAACAAAGTTAAACAGAATCTAATGGGTACCTGTTCTGAACTCTCACCCCACACGGTAAGACTACAGCATAATGGATGCTCAACAAACACGTGAACAGAAGACTATTCGCTTTCAGACGGGGTGGTCTCAGCCGGCACAGCCAGGAAGGAACTCTCTCCTATCACCGTAGTTAAAAGCCCGCAGACTTAGACCTGAGTAAAATCTAGGCTCATTCTCTTCACAGTTGGGTGACCTGGTATCCATTGTTTTTCCTTCTTGGATTCTCATTTCTTCAACTCTAAAACAAGATTTAAACAGCTACCCCTGCTGTAGGGTAGTAAGGATTTAATAATAGAACTTGGGACACAGGGAATAGTACTCACTGGGGCCGGAGAATTGGCTCAGTTAAGACCACTTGTTTTTCCAAGGACCCAAGCTGAAGTCCCTATATGGAGGCTGCTCACCACCTCCTCGGCACCAGGCACACAGACATACACAGGCAAGACACTCATACACACAAAATAATAAAATAAAATCTAGAAGAAGTGGTGGCGTCATTATTCAGTCTTGGTAAGGATAATTAGGGCTTCTCCAAGGAAGGCCCAGAAAGCACTGGGCTACGGTAGCAACAGAATAGAGAAGAAGCAGGTAAAGACTATAAGGCAGCAGCCACACGTGGGTCAGGTGAGCATCAGCAAGGGCCTAGGTTGGTCTAAGCATGGAAAGAGGTGGGAAGACACTAAGAGTATCCATGGCAAGGAAATACCATGAGCAGGAGAACCTGGTGGCTTGTGGAAAAGAACATAAAATATAAGACTGGGGAGGCACGTTAGTGGGAGGTACTTCTGGCCATGTAATACCTTGTGGGAACTCAATTCTCCTCCAAACCAGGCGATGGACTATTAAGAGAAAAGACCAAAGTTGTTTCTTACAAAGGTTTCTGTAGCTTCTACACGGAGAATGGCAACAAGCGGCAACAAGGAAAAATCCACTATTTATTCAGTGCTCAGCTGTGTGCTCTGGGCTGCGCAAGAACTCTGTATGTGAAGGGCTTTAATCCTCCGGGAAGCATTTTGGTATGAGCCCTACTGCTGCCCTGATTTTACAGACAACAAAACCAAGGCATAGTGAACTAAGGAAACTAACCCATTCCTGTTAGTTTTCTAGGGCAGAGCAGCCTGCGTGCAGTGCGAGGGACAGCACACAGTAGGGAAAAGCAGGGAGAGGAGAAGAGGCCCTGGGCTGTGCAGTGAGAGAGGCTGGGGACTGGCCCAACAGCCTGAAGCTAGAACCAAGGCAACCAGGGCTTACTGATGTAAACTACAGGGACAAAGTAAAGGAAAACCAAAGCTACTTCCAGGTTTCTGGCTGAGAAATGGAGGTCAATTTTGTGTCCTGAGACGATGGGGACAGGGGAAAAGGGCGTTCAAATCTATATGAGCTGGACGTGTCTAGGGGGTGTGGGAGTAGGGTAAGTCACGGAGGCGGGGGGGGGGGGGGGACAGTGGGAAGAAGAGGAGAGTGGCTCTCCTGGCTATGGACCTGTGGTTGACTGTGACGAGCAAGAACTCACTCTGAGGCACACAGCACCCGCTCAGCCTACCCTTGGTAACCCAGCAAGATCGACATCTCAGCTCCATGCTCTAGGCCAGCTTCCCAGGAGCCCAGACAGCAGTATGTTTCCTGAGGACCTGCAGAAGGCAACATAGTTCACCATGGCCCTGAGGCACAAGGTTATCCCCCCCCACACCCCCAGCATCCCCTCCAAGTCAACACTACCTTTTTTTGGTTCCCTTATCACTGCAGCCCACCAGAACGCTCTGGAGACACTTGCGAGCCTGAGTGTCAGGACAATGAAGTTTCTTAAAATAATCTCCCCACAAGGGTCCCTTCCAAATGCCCAATGCCACCCAGGTCACAGCACAGGCCTGATAAAACTATTTCCTCTTGACACTTTCTGGAATCTCAGAAAGAGGGAGTGTGCTAGAAAGGGTTGTGGGGGCACAGTTCTGAGATCCAGCAGGGCTGTCCACACATCAGGCAGCCATGTTTTCACACAGCCTTCCAGAACTGTGTACGCTTCAACCTAAGGTACTACTCCCACCCTCCTGCCCCCCACCAGGGCTTCATCTCCGAAGTGGATGTACATTCTTGTGTTATTTTAAGTCACCTTTGCTCCTTCCCACAAGCTGCTTAGAATCCATGCTGGAACAGCATAAAGAAATAAATGAACAAAGGACGCTCGAATGAAAGGCACAGAAGCTGCTATAGTCCCGGATGTCATTCCATCAGAGCCATTTCACCAACAAAGGCTGTTTATGCAGAGAGTAATAAAGATTAGAAGGAGGAAATACCCCAGTTTACAGGTAAGATCCCTAATACTTTGATCTCTTTATGTTTGAAAAGAAAAACCAGGTCTGCAACAGGGTGTGGAGGCAGACACCTTTAATCCCAGCACTTGGGAGTTCAGATCTGTGTGAGCTAGAGGCCAGCCTGGTCCACACTGGGAAACTGTGTCTCAAAACAATCAACAAACAAACAAACAAAGATCAGTTTACATTTGGCTCCTCTGTTCTTCCTTCTTCCCTCTCCTTACCTACCTCAACAGCAATCTAGTGGGAAAAGAGTAAACACTCAACCCCCGCAAGTGTGGGTGACTTCGGTGCCATTCTCAAGGTCACCAATTCCACACTGGCTACTTCATCTTCCAGTGAGACCTGTCAACGCCGCCACGGCAGGGAAGCAAGCCCTTTGAATCTACCCGCCCGTGAGTTGGGGGCTCTGCCCATTCTCTTCTGGAGCCTGTGCCGCTCGTCCCAGGAGTCTTTCTGAGCGCAGACACAAGCTGGCAAACGCGAAGCGCACAGCGGCCTGGCAGCACGACTTTGCAGCTATAAAAATTAAGAGATTTTCTCAATGCTGTCTCGTGCCAAAACCCTTCCCGAGCCTAGTAGGCCAAAGATAGAACCAAACACCCGTCTTATGTACAAACACCACCAGGGCCCTTCCTCAGGGACTCATCTTCCCTAACAAACCCAAAGGCAGCAATTATTCCAATCCCATGTGCTAGCTACGTGTGTTTGTGACGAGGTTCACTCTCCAGGGAGTAAAGGAAAAGGATGGTTTTTGCCTAGCATTTGTGAATCAGTAGAAGCCACTAGAACCAGTGTCTTGGCACTCCTTGAGCACACAGTGATGACAGATGCTTATGTTTGTCCTGAGTTCTGGCATTCTTGTAGAAGCATTAATTGATGCTTGATGTAATTTGAAATGGGTTTTATTGCCTAGTATTTTTGAAGACTGACAATCCACACAGTACACACTAGGGGGCAACATTAAGCAACAAGATAGACTCATTTGCCAACCCTGTTGAATAATGTTTAATTAAATAATGAACCCCATTCTCAAAATTAGATCTCTATTTAAATAATGACAACAGAGACAAAGTAATTAAAAACACATGCCTGGCAAATCCAGCCCTACAAGCACCATCCAATGCACTTCTTGGCATGTTGTTAGTTCCCACAAATCCAATTATTCCTGCAGATACCCAAACTGTCTCTCCCTTCTTTTTCTCCCCAGTGGCTTTTATGAAAATAATATCCATCTTTAATGTGCCTTCACTTCAGGAGACGGTGTGACAAGAACAATAAACACATTCTGCATGTGCAGAGACCAGAGAGAATGAGTTCTGAGGGCTCTGCCGGCCCCAGATGCGTGCTTTCTTCTCCCCAGACTGGAGAGAGGCTGGAACGAGGCAGCTGTCAGAAGCAGCCAGGGAAAACCCGCACTGAGCTGCTGCGACAGCCCCGAGAAGCAGAGATCCTGGCTTACAAGGGGCAGGCAGCAAGGAGAGATGCAGCTTTAGCCAGACAAGCTTCAGAGCAGCTCCAATCGGGGATGATTCCCTCCTCTGTGCCTCAGTCTCTGCACCTGTGGCAACCAGTGACAATGTGCACAGCATGGCCACCCTGGACGGGGCCATCTGCGGGCACACCACCACCCCGGGAGATGTTATTGCTATTAACACTATGAAGGGCACTGGAAGTGAGGGGAAAGTGAGCTGAGAGATGCGGATAAAGTTCTCTGGGCACGTGGAAGTGTATTCTCTTGAAAGGGCCTTGATTTTATGAGAAGACTGGACCAGACTCAGTCACGAAGGGCTTATAGTCACATGGGGTCACATAAAGCAAAGAACAAAGGGCAGACTCTGCCCCGGGAGGCCAGAGTGAAGGAACGGCCCCAGGAGAGGTGACTGAGTGCGGTGAGCAGTAAGGACCTGCTGCACTACACCAGCACCTGGGTCTACCGTGACCCGGGTAGAAGTGAGTCAGAAACCATGAGACCACAGACAGCCCCCAGAGGACCAAGCCAAACACAGGCTGGACAAGAAGAACTGAGGGCAGGGCCACCAGGAAAATAGTCTGGGTGGATCTGTCTCCTTCATAAGCCCCCAGAGCTTAGCGCTTTTCTCAGTGGGACTGACCATTCGCCCTGCTGGCCCATGTTATGAGACCAGGCTCTTTTTCACCCAGCGTCTTTAGCTCCAGCAGAGTGACACACAGGAGGACAGAAGACTCTCTTCTCTCCTGCCCCCTGCTGGCTGTCATTTGTCTCTGCAAATGCTCTTTGACAAGCAAATAAGCTGCCTGACATAATTGTGTTTAAAATTAAGATAATTACCATCATTAAGATAGCATGGGCCATACACCTCCTTGGTGTGGTACGGGATTTATCTAGGACACACAAGGTCCCAAGTTTGGTCCCTAGCACTGAAGAAGAAAAAAAGATGTGTGTGGGTGGAGGAAGGGGACAGAGAGAGAATCTCTTCAGGAAAGTAGTTTAACCCTCAGAGGCATCAGCAGTCAGTAGTCCCCTAATAAAGCATCTCACCAAGAACTGGCATGTCTCTCTCTAACCCTACCTACTGCCTGGCTCCAAGAAGCAACTCCACTAAGACTGGGTACAGTGGTGAGCACCTGTAATCCCAATACTTGGGAGGCTGAAACAGGAAGACCAAGAGTTCAAGATCAGCTCAGGCTGCATCGGGAGACTCTCTCAAAAATAAAATGGAAGGAGTCCAGAGAACGTGATACTGAGTGTGAGCAAAGTATAATGCTAGTGATACATGTGTATAAAAATGCGTAATGAAACCCATTATTTTGTAAATTAGCTGAAAATGAAAAAAAAATACTTTTAAAAAATAAGCCCAGGGCTGGGCGATAGTGGCGCACGCCTTTAATCCCAGCACTCGGGAGGCAGAGGCAGGCGGATCTCTGTGAGTTCGAGACCAGCCTGGTCTACAGAGCTAGTTCCAGTACAGGCTCCAAAGCCACAGAGAAACCCTGTCTCGAAAAACCAAAAAGAAAAAAAGAAAAAAAAATAAGCCCAGGGACCTCCTGAAACTGAAAAGCTTCTGTAAACAAAGGGCATGTCAACAAGACAAAATGACAACCTACAGAATGGGAAAGATCTTCACCAACCCCACATGAGACAGAGGTCTGATCTCCAAAATACACAAAGAACTTGAGAAATTGGTCATCAAAAGAAAATAATCCAATAAAAAAAAATGGAGTACAAGCCTAAACAGAGAACTCTCAACAGAGGAATCTAAAATGGCTGAAAGACACTTAAGAAAATATTCAACATTCTTAGTCCTCAGAGAAATGCAGATCAAAACAACTCTAAGATTCCATCTCAGAATCACCTGTAAGAATGGCCAAGATCAAAAACACTGATGACAACTTATGCTGGAGAGATTGTGGGGAAAAGGGAACACTTCTGCATTGCTGGTGGGAATGCAAACTGGTACAGCCCCTTTGGATGTCAGTGTGGCGATTTCTCAGAAAATTAGGACACAACCTTCCAGCAATACCACTTTGGGGTATATATCCAAAGGATGCTCAATCGTGCCACAAGCACATTTGCTCAACTATGTTCATAGCAGCATTGTTTGTCATAGCCAGAACCTGGAAAAAACCTAAATGCCCCTCGATCGAAGAATGGATAAGGAAGATGTGGTACATTCACACAATGGAGTACTACAGCGAGGGAAAAAATGTTATCTTGAAATTTGCTGGCAAATGAATGGATCTAGAAAACAATATATTGAGTGCAGTAACACAGACCCAGAAAGACAAATACAATATGCACTCACTTAAAAGTGATTTCCAACATAAGGCAAAGAAAACTCAGCCTACAATTCACAATTCCAGAGAACGTAGAGAACAATGAGGACCCTAAGAGGGAATTACCTGGATCTAATCTACATGGGAAGTAGAAAAAGACAAGATCTCCTAAGTATACTGGGAGCATGGGGACCATGGGAGAAGGTTGAAGGGGAGGGGAGAGAAAAGGAGGGAAGCATAGAAAAATGTAGAGCTCAATAAAATAAAATAATAAAAAAAATACGCCCAGGGAAAAACCATGTCTTAAGAGAAAGGTCAAAGTACCACACATACTCGAGACCGCAGATGCCCTTCAGAAAAGGGCACCTGATCACATCAGTACACGCTGAACGGGTGTACACATCAGAAACGGGTACACCCCACACACACAACGTGTCTTTACCCAGCTGGGTTAAATGTTAATGCCCATAAAATCAGAGCTGGATGCAGCCTTCGGAACCACAGGCCACAGCTCATCTGCAGAACGCCACAGTGAGATCCTGCTGAAATGCTCTCCACTGAGACCCTCAGGAAAGCCCACATCTGTCTCCTAACAGTCCTAGTGCTGGCGTGGTCTTTACTGTCTTCCTCCAGAGGAGACTGTTTCCCAGGCACGCGAGCTCACAAGACCACAGAGAGAAGGAGACACCATGATCTCCCTCCCAGCAGCCCATGGAGATTCGTTTGGAGCCACTGGCTCGAATCTCTGGAACGGGAAGTGATGCAAGCAGCTAGTATTTAAGAGCACTCACTATGGGTCCAGCACAGCCAAGGGCCTACAGGTGTCAGCTCATTTAACATAGTATTTAGTGTTCAGATCTCCTTCGCACAGTATCATTCGCTGCCTTTTTATGCATGAAGACAGAAGGCCTCTGAATGCTGAGGAACTGCTCGGTACAGGGAAGGTGGGGTAAACTTTGGGGCTGTGCCAGCATGCGTCCCTGAGCTTGAATCTCCACCACCCATGGAAAAGGCTGCGCACCACAGTGTCAGGGAGACAGGAGGATGGCGGGCTTGCTGGCCAACCAGTCCAGCCAGTCCACGAGCTCCAGGCTCAGTGAGACCCTGACTCAGAAGAACAAAGCAATTACCAGGCATGGCAGTGCACTCCTTTAATCCCAGCACTGGGGAGACGGAGGCAGATGGATCTAGTTCTAGGCCAGCCTGGTCTACAGAGCGAGTTCCAAGACAGAACTACACAGAGAAACCCTGTCTGGGGCTGGGAGGAGAAAAAGGCAGAGAGAGATCAAGGAGGAAGACATTCATACACACACACACACACACACAAAAGTACACTCAATTTTAAAAAAGAAACAAGTTTCTATTCTGTTCTGGGAGCACTGGACTGAGCTCCCAAGGTCCCAATGAGGAGCGGAAGGAGGGAGAACATGAGCAAGGATGTCAGGACCACGAGGGGTGCACCCACCCACTGAGACAGTGGGGCTGATCTATTGGGAGCTCACCAAGGCCAGCTGGACTGTGACTGAAAAAGCATGGGATAAAACCAGACTCTCTGATCATGGCAAACAATGAGGGCTGATGAGAAGCCAAGGACAATGGCACGGGGTTTTGATCCTACTTCATGTTCTGGCTTGGTGGGAGCCTAGCCAGTTTGGATGTTCACCTTCCTAGACATGAACGGAGGAGGGAGGACCTTGGACTTTCCACAGGGCAGAGAACCCTGACTGCTCTTTGGACTGGAGAGGGAGGGGGAGAGGAGTGGGGGGAGAGGGAGAAGGTTGGGAGGAGGGGAAGAGAAATGGGAGGCTGGGAGGAGGCGGAAACTTTTTTTTTCCTTTTCTCAATAAAATAACAGAAACTACAAACAGCCCTGTTTGGATGAAGACTTCACCCCAGCCCTTGGCATCCATATACCCAGAATCTGGAATGTTTGGGTTGGGGCTCCAGTCCACCAGTCCAAGCCCCCTCCCCAGGAGTTGCTTCAGTCCAGACTCGTCCCCAAGAAAGCCCACCAAACGATGACCCCTCCCTAGAAATACTCATGGTCACTCCCAGAGGGTATTTAAACTGCCCCCCAGAGAACAAACACGTGGTTTCCAGTCTTCTCCTCTCTGGGGGCTGGAAAGCCATCGGGAGCGTTGGTATCCATTAAACCTGGGCTTTCTCTAATTTGGTTTGATGTGGTCTGATTTGGATTACTGCGCAGGCAGAGAGGCTTATCAGGGTGCAGAAACTTTTCACCCTTTAAACTCCCACTCCATGAAACTCCCACTCCAAACAAAGCGAAGTGGTAACAGTCGCAGAACTTCAAGGTCAAGTTGGCTGGCTCAGAACAGCTGCTCTGGACGCAGTCCTCAGATTAAAAGCCTGCCTTTCCCAAGCAGCCCTAGAAACAAACAGGAGCCTGGGACCAAAACATCCCTCAGGAGCACCAAGCGAACAGCAAGGCAATCAGTTGCCAGTCACGTGGCACACACCTTTAATCCCAGCATTCAGAAGACAGAGGCAGGAGGATCTCTGTGAGTTGGAGCGAGTTCCAGGGCAGTTCCAGGACTGCTACCTCAAAACAAAACAAAACAAAAAGATTATTTTGTAGGTTTACTAGCATACATGTGTGTCTGTATAAGAATGGATGTGTGAGGGCAGGTTCACACAGACGCAAGAAGCAGGATCTCCTGAACTAGAGTGACAGTGGACAGCCACCCATCCTGGGCATGGGAACCCAGCTCAGAGCCTCTGCAAGAGCAGCGAGTGTGCACAGCAGCTGAGCCATCTCTCTCTGTCCCACTGTTGACTTTTTAATGGGTTCTCCAAACTGACTTAAGAAACCAACTTGGTCATGTGACAAAACAAAATGTCACAGATCTGCAAGGAGCCACATTTTCAACATAAAAATGAAATTAATTTTAATGCATTTTACTTGATCCAACATATTAAAAACATCATTTTCAACACATGGTCAGGGTACAACTTCAATACTTGATTGCATTTTGTTTTTTCAGGGCGCTAGTTCACACTGACAGCACATCTCAAACCAGACCAGTTGGACACGAGTGATCATGGCCACTCTGAGGCTAGTGGTGACTTTTTGGACAGCAGGGATCTGACGCCTTCAAGTCTGACTGTTAAACACATATAGCTCCTCCCTCCGCCAGACATAGGGAAAATGTAGCTCACAGTAACAGGCCACCTTTGTTTTTCAGATTTATTTTATTATTTATTTATGTGTCTGTGCATCTGTGGTGGGGCGCGGGTGTGAACAAACATGGAATCCCATGAAGCGGGAGTTACAGGTGGATGTGAGCCACCCAGTGAGGCTGCTGAGAATCAAACCCTTGTTCTCTTTGAGAGCAGTTTTAAATATTCTTAATTGCCGTTTCTCCAGCCCCTCCCCTCTCCCTTTTTTTCCTTTAAAGGTACGGTCTGTGGTGGCTCAGACTTCTACTTCCACTTCCTGAGCACTAGGGTTAGAGGTGTGGCCTCGTTCTCATGCATACCAGGCAAGCACTACCACTAACTGGCCACATTCCCAAACCCCAAGTCAGAAGATTTTTGAACATCAAGAATTTGCTACTGAGCCAAACTCCTTATCTTACAACATTAAATCCTGTCAGGCCGACTGCAGGCTTACACGATAAAAGCTCAGTGTGGTCCTGATTAAGTTCTGGGGCAGGAGCAAGACTGAGAGAAAGACTGGTAAGCCCTCATGTTCAGAGGCCACCAGTTCTCATGGGACACCCATGTCCAGGGATCCTTAAATAACAAAGGCCAGTGACCAAATCAGCCCGGAGCATCAGCAGAGGGGAAGTCCAACAGTGTCCAGGGATCCCAAACAGCCACAAAAGCAACACTACCTAAGACGTTTAACACACACTCTGATAAGCTGGGGGAGGTGGCACAAACCTGTCATTCCAGAACTTGGGAGGTGCAAGCCAGGGGGAAGCTGGAGGGTCAAGACCATCCTTCCCTGAATAGCAAGTTCCAGGACTGGCTACAGGAGACTCTGTCTCTAAACAAACGCTGCGGCCTAATGAGATACACTGAAGCTGTTTTTTAAAAGACATTTCCCAACTGATTCTGGTGCAGTCTCTGTTTGGAAAGAGACGACACTAAACCATCTTGCAAATATTAAATTATTACCTTGTTTTATTTTATGTGTATGTACCACATTGGTCCTGGGGCCTTTGGAAGCCAGAAGAAAATGTTGGATCCCCCGGAGCTGTAGTTACAAAGTTGTGGGCTGCCATGTAGGTGCTGAGAATGAAACCCAGGTCCTCTGGAAGAACAGCCAGTGCTCTTAACAGGTAAACCAATTTTTCCAGCCCAACATGCCTCGGGGGAAGGGGGGTAATTCCCAGAAGCTGATAGGCTGATAGAGAAAAATTTTGACTTCTGGACTAACCTGGGATATATGTGTTTGTGTGAACACATGCACATGCATAGTATATACACACACACATATATGCATATATATACATAGAGAGAGAGAGACTATCTCAAAAACTAACAACAAAAAAGGTGAAATAAGACAGATTAAGGACAGGTATGTTTTCTCTAGTTTGTGGATTCTAGATTGTATATAGACATAAAATCATTTATATATATGACTGAACAGAAGCAAAACCATCTAGAACAGAGGTTCTCAATCTCTGTGTCATGACCACTTTGGAGGTCCCATATCAGATATCATGCATATCTGATATTTACACCACGATTCATAAGAGTAGCAAAATTAGTTATGAAGTAACAACGAAATAATTTTATGGTTGGAGTCAGCACAGCATGAGGAACTGTATTAAAGGGTCACAGCATTGGGGAGGTTGAGAACCTCTAGTCTACAAGAAGAAATAGGAAGGGGGTAGGGTACCTGATGTATTTATATGAAAATGCCTTTATGAAACCCATCACTATGTACAATGAATATGTGCCAATAAAAGATAATAAAAAAAAACACTTAAAATTATGTGCCTTATCTCCCAGGAGTCCTCCCATCCAAGACTCCTTTCACTAAACTGAAATTACCCTTTGTTCATGCTGAGGCGTGATACAACAGATAGGATTGTAAAACCCTCTGAACACACACTGAGCAAACCGCTGAAGACATTTTATTACACAAGAATCCTGGAGAAAATACCTCCTTCCTTGATAATAACCACTCAATCAATAGCCAGTATTAGCTGAGCACTCTTAGACACTACTTTTCCTCTTCCATCCTTTGGGGCTGCTGTTTCCAAAGGACTCTAGCTGGGAGTCATAACATGATTCTAATCCCAGCACTGATGGAGGCAGAGGCAGACAAATCTCTTGAGCTGAAGGCCAACAAGCCTAGTCTACATAAGAAGTTTCTGGCCAGCCTGGGCTACATATGGAGATTCTGCTGTGCCCCACTCCCAGAGTCTGGACCTGGGGAGTGGGGTGTTTTAAGCATCTCTGGTGAACACTGACAAAGCTACTGTACTTTCAACAAGTGGGTGATAAAAACTATTATCAAAAAGACAAGGGCCAGCAAGATGGCTCTGCAGGTAAAAGCACCTGCCAAGCCTGACAACCTGAGTTTATCCCCAGACCTACACAGTGGAAGGAGAGAACTGACTCCTGAAAGCTGTCCTCTGACTCCACATAGATAGCATGGCACACATCCTCCAAACACACATCTCCCCAGATACTTGTGTGTGCACTCACACATACGATAGACGGACGGACGGACAGACGGGTGGATGGATGGATGGGCGGGCAGGCAACCTGGGAGCTAAAAAGATAGCTCAGTTAGCAAAACAGTTGCCTTGCAAGAATGAGGACCTGAGTTTGATCCCTAAACCTGAGTTTTGATACTCATGTAGAAAGTAGGGAGCATGCATCTATAATCCAGTGCAGAGAAAGTGAACATAGGTAGATTCCTGAAGCTTGCTGGCTAGCTAACCTGGTGAACTCAGAGCTCAATAAGAGACTCTTTCAAGAAACAAAATGGAGCGGGGCTGAAGAGTTGGCTCTGCAGTTATAAGCACTTGTTGCTCTTAAAGAGGACCTATGTTCGATTTCCAGCATCCACATGGAGGCTCACAACCACCTGTAACACCAGACCTAGAGGATACAGGACCTTCTTCTGTCCTCTTCAGGTACCACATGCTGCCCAGAGACATGCAGACAAAACACTCAGACACATAAGATAACAAAATAAATAAATCTTTAAGAAAGAACAAAGAAGAGAAGGGGACACACAATGTCAACTTCTGACTTCATATTCACATGTGTACCCGCATGCACACATGTACATACCCATGAACACATATACAAAGAAAGAAAGGGGGGCAAGGAAGGGAAATATATGCTGGTGTAGAATAAATAGTCCCAATCCCTAAGCATGGCCCATAGGGCCCTTCACAATCAGGAGTTCAAGTCCAAATGGACTTCCATCACAGTCTCTCAGGCACCTCAGGGGCATGCCTATCCTCACCCCACAACTGGCCTTAGACCCACGTGCCTATCCTAACTCTAGATTCCTTGGCCTCCCACCTCCAGGCCAATGCCCCTGGCAATGTCCTTAACCCTCTTTACCCTCTACTCTGGCATCTTTGCTGAACTCCCTAGCCCTAAAGCCCCAGATCAAATACCTCTTCCCTCAAGGATTAAGAACATTTTCTGCTCTTCCAGAAGATCTGGGTTTGGTTCCCAGAACCCACATAGTTCACAACCATCCATAGCTCCAGTAGCAGGGGATCGAGTGCCTCCTCTGATCTCCATGTACACTAGGTGTGCAGGTGGTGCACATACATATATGATGGCAAAAATGCTCGCGCTCTCTCTCTCTCTCTCTCTTTCTCTCTCTCTCTCTCTCTCTCTCTCTCTCTCTCTCTCTCTCTCTCTCTCACACACACACACACACACACACACACACTCCCTACCAGCTCCATGTTCACTTCTTCCCACCTACTCACCCCTCGCCTCTTCGTTCTCACAACACTTGGCGAATCCTTCTTGGCACTCAGCACACATGCAGAAATCACCCCTTCCATGCCTGCCTCCCACACACAACTGTCAGTTCCTGAAGAGCTAAAAAGCATCCTCTTTCTATCCCCAGTAACCCTTCGCTATTTTAAATAACATCTGCTGGATACTTGCTATTTGCCACAAGCAATGCTGGGAATTCTGTACCACCTCTTTAACCCTTCCTACCCCACAGAGGTTATAATGGCTTTGATAAGCAAAGCTTAGAAACATTAAGTCATACACATGAGGTCACACAGCTAGGACAGGGTCTGAAGACAGGAACCCAGGCAGCCTCACTGCTCGGGTCAGACTCCCCATGAATGTGGGAGAGGTGAGGTGGCCAGTAAACCTTTGCTGAGTAAAGGGGTGAGTAAAGAGGGACAGCCTCCACCAGACATGCCCTTCAGTGAAAGTCTGGCAACCTGGGGTTGATTTCTAGAACGCACATGCAGTAGAATGAGAGAAGGAACTCCACAGCTGTTCCTCTGACCTCCATGTGTGCTATGCCCATGTAGACACATCATGCACACACACATTAATAAAATTTTAAAAATCAAAAGCAATAAAACAGCCCCAAGATCATACTCACACCCCTGATACGAAGCTGTCACCTTATGCTCCGTGTATTTTTGCATCAATAGAACTCGCACTGACAAAGCTCACACCAAGTGTGCTGGGCTGATTAAATGCTAACGAGTGGGTAACTAGTACTTCATCTGGGGCTCAACACAAATTTAGTTAAATGGGATTAAACTGACCTGGCTGTCTGTAAAGGAACACGTCATTCTAGTTTTACTTTCCTGTTCAAATATACAAAAGTCCTGCTTACTCTGCAGGAAAATGTAAAGCAAACTAGAGTCTGTGTCCTTCCCCTTCCAGCTCCAGGAAGCTGAGGTAAGGACTGTAATGAGTTTATAGATCAGTAAGATGTCCTTGATTACAAAACTGATTGGATCAGAAAGTCTTGGACAAAGTTTGGAGATTGACTCTGTAGACACAGAGGCATCTACACTATCGGAGTCAGACTCAAAGTTCTGGGCGGTGCCAGCTAAAAAGCACACTGTAACACATGGAGAGAACATCGCAGGCCAAGAAGGGCTTGCAGAATTCCTGCTCTTAGTTTATTAAATATAATTGGGTTATTAAATAATTATCTTCTTACCCGACACTACTGAAGAATAAAGAATTAGAAATGAGGGCTGGGACAGAGGTCAACTGATAGGTGCTTATCTAGCACGGTGAAGCCCTGTGTTCCATCCCCAACACCACATAAACCATGACCAGGCACAGGGAAGCACACCTGTAATTCCAGCCCTCAGGTGGCAGGAGGAGGATCAAGTTCAAGGTCATCTTTGGCTACTATGAATGTTTGAGGCTAGCCTGCCTCAAAAAGAAAGCAAAACAAAAAGAATTAAAGAAAATGTAAGATTACTTGAAAAGTCACAGAAACAGAAATGACCAAGAACACTATTTGGGAAGGAATAAAACAAGGTAACTTATATAAACAAAACAAACAAACAACCGATATATTGGGGGCTGGTGAGATGGTTCAGATGTTAAGAGCAGTGGTTATACTTCCAGAGGACCTGGGTTCAATTCCCAGTACCCACACAGCAGTTCACAACTATCTGTAACTCCAGTTCCAGGGGATCTGACACCCTCACACAAATATGCATATAAAATAAAATTAAAAAACAAAACAAAAAAACCCTGATATATTAACTACTTGCCCTATCCCTGGCCTCTGTTTGTTTGTTTGTTTATTTATTTATTTATTTGTTGGATTTTTGTTGTTGTTGTTTTTGGTTTTTCTGAGACAAGGTTACTATGAAATAACCCTTCTGTATGCTGTGAATATATGTTGTTCTCATTAGTTGATAATAAAAGCTGCTTCGACCAATAGCAAGGCAGAATATAGCTAGGCGGGAAAACCAAACTGAATACAGCAAGAAAGAATGGCAGAGTTGAGAGAAATGCAAACCAGCTGCTGACAAAACAAGATGGCAGACTAGTAAAAGCCATGGCTACATGGCAATACACACATTAATAGAAATGGGTTGATTTAAATGTAAGAGCTAGTTAGTAATAAGCCTAAACTATAGGCTAAACAGTCTGTAATTAATATTAAGCCTCTGAGTGGTTATTTAGAAGTGACTGCAGGACAGGGTGAGACAGAGAACCCTCCATTTACATGGGGTTTCTCTACAACAGTTCTCACTGTCCTGGAACTTACTTTGTAGACCAGGCTGACCTCAAACTACCAGAAATCCACCTGCCTCTGCCTCCTGAGTGCTGGGATTAAAGGCAAGTGACACAACTGCCCGGCTTCTTCTTTGTCATTGTCTTCTCCCTTCTCCCTTCTCCTTCTCCTTCTTCTTCTGTTTTGTTTTTTTGAGACAGGGTTTCTCTGTCACTTTGGGACCTGTCCTGGAGCTAGCTCTTGTAGACCAGGCTGGCCTCAATCTGCTTTGTTGTTATAGAAACCATTTCTACATGTCTATCTCCCTGACTTCATGGATAAAGTCTGAAATTTTACTCAAAACTGTTGCATAGAACATACTATGCTAGGTACCTGCAGTGGTTTGAATAGGTATGCCCTCTGCCCCCCTCTGTGGACTCACGTATTTGAGTGTCTGGCCCAGAGGGAGTGGCAGTATTAGAAGGTGTGGCTTTGTTGGAATACACGTGGCCTTGTTGGAGGAAGTATGTCACTGTGGAGGCAGGTTTTTCATATGCTCAAGCTATGCCAAGTGTGGCACACAGTTGCTGCTTCTGTTGCCTGTGGATCAAGATCTAGGACTCTTAGCTCCTTCTCCAGCACCATGTCCGCCTGCATGCTACCATTATAAGCCAGCCCCGATTAAATGTTTTCCTTTAAAAGAGTTGCTATGGTCATGGTGTCACTTCACAGCAAGGAGAACCATAACTAAGACAGCACTCTACAAAAAGGAAAATCTAAACTCGCAGTGACTCATGAGGTATAGGCTACAGCAGGCTTACAGGAGAGGACGGAGGGAGGGAAGCAGAACAACGGGAGGAGCACCCTTCTGCCACCCTTCCTGTGACACCTTTCCACCCACCCTTGGGGCCCATCCAACTGCTGGCCAACTGACCAGCATTCCCTCTTCCTTCCCCTGTGGGACAGCCCCTTCCCTTCTCAGCCCATGGGGACACTTGCTGTCCTATGGTTGTTTCCACTTTCCATCCCATACGTGCATCTTAGGAGCCATAACTTATTTATTTTTATCCCTCGGCATCTACCACAAGGCCTGGCATGCAGAAGCAGTTTGGCTGGAGACTGAACTGAACATGTCACTTGCTTTCAGTATATCAGAAGAAATAATGATACCCGAGTTCAGAATCAATGAAGGGTAGAGACCACGCCTAGCCTGACAGTTATGAGTCTGCGGTCTCAAGCTTCAGACCATGTTATACATGAGCCAGGTAATGAGAGAACAGTGAAAATAACTTCAGAAAGTTCTGGAATGGGGTAAAGGGAGGAAAGATTAAGGGATGTCCCTGGCTATGTAAGATGAAGGTCACTTCAGTGAGCTCATAGGAGAGATGGTTAGAGGCTATGGTGGTTTGAATGAGACTGTCCCCCATAGTCTCAGACACTTGAAAACATGGTCTCCAGTTGGTGGTGCTGATGGGAGGTTTAGGTGGTATGGCCTTGCTGGAGGGAGTCACTGGGGGTGGGATTTGAGAGTAAAAAGCTTCACCTACTTCCGGTTTGCTGTTTCCTACTTGTGCTTTAAATTGTGAGCTCTCAGCTTCCTGCTCCTATTGCCACCATACCTCTCTCTCTGTGTCTCTGTCTCTGTCTCTCTCTCTCTCACTCACACACACACACACACACACACACACACACACACGATGCTCACCCAGCACCAGGTACTGTGCTAGCCCAACATGCAGTTCTGCAGAGAGCTGCAACCCTCCAGGCAAGTTAGCACCCACTGATAGTGTGGACTCCCAGAGGAAATGGACATCTTAGTCAAGTTACACAACCAACATCAGACTCACAGCTCATCACTCTCCCATCAGCCACCTCAGTGGTTCCCTCTGCTGACCCACAGGACAGTGCCTCTGTGAGGTTCAGAGATGGCTCTGTTTTAATTACATATAAGCCAGACCTGTGACATGGAAAAGGGAAAAGCTTCACTCTTGCTTGGCTTCTGTGGGAGATCCACAGTCACCTCCTGGCTGCAGCCCTAACCCCCAGTCTGTCTGCACAGGACACCACAGCCAGCCTAACTCTAGCCTCAACTTCACCCAAGCGAGAGACAGTGCAGACCACCCAGTCTCTAGAACATATAGTGTCACCTGTCTGTGCGAAAGCTATGATTCACTTAAAGAACAGGAAGAGCCAACAGACCGTCCAGACACTCCCAAAATCCTGGAAGTGGAATGTAAGTGCTACCTTTGTGTAAAGTGGGCATTGTCACCTTCCTAGTTCCAGCCAGCATTAGTCACCCTTGCTAAGGAACAGCTTTGACGAAGGAGATAAGACTTCCTGTGCCACATAAAGGCATGAAAGGTTAGAGAATGAGACAGGACGATAGAGTGAGTGAGCACACATGCATCTGAGCAAGAGTCTGCAACCATCATTTTCAAACTAAATTGCATATGGGATATAAGAGATATAGAGCGTATTGAGCACAAATATGTCAAACACATTATAACTTACAGGCATTAACAAAATCTAAAGCCAGATAGTGCACATACCTTTAATTCCAGCACTCAGCAGGCAGAGGTAGGTGAATCTCTGAATGAAAGGCCAGCCTGGTCTAAAGAGTGAGTTCCAGGGCAGCCAGGACTACGCAGAGAAACCCTGTCTCAAAATAAACAAACAAACAAACAAACACATACAACAGGGCTAGAGAACTGGCTCAGCAATTAAAATCAATAACTACCGTGTATAGGACCTAGCTTTGATCCCCAACACCCATGTGATGGCTCACAACCATCATAACTCCAGTTCCAGGTGCCCTTTTCTGGTCTCTGTGAGCAAAGGCATACACTTAGGCAAAACACAAATCACACAACATAGATGGTTTTTAATTTTTTAATTAAAAAATAAAATGAGAGACTATTATATTACTTGAATTTCATCTCAATAAAGACTTTTCTAAAAAATATGGGTATGTGGAGTGGAGAGAACCACAGGGTCTATGTCCTGAAACTCACTATGTAGACCAGGCTGGCCTTGAACTCACAAAGCTCCATCTACCTCTACTAGAATTAAAGGTGTGTGCCACCACCATGCCTGGTGATTTTTGAAAATATTTTAATTATGTGGATGTCAGGGAGAAGGATGTGTGTATGCTGGTGCAGAGGCCAGAAGAAGGTATCAGGTCACCTAGAGTTCCAGGCAGCCTGTGTGGGGGCAAGGAACTGAACTCGGGTCCTCTGCAAGCACACTATGCACTCTTAACTATTAAGCTATCTCTCCAGCCTCAATAGACTATTTTCAGTTATTTACTTTCTTGTTTATCTGAATGTTTGGTTTTGTTTTTAAGACAAGATCTCACTGTGCATATATCTCCTAATGGTCTGGAAGTTCCCAGCCTTAAACTCAGAGACCCACCTGTCTCTACTTCCTGAGTGCTGGGAGTAGATGTGTGCCACTCTGCCTGGCTAACTTATTTTGTACGTGTGTCTATACATGCATGTGCATGCTACAGTGCACATGGAAAGGCAGGGGGATAACTTATAGAAGTTAGTTCTTTCCTTACACCATGTGGGTCCCAAAGATTGAACTCAGGTCATGCTTGGTGGCAAAGTGCTTTTACCTGATGAGACATCTCACTGGCCCTCAACTTACCATCATCATCATTGTTGTCATCTTTATGTAGGGGTTTTGGCTGCATGTATGTCTGAGGACCATGTGCATGCCAGAAGAGGGTATAGAATCTCCTGGAACTAGAGTTACAGACCCTTGTGATCTGCCAAGACTGTACTAGATATCTAACACGGATCCTTTGGAAGATCATCCACTGCTCTTAACCACTGAAGTCATCTCTCTAGCCCAAATAAATTATTTTTTAAAGCTCATGTCTCAGAAGAAAATTTCACACCTTGACACATTTGTCAGACATTTTATAACAGGACAGGATGGGTGTCTGCACAGGCGTGGCCCCAGCGGGAAGGAGAGACTGTGCTCATCTGTGAGTATGTGCACAGAGCAGAGAGACACACAGCCAAACTCCACTGTTCATTTCTGTGCTCCTCCTCCATGTTCCCATACTCATATATTAGTTCTTTTCTGTTTGTTTTGTTGTCTTGCTGCGTAGCCCAGGCTAGCCTCAAACTTGCTATCCTCCAGCCTCAGCCTCCTAAGTGTTGAGATTATAGTATACACCAGCATGTTTAACTCAAATGTGCATTATTTCTATAATAAGAGAGAGAATTAGCTGTTCTGTAAGATTTTTTTTTCTGTAAGATTTTATATGGAAAATGTGAAGACTCCAATCCTACTTTGACTGGGGAAAAAATCTAGAAGGAAAAATGAAAAATTTTAGTTATTATTTTGTCTTCTCTGAACTTGCTAGAATTTCGCAGGTATAACCACAAAGAAATCTTGAAAAGGAAACAGTGTGGAGGCCCAAGCAGCAACAGAAGAGTCAAGGCTAGGCCAAAGGGTCCCAGCAGCCAGCCAGCTCTTCCCTTACTCTTGGGGACAGGCCACCAGGCACAAGCCACCCGCCAGCCACTGTCCCTTTCCCACTTTCAGCCTGCCACCCTCGGTACCACTTCTGATTACTTTCTCTCCAGACAGTGGGAGCCGATGGAATTATTAATAAACATGACTAGAGGAAGAGAATCCAAATCCCATCATGTTTGTGCCAGATTATGTCAGGAATTTGCAGAAAACATGTTTGTAAATGTTTAATGAGATCCCACAGCCAAGCAGTGTGCCTACATGCCTGAGTTGCCTTATTCCAGGCCCAGCATCCTCCCTGGGTATAGATATCTGAGGGAGACGTCAGCCCAGGAGTAAACCAAGTTTGAAACACTGGACCTAACAAGGCCATAAGTAATAACATCAGGTCTGAATGCCCAGGGCAGTAACAGACCAAGGTAATGAACCTGAAATGACTCTGAGAAACCACAGAAGTACTGAAACCATCTTGATTACAAAGGCTCCTGCAACAAAAGGCCCACTCAACTGAAATCTAATCTGTGTTAATTAACGCCCCCAGAATGAAAAACATCTTTATCAGCCTGTGGTTCCTGGCTCAAACTCTCCCTCAAACCTGGCTCCTGGATGGAGGAAGCTGTAGTCTCTTTACTAGGAGGTGGGGGATACTCAGGTGCAGGGGGGCGGAGTCTGACACTCTGGCCAAACCCAGGGAAGGAGCCAGCTGATGCTGGTGGGTTCTTGGAGCTCCATTCTGCTCTCCCCAGGACCCTCTGAGACCAGAATACTAGCACTGACTGACAAGGCCTGTCCACTGTCCCACAAGGGTGGACCCCACACTCCCTTATGGCCACACCTGCTCTCACGCCCTCCTGTTCTCTTGGCTTCCCTCTATCTTGAGCCACCTCCTCTCCGTCCCTTCTGACCAGAAATACATGGCCCTTGCTCCTGTCGCTAGCCCACAGTCTCAAGCCCCAACAGCCCTAAGGAAGCCTGTTACTGTCCCGAAGCATTGGGCACCAGTGCAAGAAGCAGAGGCACCCAGGACATAGGAATGAGCGCAGAAGTTAACAACACACTAGATTCTAAATGCCCCAGTCCTTATTTCCTGAGATCTAAGTGACTGGCACCATGGCAGTGAGGGTGAGGGTCAGCTAGGCCCTCAAGGTGAGTGAGGGGTTGGAGTGGGGGAGACATGCACCCCAAAAGGAAGAAAACAAAAGCTACAATCTGTCAAAAGATGAGGGAAGAATTTCCTGGGGGATTCTGGGAAAGCTGCTTACTCCCATGACGCTAACTCACGTGAGGAATGGAGCCCAGTGTCACCAGCAAAGGCAGGTGCAACCTACAAACTTAGGACAGCAGGGAGCAAAGGAGCCCACAGCTCAACAAGATCTCCCCCCCTCCCAGGAGCTCAGTCACAGAAGAAGCACTTAAATAATAAATATCAACAACAATGGCCATGCAACAGCTACGCCAAGAACCGAGGCTTCCCAAAGCCTGCAGGCAACTTAATCCCCAACATGCAGATGGGGACACTGAGGAATGCAAGGCCTGGTCAAGGATGGAGGAGCAGCTCCTGCCAGTTCCCTGAACCCACACCAGTTCACCACTCCGGCCCCCATGGCCCTGGACTAACCTCCAGAGGACAGACCCAGCCAGCAGCGGCCCCTCCTTTCCCCCAGACAGGCCACTGTCCCCATGCCTTCAGAGCCTTGGGCTGAGGAACTTCATTCTCTGTACTGTCCCTTCTCATTTTATGGGTACAGCTTCCCTGCTCCCCAAACGCAAAGCCCTCAAGTTATAGGAAATCAGTCATTCAAAAAACCTTTCTCATCGAGGTCCCCGAACCACCCAACTCCCAAGTCATGGCTCGGACACTCACTAGAACTATGGAGGGTCCAGATGAAAGGGCAGAATCCCAACAGCGAGGCCAGGAAGGCTGTAGAAGGCACCCCAGCTTCTTAAGGCGGTCCCTGCGTTGTGAGGGGCTCACCAGAGGCCAGGTCTCAGGGGAGAAGCACACCTGCGTCTCACACCTGCGCTGGCCCCGCAAAGGCACTGAGCCTCAGCTTCCCGCCAGGCAGTCAGCGCTCCAGAGCGGTTACAGTTACGGCTGCAGGCAATCGGAGAACCAAGAAGTGGGCCAGAAAACAGGCCCCACACCCACGGCTGGCCACACCCTAAGGGGACATCCGCAGCTGTTCTTCTGCCCTGGGAGAGGCCGGGTGCTGTTCCAGCCTTGGTCTTCCGACCCTCCACTTCACAGAAGACCGGCTGTTAGCAGAGCCAGGACGGAAAGGGCCACAGCCTCCCTGCTGCACCCTCCTGGGCCAGGGTGGCACACCACAGGTTTCTCAGTCAGCCCTGCCGTCCAAATAAGATTCTGCCATTATTAGCTATTTAACTTGTGCAGCCTAAGTTAGTCACTTCTTAGTCTCAGCACGGCCCACTGCACAGTGAGTAACATCCACCTCACTGTCGGGTGTTACAGGAGGAAACCCCGCTGGAAGGTCAACAGCAAGACAGTGCTCAGGAGTGTGTTCTGGTTGGCCAAAGGCACCAGGCACAAAGTGTGTCTGCCCGACACCACCCCCAATACACAAGGGAATGGGGGGGGGGCAAGTAAGTTAACCTTAACTCTGCCTTCTGTCCCAAACAGGTGCAGTGGGACTGAGCCCCAGCTATGCTCTCCCTCCTCAGCTGCGCATGCCTAGAAACAGGCTGGGCCTGCATCCCGTGCCTACCCAGGTCTGAAGACCTCCTTCTCAGCCCAGCCTCCCAGAAGGGGGCTGAGCCATGAGCTTCCTCTTGTGCAGCCCAGACACTGCAACAAGGGGTGGTAAGCACAGATCATCGAGGAGAAGCATGTGACCAAGCAGCCATATTTTGTATTTCCCAGAGTTCAAACCTTTTATTTTTAGAGGCGTGTGTTCCAGTTTGGTGAGGTACCTGTAGATCCCTCAGACCTTGTTTAATTTAGGACGTTTTCTTTCATCTTTGATGGTGGAGGTAAGGTTAGGGTTTTTTCCCCCATCATGTTATGCTAAGCACTAAATATAACTCCAAAGACACTTTTCTGTCCTACTTCAGGACTGCAGAGACCCCAGCAAATGTTTCTGAACAGCAGAGCTCCGACACTGGACCATCGGGGCAACGCCCCTTACCACAGGGCACTGAGTTACAGCGTCCATGCGACAATCAGCTGAAAGGGGGACAAATGGCTGTACTGAGTGGCCTAAATCGAGACCATTTCCCCTTGGGGAGACAAGAGAGCTGTTGGTACAGCCAACTAGAATGCACAGGGCGTGGCCACAGGTGTCCGATTCTAGCAGCCCTGGTGTCTAGCAGAAAGTGTCCGCAGGAATAGGGACATTGTGGCATCTGATTGGCAGCTGTTCCACATTTGAACAAAGGAATTAATGACATGGCCTTCCGCTACAGCCCAGGCCCCCCTCGGTGCTCTGCTTTATCAGTTACAAGGCTTGGCATGTTGTTTTTGCTGTTTGTTTGTTTTGGTTTTTTTTTTTTTTTTTTTTGAGACAGGGTTTCTCTGTGTAGCCTTGTCTGTCCTGGAACTTGTTCTATAGACCAGGCTAGCCATGAACCCAGAGATCCACCTATGTCTGCCTCCCAGGTGCTGGATTAAAGATGTGTACCAACATGGCCTGGCATTTGTTTGTTTATTGATACGTGCTCTTAGGTATACTAGACTGCCCCTGGACAATAGCTAAGGATGACCCTGAATTTCTGATCCTCCTGCCTCCCAAGTACAAGCCTACAATAGCACACCTAGTTTATATAGTCCAGGACTGAGCCCAAAATACTGTAAACACAAGCAAGCATTTGAGCCCCAGCCCCAGCCCAGCACTCTTTCTTTTTAAAATGATTTATTTATTTATATGCATGTGCATATGCCTGTGTGCGTTTAGGGAACTATGTGTGTGCAGGGGACGTGAACCTGGGCCCTGTACAGAGTAGCAAATGTTCTTACCACAGAACCATTGCTCCAGCCGCAAACCAGCTTATTTCTAAAAGTTTCCATTCGACAAGACAGGTGCTGTTACCATTAGCGAGCATCAGCTCTCCATTCTGCCTCGCCCAACCCTGGGGCGTCTGATCCACTCTGTGTCTACACATTTACTGTTCTATGTGAGTAGAACACATGGAGTAGTCTGCTGTATGTGTCTTTGTAACTGCCTTATTCCACTTAGCACAGTGTCTTTGCATTGGTCCATGCTGTGGATGAAATACTGTGAAGTATTTCCTTCTTGTATGGGGGTGGCAGATGACAGTCAATTGTACATCAATGTCACATTTTGTTTATCGCTCACCTACTGATGTACACTTGGACCCTTTTTATCTCTGGGCTACTGCACACTGCAAGAGAATCAGTGCACAATGACCTGAGCCCTGCTCTCAATTCCTTTGTGTCTATACCTAGAGGTGGAACTGCTGGACCACATGATGTCTTAGATGTCTGAGGAGCCCCAGACTGTTTTCTACAGCAGCTGCCCTACTTTAAACTCCTACAGTAATACATGAGAACCAACTTCTCCATACCCTCATAACCTCTGAGTTGTATTCAAGTCCCAGGAAACAGTTTTTCTCTTGCACCCCAGGATAGCTACAAACTCTTGTGATCTCAAACTCCACTGTGTGGCTTAGGCTAGCCCCAATTTACAGCAAAACTTCTACCCCAGTTCCAGGGTGCTGGGAATGTACACACAAGGGACAGAATCTTTAGCTCTTTTTCTACTACTTTTCCTTTTCACCTGAAAAAGAAGAGCATTATGGTAACAGCATTTACTTCACTGAGCAGTTATGAGAAAGTACACGCAAAACCAGTGGGCATAGCCTACTTGTCACATGCTATTCTTTCAAACACATAGGAATGAGGGTGTACAAAAAGGTTGAAGAAAAATCTGAAGATAGTGAAGATCAAATCATGGCAGGAGAGATGCATGTGTGTGCATGTGTATATATGTATGAATATGCATATGTGCAGTAACATGAGTATGTGGGTACATGTGTATGCATGTGTGTATCACGATGTGTATGTGTAGAAGCCTGAGTGAGTGCATGTGTGTTCCATATATATGTGAGCATGTATGTATGTGTGTAGATACATGAGGGTATATGTATGTGCATATATGTGTATGAGTATGTATATATAGAGATGCATAAGTGTGTATATGCATGTGTGTGCTCATGCTGCACAGTACTAATGTATATATCTAATGTATATTACTAATCTACATCTTGAAAGATACAGACATGAGTCAGAATCCAACTTTGGGACCTCACACTATAAACCACAAGGCCACCAGGGTCCCAGGAAGAGCAAGGAAGGCTTTGAGACACCTGGAGTCACTAACCAGAGTGTGTAGCGAGACCTGACTGGACCCCAAACCTTTCCCACTGGTGCGTCTCCAACAGTGACATACATGGCTCAGAATCCAAGGGGAGCCTTTGTTTCAGCTCCCTTAAATTTTCCATTCTGTTTTTTTTTTTTAATCTTTTCTAAAGCAAACTCCTCAGAAGGACTTTGTCATCTCAGATATCTGAGCAGTAACTCCACTCCCTGCTTTATTCATGGGGCCAGCCACACCCTGCTTGGGACATCCTAAGCTTTGACCCAGGACTGTGCTGCTGCCCATGCCTGCTACAGGAGGGACATCATGAATCTGTCTCCTTGACTCCCTTCTCCACAGAAGTCTCCTTCCCTGGACTGCCCCGCTCTGGAAGAGCTGCAGCACTCCGGGGCTTCACCGAGTTCTCAAACAGCTCCCCGGTTTATCAGCGCGGACGCTGTACAGTTACTTTTCAGAGACAAATCGTCGGGATAACCACCTCCTGGAGAAGAGCCAGCAGAACCCCCAGTCAGCACAAAGTCAGAGACGGAAATCACTCCAGGACACACGTGCTCTCAGTGACCTACTTGTTAAATTCCCTACCTTGGGTTTTTAAACCGCCTGTTAAAGTTCAGCTCAGCAACTCGCCAAGTACGTTATTAACTGCAAACGCTTCAGTGGCTCTGCTGGTTAAAGTTTAGGAAAGAGCGTTCTCATTAGAGCACAGTGTCTCCAGTGGCCCCCAAACAGCAGTTTGTTGGGGCCAGCCCCAGCCAGCCCCGGCCCACCCCAGCTGACATCAGGCTTTCCTGAACATGCTCCGGCTTTTCTGTAGCAAAGACAACCAACAACAACAACTCGAGTGATTCAAAACCCTAAGTTGGGTGGCCAAGAACTGGCAGGGGCCCATCATCATGAACCTTGGCTAGGTGGGAAGGGAGGGGACAATGAAGGTCTGCTAGCCCTCAGGCCGTCCAGCCCTCAAAGCTGCAGCATGGCATGCATCAACCTGGCCAGGGAACATCCCAAGCCCCAGGGAGTACTGCTCCCACAGCACCCAAAATCCCAGAGAAAGAACCCTAAAGCCTAACTCTTGTGCCCACTTCCCACCTCTCATACCTGTTCCCCAACACACAGGCACTCTCCAGACAAACGCTTGTGCCAGGATGGTTTGGACACTGTCATCTGATACTCAGATGTGCCACTTCCTGCCTCACCCAGCACACAACCAAGCTTAAACATCAAACTCTACATACATCCTTGTGTCTTGTTTCCTGCACAGGAAAGGGAGCATCTGAGAATGAAGAAGGCAATACCTGTCTAACCACCTCTCAGCCTCTCTTAGGGCCTCGGGGCATACCGGAAAGAGGCAAAAAGAAGAGGTGAGAAAGGAATGGAGAAAGGGAGGGAAGAGAGTAGACAGAATTCTGTTTAGTCCAAGCCAAACCAAAACGCCAACCATGACCTGGTGCAGGCCAAGGAAGGAGAGCTACGAGGCTCCGCTCAGAAGACATCCTCTGGGTGCTAATGGATGGAGGCTTAGAATACCAAGGGGTTTCCCAAGGCCACCTTGGGGTGAGGTGGCCTCATCCCTGCAACACTCATTCGACAGAGATCTACCTCTCTCTCCTCCCAGACACAAGGAGAGGAACTGCTCGAAGCAGATCTGGACAGCCCACAGCATTCAAGATGTTCCAGCAGCCCCATGGGCTGTAGGTAAAAGGTTGTTCCAGGCCCAGCCCAGCAAGTTGGGGGGGGGGTGGCCCAGCACTCCCTCCTGGCTATCTGCAGACTCACAGCCTTCAGGGAAGGGCTTACCACTGCTCTCTGTCCCTCAGGAGACCTCTGGGTACTGCTGTCCAGCTCTGTTTCTGCCAGGCAATCTGGGAGCCTGCCCCAGGGTTGCATTAGATTAACTCGACACAGGGTCAGAAGTTCCTGCCCACCCTTTCTGAAGGGCTGCTTTGTGCTTCTTGCTTACCAAGAAAGAAAACTGTTTTAGCAGCTGAAGGACACTGTTTCCAGTCTTGAAAAGAGCCACAAAGCCCAAAGCCACCCGGCACACCCTTGCCCCTCCACCATGAATGCCTGTGTGTGCAGGCAGCGGGAATGGCCTGCAAGCTCCAGGCTCAGAGACTTCCAATCCTTTTGGACACCTCACACAACTCATGCTGTACTCAGAAGCATGTGTGCCAGCACCTGGCCATGTCCAGCTGTGTCGTTACTGCAGCTTGCTATTACAGACCTCCCATGGCCACCTATGCCTGGGCATTTATAATGTCTAGTCAGTCTTTACTACTCATCCATTTGGGGCCTCAGAAGAAACGGTGACTGTGACCAGATACAGTGGCAGACATCTATAATCAACTCTAAATGCTGAGGCAGGAGCATAACAAATCTGAAGCCAGCCTGAGCTATATGGCAAGACCCTGTTAAGAAAAAAGAAAGGAAATGAAAAAAGAGAAAGAGAAAGGGGAAGAAAAAGGGAGGAAGAGAGAAATAAAAAGGAATTTAAGAAAAGGAGAGAAAACCTTCTTGGTGGCCTCTGATATACCAGAAACCCAGTAGACTGCACTCATGGGTCAAGGGAAGAAAACTATAGGGGTTTGGTGAGTGTGAGGGTGCAGGTGATGGGAGAGGAGATTCTGGCCCTTCTGAAGCAGCTCACCACCTGGAGCAGTCTCTCCCCCATCTCCCTTCCCCTCAAGATCACTGGCAGCCTACCACCAGACTACAGAAGCACAGGACTTAGTGGGGTCAGCAGGAAGCAGAGTTCAAACTGGGGCCAAAGGCATCAAGGTGTGACATGGCTGCTTACCTGTGCGCCAAGCACTTGAAAACTAAAGGCAGAAGGATCAGGCATTTGCGGTCATACTCAGCTATAGCTAAAGGCAGCCGTGGGCAATACAATGAGACCAAATTGAAGAGAAATATAATATTAAAGAGAAAGAGAAGGAAGCACCTTAACAGTCTGACTCTCTGGACTCAAAACAGCCACATGAGTCTAAGTTGAAGTCAGTGGCTTCCCAGCAGACCTGGCAGGTGGGCAAAGCATTTATCATGATTCGTTAGCAATGGAGGCCTCGATAGGTTTCAGGCTGCATTAGTAAAGTTATAATACTTCCAGCCACGATGCATGTATCTATAGTTCCAGTTGCACAAGGAGCTAAGGCAGATGGATCACCTACACACAGGAATTGGAGCCACCCTAGGCAACAGAACCAGACCTCATCTCACAGTAGTAATAGTGGTGGGAATAATAATTAATAATAATAATAATTCTCAGAAATGGAGATGATGGTCCCATACTCTTCTGGGCTGACCAGTCACTACTAGGCATACTGTTCACCTCCGCACATCACAGCACATGAAAACACACTCTATCACAACACATGGAACACACTGCTGACCAGCATCTCTCCAAGGACAAAACCACATCTCATGTCATCAAGCTATCAATCAGTCAGCATGCCAGACTCCCAGGGTGGGCCCAAGAGTCAAACAGAGTCAACCAAATTTTCTTTAAGAAGTAATGTACAGGGCTGGAGTGATGGCTCAGTGGTTAAGAGCATTGCCTGCTCTTCCAAAGGTCCTGAGTTCAATTCCCAGCAACCACATGGTGGCTCACAACCATCTGTAATGGGGTCTGGTGCCCTCTTCTGGCCTTCAGGCATACACTTGTATACATAGTAAATAAATAAATAT
>NW_026067926.1:9285132-9335730 GCF_014885135.2 Alexandromys fortis | reverse complement strand
GGGCTGGAGAGATGGCTCAGCGGTTAAGAGCATTGCCTGCTCTTCCAAAGGTCCTGAGTTCAATTCCCAGCAACCACATAGTGGCTCACAACCATCTGTGATGAGGTCTGGTGCCCTCTTCTGGCCTGCAGGCATACACACAGGAAGAATATTGTATACATAATAAATAAATAAATAAATAAATAAATAAATAAATAAATAAAAGAAGTGATGTACAGGGGCTGGAGAGATGACTCAGAGGTTAAGAGCACTGGTTGCTCTTCCAGAGGTTCCAAGTTCAATTCCCAGCAACCACATGGCGACTCACAACCATCTAGAATGAGATCTGGCATCCTCTTCTTGTACACTGGATATATAATAAAAAAAATTTTTTTAAAAAAAAGTGATATACAGGGGCTGGAGAGATGGCTCAGTCGCTAAGAACACTGACTGCTCTTCCAGAGGACCCAGGTTCAGTTCCTAAAACCCACATGGCAGCTACAATTGTCTAACTCCAGTTCCAGGTAATCTGATACCCTCAAACAGACCACATGCATATAAAAACACCAATGTATATAAAACAAAAATAAAATAATCATTAAAAAGAGAGAGAGAGAAGTGCTGTACAGCCAGGTAGTCAGGTGTGGTAGTGCAGGCCTTTAATCCCAGCACTCAGGAGGCAGAGGCAGATGGAAATCTGTGTATTACAAGCCAGGTCTACATAATGAATTCTAGGGCTACATAGAGAATAGAGACCTTAACTTGCCTTTAAAAAAAAAAAAGCCAGTTTGACTTATTTATTATTTCTAAGCTGAGTTGACTAACATACTTTAAGAGGCTCTTCAGATAAAGCAGAATGTGCCCAGAATGGAGTCAGAGACAGTGAGTAAACTAACTAAGCATCAATCTGTCAAAGGGAAAAAGAAGTTTAAGCCTGAACAGGGGGCACTCAGCACCTATCCTGAGCCTCTACACTGGGGGCGGAGGCAAAGAACACTACAAAACATCAATCTACATGCCCCTGCTGCCCCCCTCATTAAAGAAATTCTCTTTCCCTGTCTTACAAAAATGGCGCTTCTATAAACAAGCCATGAGGATAATAATCCCCTCCAAGCTCCACCACATTAAAAATCAAAAACTCAACAGACAATATTTTATTGGATGCTGATATCCTGGTCCTGAGAAAGCAACTTCTAAACAAATCAATCTAAGATAGTCACAAAGACAAGCATGTCAATAACACTGTCACTTATAAAACTGAAAATACAAACAAACAAAAGACAATAAAAACAACCCCAGGTCCAAGGACCGAGGATCAATTAGAAAAGTGCCCTACTCCACAGTCCAGGAAATCATGTTGCAGAAGAGAGATTAATGGGGGAAGTGGGGGAGACAGGGATCCACAACTGATTGAAGAAGCAATTAAACGCACTGACTGCTTTTGCAGAGGACCCAGGTTCAGTTCCCAGCATCCACTCAGCAGCTCACAACCATCTGTATAGCATCAGACCCAGGGGACCTGACACCATCCTCCAGCCTCTGTGGGCACAGGCCACTGCACACAGTACATAACATACATTCAGACACATAAAATGAATAAACCCTTAAAAAACACTAAAAAACAAAACCATATGAATAACTTGGAATGGTAGCAAATGCTATAATCCAGCACTTGGGAGGCTGAGGCAGAATTGCCATGAGTTCAAGGTCAGCCTCAGCCTAGGTGACAAAATGAGACCATCTTTCAAAAATAAAAAGGTGAATACCTAAGTAAGTAAATCCTATGTGTAAAATGATCCAAGTTTATGGAATTTACATTTGCCAAAATGTACAAAGGCAGGATGAAGAAATGCAGCAGCGATCATTCCTGCAGAATTAGAAATGTGTTCCTCCTGGGGCTTTTCTTTCTGATAATTATCTAAGAAGGATATTCTTTGCCACTTGTCAAGGGGAGTGCAGACGCAATGGTGCGGTGTCAAATGGCCTCCCTGATCTCTTCTGATCCAAACATACACCCCAGTCTAGCTCAAACTCACGACGCAGCTGAGGACAACTTCTAAACTTTAGTCTTCCTGCCTCCATCTCCAAAATTCTAGGATTACAGGCCAGGCCAGCAGCGCCATGCCGCTCAGGGGATGGAACTCAGGGCATGCTGCACGGATGACAAGCACTCTACCAATTGCCCTCAGAATTGTTATTTCTTAATAAAGAAAAACAAATGAGTCTTAATATGGGTCAAGGTTCACATTCCGTGTGACCTTCAGCCGTGTGGATTTCCTCTAGTAAAGCAGGAGGCTGAGCATATCACCTTATTTGTATAGAGGGTTGAGTGGCCCAGTTCATATTTATTTTTTACCTCCTGGCATACAGGGGAATAGCCCATATCCTTGGTCAATATAACAGATAAACAGGAGTCTACTGGACACTGGTACCATGATGGGTTTGAGCAATGGGTGGGGAGGGTTTTTAAATTATTGTTGTTGTTTGTTTTCACTTTTATTTCTGAAGGGAAACATTCCATAGGCTGTAAGCGCTGACTGTGGGGGAGTTCCTATAGCATGCACTTGGTAAACATGAACTATTATGGTTGTCGTAACTACAGCTGCTATCGACCCAGTTACAGTGGGACACCCAAGGTTCAGCTGAACAGTTGAAGCATTTGAAGATATTTTCCTAGAACCTAGCAAGAAGTTGGTGATAGAGGTAAGTATTCGAAACATCAAAATAAAAATGCAAGGCTAGTTGTGGTGGCACATGCCTTTAATCCCAGTACTCAGAAGGCAGGCAGATAGATGAGTCTCTGAGTTCGAGGTCAGCCTGGTCTACATAGTGAGTTCCAGGACAGCCAGAGCTACATAATAGAGAGGTCCTATCTCAAAACAAAACAAAGCAAAAAGATAAAAGAGATATTTGTGAATTTTGTCTCTGCCCTTTTTTCTAATCACTCTGCAGAGTAGGCACTGCGATGCTGGGATTTGCAACTGGCTCTTCAGAAATGCCTGGAAAATGGGAAACATCAGGCCACAACAAAAGGGTCTCCATCGCCATCCCAGCCCCACCCCAACCTCGCTTCTGACTCGCCTGCCTGCCTTATAGGCTTGCTGTTGGGGCTGGAGTATAACCACATATGAAAGCAGTCTTTGGTCTACAGTACCTGGAGACTTAGGGAATGCCAAGGTCTCCCTCTAATCTACCAACTCCCTCAGACAGGCCAGTCGGCGCTTGTTCCTCCTGAATGGGCAGCACTCAGCAACTAGGAAGTCACTGACTGAGGTGCTCTAAGTGACAAGATGCGTAGCACCAGAACCCAACCCTCAGCCCACAGAGGGACCACCAGGCCACCTGCAAAGCATCAGCTGCCACCTCACACTCCCAGGCAGCAGTAGGGGTGAGGACAGTGGCTTCCCTTGTGTCCCTCCTGAAGGCATGTGCTATACCAAGCCCCAAAATAAAGGGGACAATTTTAGAGCCTAAGCACAGAGCTAGCAACCCTGGCTGAATATTAAAGTCAGCAGAAACCACAGCCAAAGACTCATGAAATGACAGAAAGGAGCCCAGGCATTACGCGCATCAGAAACACCAGGTGTTCTAACCATGCCTGGAGGGTGATGGACCCAAGAGAAGCATCTATTCCATCAGATACAGAGTGGGGGACAGACACTGAGACTGCGTGCGTCACCCCATGGAGCCCAGGCTTTGTGTTGGAGGCTCTCAGTCTCATTCCAGGCCCACGGTCCACTCTGCCTCATTACAGGAAGGGAGTATTCGTAGCCATTGTATGAAAAAGGCCCTGCTCAGCCTTAGTGAAGTCCCCACTGCAGCCTGTTCTCCAAATCCTCCCCTCTCCTTAGGGCCCACCCCAAGCTTTGTTACTCACTCAGTATCTGAGGTCCTGGGACACTCCTACTGACATCAGGGCCCACTTCCCACCAGGGCTGCAGGTAAGCATGGAGGGAGGGGAGGGGACTCTGAGACAGGGTCTTACTCTATAGACCAGGCTAGCCTGGAACTCATGATGCTGCCTAGATTGACTTTGAACTCTTGGCAATTCCCTTGCCTCAGACTTCCAAGTCCTGGGACCACAGGCATAAGGCATCACACCTCACTTAAGTAAGCATTTACTTAAATCCATTTGTAATTTTGGACTCACACAGAAGTTACAGACTAGCTCAGTGGCTCATGAACATCTGTAGTCACAGCACCAGGAAAACAGAGGCAGGAAGACCACAAGTTCAAGGCCAGCCAGATCTACGTAGTCAGGGCTACATAGTGAGACTCTAAGAATTAAGTGATATAAGTGATGTCTTTAATCCCAGCACCTGGGAGTCAGAGACAGGAGAATCTCTGCATGTTGGAGGACAGCCTAGTCTACCTTGTAAGTTCCAGGCCAGCCAGGGTCCCATGGAGAAACTCTGTCTCAAAAGAAAGAAGAAAAAAAAAGGGCAATATGCAAGCTTTGAGGCTGGAGTTTTACTCAGCCTGAGCATGTATCGCGGTGAGTTACTGCAATAAAGATGCTCTTTCCAAACTCCTTTCCCCAGATCTCATCCATTACAGCCAGTAATGCATGGTAAACTACATGGTGAATTGGTGCGCTACTATTAGAACTGATGATGCAGTATTAATTCATGACAAAATTTTTTCTTATACTTACGTGAAAAAAGAAAACATAACAATATACCATGTTATTCCATTTTTGTTGACTCGTGCCCACGGATCTAGAAACAACATCTATAATGCTGACATTTGGTAGGCTAAGGTAGAAGTAACACGTTTCAGGCTAGCTTGAGCTACATAGTAAATTACAGGCAAGCCTGAGCTATAGAGTAGAATGCTGCCTCAGAAGACCCCCCCCCCCCCCCAATTCCACAGTGACTATTTCTGAGTTAACAAGATTACGAGGCGTTTGTTTTCTCCTTATTGCTTATCTACATTGCCTAAATTCACAAGGAACATGAATAACTTTATAAAACAAACACTGTTTTTACAAAGATTTTGAGTAAAGATCCAATTTCTCACCCTTCCCAGCGTCCAGCCAGAATCATGGCCTTCCTCCAGCTGGCAGGTGCTGGCAGGCCTCCACTCTGGGACACATTTCGTTCAGACTCAGCCCAGCAGGCATCTCCTACAAATGGGCTGTGGTCACTGCCCACCTCGCTAACACCCTTGAAAACCCAAGCATTCGCCAACGGAGTGAACTGTACCTGCAGCCACACCATGGGTGCTTAGCCAGAGCTGGGGGACCTAAAGAAAAGCCTTCAAAAGTAGCAACTTCTTGCTCCTCATAAAACTGGGTCTTAAGAAATAAGCCCTATGAGAAAGCTGCCACCACTGAGGAACTGATGAAGGCCTGAGGCCAGTCAAAGCTGCCTTGAACCCCTAATGTGGGGTCTTTGCCAGTCCATCTACCCTTTCCTCATCCTCCCCCATCCCCCGTTTTGAGACAAGATCTTATGCAGTCCAGACTGACTTCAAACTCATTATGTAGCCAAGAATGACCTAGCCTTCACCTTCTGAGTGCTAGGATCAGTCACCCAGGGTTTTGTGTGTGTCGGGCAAGAACTCTCGAACTAAGCTTCACCCCTTCCTGCAGAGCCCATTTTCACCCACCCAAGATAGCAAGCAGTCTGGAAAAGCTGGCTTGGCCACACAGCAAAGCCAACATGACATGGGACAGGAGCGCTGGAAGCGTGGAGACCTCAGAGAGCATGACAAACAGCTGGAAGGAATCCCCCAACTTGTCTAACACCCATTCCTCTTGCCTATAAACTAAGTAGGTTGGCGTAGATGTCTAAACTCTACACCTTTGGACAGCCCATCTGACCAGAGCATCCGTGAAGATCCTATCTTAGGAACAGAGCTTCAGCTACACTTGGAGGGAGCAACTGCACTCTGCGAGCGGTTCACATGCTTTTCTTGTCACTTGTCCTCTTATATCACACCGACATCCAAAGGGAACCCAAGGAAGGAGCTTTGTGTCTGCCATACACCTGGCTCCAGTGTCGTGGGGATAGCAATTGTCTGCGTGAACAAACATACCTGGACATTCTTCAGAACGAGGACACGGCAGTACGCCGTCACACTCAACGACACAACACGCACATGGCTATTTGTTCCCTCCTTCTGTCAGCACCGTTGCTTACCCAGGGCAATGCTTGAGGTTCTACTCAGCCAGCATGTCTGCATCTTCCTATCCCCATTATCACAGCTGAGTGATGTCCTAGCTCACCTCCTCCCATCCCTTTCCAGATACATCACTGATGTGCCAACTCGTCAAAAGCACCAAACAGCTGCTCCCTGTCTCCCAGAGAACTTGGTAGAACTCTTCAATCAGTATCCAAGCTTCACCTTCAAGACCCCCGTATTCACACAGGCTCCCTATCTCTACACTGCTTATCCCCTACCTTGAGGAAGCCTTCTCAGTGCTCCTTGGTCCTACCAGCTGTTACACTGATAACCTCCATCTCCTATTTTCTGTGCCTCTATTTATACCAACCCACACCCTGCCCTATCTCTCCAGATAAAACAAGTGACTTCAACCAGATGGCTGAGCAAACAATACAGTGTCATCCTGGCCCCTTCTCGGCATCCCCTCAGGACCTGCTATCTACACACAGTGATCTGAAGGAATATCTGACTGCCCATCATGACTAAACCACACCCTCACTGCAGGAGTATTCACCTGCCTGGATGTGGCCCAGCTCCTGCTCTCTGATGACTGGCAGCTAGAGTAAAGCACACAGATCAGGGGGCAGATCTTGACTCCACCACTCAGAGCAACACATTTCTTCATCTCCCAGAGATGAATAGAGATTAGGCAAGGTGCCCAGCCTCCAATACACATGAAGGAAAGCCTTCCTCTCCCCTCTACCACCCACCAAAGCCCCCAGTGAGTGTTGCACACACACACACACACACACACACACACACACACACACACACACACACGGAAAACCGGTTGGACAGCAGACACACCTCATCCCCTGGCTGCCAGTTGGCTCCCTAAAACAGAAGAAAACAAAGCTTGACTTTACTTCTGCCCCACTCAAGCAAGGTCTTTAGAAGAAGTCTTTGTTAACACTGGGGCTGCTTAAAGGCCTCTTTATGAGCCAGACACACTGGCTGTGTTTGCAAGTGGGCAGGCGGAGTCCACCTGAACCGGGCCTTCCCTCCACAGGTCTCGATTAAATCCGGCCACTAGTGAGCAGCCATCTACCCCTGTTTCTTGACGAAAACTAGGGAGGGTGGCACGAAGGACCCAACACTGTTCATAGGAATCAGACATAACACAGCTAGTGCAGGCAACAAAGAGTTACACAGGCCGGAGAAATACTCACCCGGGGAAGACTTGTCTTGAAAGCAACAAGTTTTGAGTAAAAGCCACAAAACTCACATTAAAAACAAGACAGGTGGGTGGCATGTTATGTACCCAGCTTTAAAGAGGTAGAGACAGGCAGGTCGCTGGGGTTCACCGGACACCCAGTCTAGCCTATTTGGCAAGCCCCAAGAAAGTAAGGGACCCTGTCTCAAAATAAACAAATAAAAATTTTAAAATAAAGTGAATTGTACCTGAAGAAAAATGATGCCTGAGATTCTTCTCTGGCCTCCCTGCACACGTGCACATACACACACCTGCGTCCCCTGTCTTTGTCCATGCACGCCCTGGTCTCACTTCAGGCCAGCATGGTGTTTCATTTAGATACTCATGTATAGTGGCAAAAAACCTGTGATCCCAGCATTTTTGGGAAACTGAGGCAGAGGTATTGCACATTCTGGGCCAGACTGGACTAGCAAAATCCTCTCTCAAAACAAAAGCAAAACCCATGGGATTAGAAAGATGGGTTAGCCCAGCGGTGGTGACACACACCTTTAATCCCAGCACTCGGGAGGCAGAGGCAAGTGGATCTCTGTGAGTTCGAGGCCAGCCTGGTCTACAAGAGCTAGTTCCAGGACAGGCTCCAAAAATACGGAGAAATTTTTGTCTCAAAAAAACAAAAAAGGAAGGAAGGAAGGAAGGAAGGAAGGAAGGAAGGAAGGAAGGGAAGGGAAGGAAGGAAGGAAGGAAGGAAGGAAGGAAGGAAGGAAGGAAGTAAGAAAGAAAGAAAGAAAGAAAGAAAGAAAGAAAGAAAGAAAGAGAGAGAGAGAAAGAAAGATGGGTGAAAGCACAGGCTGCTCTTGCAGGGGACCTGGGCTCAGATTTCAGGCACCCACATTATCTATCAGCTCACAAGTGCCTGTAACTATAGTTCCAGGGAATCTGAGACTTCTTTTGACCAGAATTACTCATGGTACACATACATACATACATACATACATACATACATACACACACATACATACATATAGGCAAAATACTCAAACATATAAAATAAACACACACACACACACCAGCCTACTAGCTGTCTAGCAGGTCTCCCTGACATTGTTAGGTTCTCCCTCCTTGTAGCCATAAGAATAAGATTTTTCAATGCACCACCATGTGCTACAGGGGCCTTAGTCACTATGTTCCACCCATAGCTTGGTCCCAGAGCAGCCTCTTTCCCACGTGCCCCACAACCTCCAGCCCTCATTAGATTTCCATAGTGCTGAGCCTGTTGGCCAGAGCATCCCCCGTCCATTTATGATTTACTTGAGAGTCACGTCCTCTAGGATGCTGCGCTGACCTCTCAGAGCTAAATAGCACAGCCCTCTCTTCATGCCCCTATCAGAGGACTCAGCAAACTGCAGTGAGCTTCCTTCCGCTCACACTACCCTCCCCCACTGTCTTCTCTGGGCTCCAGGACAGAAGAGACCATATTCTAGTCATCCTTGGGTGCACAGTTGTGGAACCCAGTGTGTGTGACCTGGGGGAGGCAGGTACAGCGAGGCGAGCAGAAGCCAAGGCCCAACTGCTCACAGCCAGGGAGTTAGTTGCTAACAGCACGGATGATGCCAGGCTCTCCTATAATCAGAACTGAGGTGCCAGGAACCATGCCCATGGTCGCAGCTCTCTGGCCACTCTCCCACACCCATCTTTTACCTTCCTAAGGCCCCTCACCATGGTTGTTGTTTAGAATGTGAGCTATTTTCAAGATAATCTTTGAGAGTTTGGCCCTATAAAGCCAGGATTATAGAGGAACCACTTCCTGCCCCTGAGCAAGGAACTTTTTTCCTGGCTGTTTGGTATGAAGTGTTTCCCCTCATTTGGCTCCTTGGCAGCCCATTATTCACAGCAGGGAAGACCTTCAGCAGCAAACAGGTATGTGTGCACACAGGCCAGACCCCCACATCTCCTGAGGCCACCCTGTGTCTGTCACTATAAGGAGCGCACCCAGAGGCTAAGAAACAAGAGGTTCTTCCACAAGCAGTAAGAGGGGGGCAAAAGCAGCTATGAAATATAGCAACACCACCACAGGAAGCGCAGGAACACGGACCTGTGTACGACCTCACCCACACCCTGAACTCCTCAACTACTGGTTCCCCTAAAGAAACTCAATCCAATTACGCCTAAAAGAATAAAATCCAAACAGAAATGTCCTTAGTCTTGAGAAGAACTGGGGTGGCCAGAGACTTGCATTTGTGGGGTTCTCCCAGTGGCTAGACACATGTCGCCATGCTCTGCACCCAGGAGTGCAGCGTCCCTGGGGCCCACTGCTGTAAAGCATGTCTAGAGGCCACATGCAAAGTGGAGACAGGACGCAAAGCTTTGATTCCATAGACAGTGGCTGGCAAGTGGGCTTTTGTAGAGATGAGTCCAGTGGGAATGGTGGTGTGGAGACAAGCCTGGCAGATGGCAGGTTGAGCACAAGTCTGGAAAAAGCTGTTTTTTGAGACATATATGTTCTTATTTGGTTTGGACTTAGGACAAGGAGGGAGAAAAATGAGCAAAATAGAGCCACATGAGGGTCTCGGTCTCTAAATGAGAGTCTGGTGCACGCAGTAGGTTTCCAATAAGTGTGAGTTTTGTGTCCTCAGCTCACAGTGGGCCTTTAATAAATGGAGTTCTTATGCAGAGAGGTCAATGAGACACACTGAAACAATGAAATCAAATCTGCATTCTGGTAGGCATGTTGTGCTGGTCCTCAGAACTCCTGAGGTGAATAAAATGTCGATGATCGCGACACAACACTAAAACGGCACAAGGCAAGAAGAAATGCAGCTGCGGAGTTTGCTGGAGTCCAGGGATTATCTTCATAATTTTCTGTTAAATTTCCTTAATCCTCATAAAAATCCTGAGCTAGGCAGGGGGGAAGACACGCATTTGTGCGTGAAGCATATGTAAAGCCAGGAGCTAGGACGGAAGGTCAAGTGTCTTCAATCACTACAGTTTATTTTTTTAATTTCTTTGTGTGTGTGTGTGTTCTGTTTTTTTTTCTTTCTTTCTTATTCATTTATTTATTTATTTTCAAGACAGCGTTTCTCTGTGTAACAGCTCTGGCTGTCCTGGAACTCGTTGTGTTGACCAGGCTGACCTCACACTCACAGAGATCCTCCTGTCTCTGCCTCCCGAGTGCTGGGATTAAAGGCATGTGCTACCACATTATTTTTTGAGGCAAAGGTCTCTCACTGAATCTGAAGTTTACCAGTTCTGCCAGATTGACAACTAGCTAGTGAACCCCGGAGATTTACCTGCCCCTACCTGCTCAGTGTTGAAACTACAAGCATATACCCCCATGGCACCCTGCTTTTTCAAGAAGTTCTAGGGGATCCAACTTGGGCCCTCAAGCTTACATGGCATGCACTTGAACTGAGTCATCGCCCCAGCCCACATGAGACATGTCATTCTATATAATTTGCAAATGAGGAAACTGAGGCACAGGATTTAACTAAGAAATGTTGCCACTAGGATTCTAACCCATTCCATTTAACTTTCAAGCCAGCCAGGTTACAGGGATGTCAACCAACCCCTTTGGCCATCACCCAGCCTTCCTCTTACCATTGTGGAACACAAACCAGTCCAAGCTGGAAAGGGAACAAGGGGGCTGTAATAACTTGGCTCTGAAGCTGCAAAGACGAAATGAATGGGCGAGGACTGGGCCACCAGATCCGCACAGATCTCAGGGTGGAAAGTGCTCAATTAAAATGCATTTGTTCAGAGCCCAGCGTCAGCCTTTCAACAGAGCCACCATTGTCCATCTCAGCTGCCACTGCCCACAGCCTGTCGTCATGGAGCCGGAATGCGGGGCCTTGGCCCTCTCCGACGGCACCAGAAATGCTGCTCTGTTTACCCACGTTGCCCTTATTTAAAAACAAAACAAAAGGCTCCACTCCACCCTCAGCCCTTCAGCGTCATGGCACTGGCGAAGGACAGGCGCTGCTGGGCAGACACTCCATATGACAGCGGGGTGAGGCCAGGCTGAGAGAAGGGTCCCGGTGACCCAAACAGGCCTCCCTCGGGATACTGAGAAACGGCTCTGGGGAACCCAACAGAATTCCACATTGGATATAAACAGAAACTGCGAAGCCTTGGAAAGGCCCCAAGCCCCTTTAGAAAATCTTTATGTCCAAAGAATTTGGAATGTTTGGCCAAGGGCTCAAGTCCAGGTTCCCATTAATGCAGACTCTCTGCCTAAATCAAATAACCTGCAGAGCAGTGTGTCCAGCCAACTAAGGGACAGAAGACCAGCCAGCCAGGGCCACCGAACCCAGGAAAAGGGTGTTCCAGAGGCAAGGGCCTAGACCTACTTGCCCACACTAAATGGTGAGATTCACATCCACATCCACCATGCTGGCCTGTTCTGGCTTTATGTGTACAGGTTCCCAGGATAGGTTTGATCAATAACCCCATCCAGAGTGGGAAGGAAAGACCTACAAACCCAGAGGTCTTTACGGGTGAGATCTACGGTGGCAGGGCCCAAACAAACGGGCTCTAAACCCACTCTCCAGGTAACCTGCTGACCTCAGGCACACAGGGCTGAAGAGGAAGTCCACGTGCTCTGGGACACCTGTTACCTCTCAGCCTCACCCCCCCCCAGCCCCAACACTCACACACAGGCACAAGAATCATAAGCTGACAGCCCCAGTGATGCTCAACCACTTCCAACTGCAGGATTCTGCATCACTGATGATGGGATATTGCCTCCTGGCTCAAGGACCTCCCTCGAGCCTCCTGTGCTCCGAGAAGACTCCCTTGCCACCCCACCCACCCAGAGGATTGCTCCAAGTAACACAGCAAGAAGCGAACAGAGCTTCTTGGGAAATTATCCCCTAAAGGAGCTGGGGGTGGGTAAATGGGTAGGAGAAGGTGGAGAGAGGCTTTTAAGAACTAAAAGCAGGGGTGCTAGGGAGATGGCTCAGTGGTTAAGATCACAGGCTATTCTTCTATTGAGAAGACCTGAATTCTATTCCTGGCACCCAGGTGCCATCTCCTCCTATAGCCGCCCTCCTAATTCACCAACCCCCCACCGCAGCCCTCCTTGCTCCCCAGCACCCACCTCACACACCTGCAACCCTCCGACCACATTCCATAACCATTTGATTCACCATCTTTGTCTCCACCTCAAAGTCAGCCCAACGAGCACAGAGTTTGTGGATTACATGTCCCAGTCTGACCTCTGCAACCATGCCTGGCAGCCACAGAAAGTCAATAAAGCTCAGTCAGTGGACCAGTGACCGGTGAGGAAGGCATTCTTCCTAGAGGCTGATTACAAATGGAAACTGAAACTCAGAAAGGGGCAGGGACACAAAGTATGAGGACCTATTTCTATGAGAACGTCAAGATGGCTTGCCCAGAATGCACGAAACCCTGGGTGTGAGTCCCAGCACCATCTAAACTGGTGTGTGGGTTTGTACCCGGAACCCTACCATTGAGAAGGTAGAAAAAAGTTCAAGATTAGGCTAGTCTGTGATACATGAGACCTTGTTCTTCCCCCGCAAAAAAAGCCACAGTGAAAGCTACTTATTTATATGCTAAACAAAAAATAATTCTAGCTGTATAAGTGGTGCACACGTTTAATCCTAGCACTTAAGAGGTAGAGGCAGGCAGATCTCTCTGAGTTTGAGATGAGCATTGTGTCTATATAGCCAAGATCCAGGTCAGTCAGGGTTACATAATGAGACTCTGTCTCAGAGAAAGAGATTCATTCTAAGGAGAAATGGGCTCCTCGGGCACATGCCTCATCTGTCATTGTAAACCAGCACCTTGCCCAATGCTGGCACACAGCAAGAACTCTGAATAAGCCCCAGGCTCCTGGTATGCCCTTACACTGGGATTTCCTTACACCCTGCTGACGTAGTAATTGTCACACTTACTGACATGTGGAAGAACAGAAATCTTAACAAACAAAATTGAACCAGAAATGGAAAGAAAAAAAACAGAAGGAGAAATACAGCTACAAAGGTGTCCTTCAAAGTAAGCCAGTTCTCTGAGCACCACCGCAGTACCCAGGAGCACACGGGGGATGAGGGACAACAAAGTGTAGCCCTCAGCACCCTTGTAGGATGCTGCAAAACCAGCAAGGGGAGATGCTGATGGGAATCCCCAAGACAAGCAGAGGCCAGGAGGAAGTCAGGAAAATCCACACGAATCCTTCACTGTGTACGTCACTTTCCCTTTGAACACACAAGGCAAGTGCAGTGGAGGAACCTGGCTGGAGTCCAGCTGTCACCAGCGAAGTAACCTTGGGCAGGTGAGCTCATTGCTGAAGCTTAGTTGTACCTATAAACGGTGTGGCCTCCGGAGATCCTAATAGTTTCCTAGAAAGGCTCCAATCATATCCTCAAGGCTTTCAGAGAGCACCTACTGTGTGCTCGAATCTGAACCAGCAGGTAACACAGGAGCCATGCACACGATCAGACCATCCTACTGCCCAGCCCAGGGAGGATCTAGAGGAAGCAGGAGCTGGGTTGCAATCCATCAAATTAATTGCCCCAAACTTGCCTCCTCCAGCCTCCTGTGTATGTCCTAATCTCTCCAGCCCTGCTGTCCAGAAGAATGTGAGAACTGGAAACTGCTCAGCCCTCTGTGTTCAGAGGCCATTCTCTGGGGGGAGGGGGGGACCTCAGACACCACTAGGCAGTCACCGCAAACAAAAAATTCCCCAGTGATGAATTTTCGGTGCCCCGCTCAGGCCTGCCTCTACCCACCTTCACCTTCCCTCCACCAGGAACCAACAGAGCAAACCTGGTCTCAACCTTGGTCTCCCCTTCAGCTTTTAACCTTGCAAAGCAGACCTGTTCAACCAGCCCCTTTGGTAAACAAGACTTGCTTCCTCTACCTTTTCCACCTAAAGCTGACTAGCCTGGAGGGGTAGACCAGGAAAGGCTGGGGTTGACCAGGCCTGGACAGCGGCTCCTTTATGGGTGGGTGTGGGGCAAACAGCCCAGGCTGAAGCCAGGTTCTAACTAGTTCAGCCCTGCTGGAAAACCACCTGCCCTTCTCTGGCCCTCAGATTCATACAAAAAAAAAGAAAAAAAAAGAAAAAGAAAGAAAACAGAAAAAAGAAGAAGCAGAAGAAGAAGAAAGAATGTGACACAGCCTTCAGGAACTTCTCTGCCTGTTTCTGACCTAGGTTTGACCAGAACACTGGTAAACTGACCTTTAGAGCCCGAGGGTTGAAAGCACTGGGTGGGAAGCAGAAGAGGGCCTCTCCCTTGGGAGGTTCCCTGACATTCCCACGTCTTCTCTCCCCTGCGGCCCCTTGACACCCCAGACCTTTGATTCTATGATAACCTTTGTCCCCTTCCCTGCGTGACAGAATTCTGAGACAGTCACACAGAACTTCCTAGTCCCAGTCTCTCCTGCCTCCTTTCCTCAGCTGGCCTCAGGAGCAGAGTCCTTCACTGAAAAGTTACAAGTGGGTAATCACAGTGGGGCCCCTGGGGAAGAGTCCAAACCCAAAGTCGACTAGTGAGTGTGAGGCCAGGCTGAGCTGCAAGAGATCAAATCTACAACAACAAAACAGAAAACAAACAACAAAAGGGGCTCGCAATACATTCCTAAGTCTGCCCAGACCTAAGGTAACGGACGTGAGCTAAACTCTCTTCTAATGGACCTTGGACCACTTATCTAGGGCCTGCAAACCTGTGCCTGCTCACCTTGCATTTCCAGTCACTTTGAGTTTTACTAAGAAGTCACACAGCTACAGGAGGCAAAGCCAAGCCTCAGAGCCAAGGCTTCTGACTATGGTTCTAGCCCAGCGTGCTCCCTGCACATGTAATCTGGCTACTCGAGGAACCAACTGGAGATCTGGGCTTGAAGAGATGATCCTGAGAATCCTCTAGAAGCCACACCCCCAAGCAGAAGAGGGACAGTGACACATGGGGACTCTGAACAGAAGAGCAACAGAGGGCATTTACAACCTGCAGCCTCCGCCCCATACTTGATAAGCTCTGCTGGCTTGAGAGGAAGGAAGGAACCACCCAAACTACAGCCCTAGTAACCACTTTCCCGCTAGACCCCATAAAAGAAGCCCCAGGCTTCTCCCTCTGTGGCCAGCTGCTCTTTGACAACACAGTCCTCCCTGACCTGTACAATTACTGAGTACTTAGGAAGTCTGCGTGCACCTTCTGTCTCTCACATCCTAGATGCTCAATCATATCACCTAGACACACTAGTAGTGCACAGTTGCTTACAGGGGCACACAAAAGCACAGTTGGGACCATCCATGACCACAGGAATGTCTAGGCCCCTAGAACTCACCGAGTACAGAGCACTCCCAACAGTTAGTTACTAGGCCACCCTGCCTTACTTCCCTGTGGTTGGTCATTTGTACACAAGCAAAATAGCAATGTCTGTTTGCAGAAAGTACCCCCAACACACACAGGGAGAGGCGATGACTCAACAAGGGTTCTATATGGCCCCCAGACTCTCTGGGGACTCAATCCATCCCTCTGCTGAGTGCTAGGAGGAGGGACGGGCAGGAGGTGGCAGAAGAAGGTACCAGCCTGTGAGTGAAGGTGAGGACAGCTGTCGTGTTGCCAGGAGTTAGGTTTTAACTAGGCCACCACTAGGACAAGCACACTACTCCTCTCTATCTCTGTGCCTTCTATTTTTAAGACAGAAGTGCTGCCAAGCAAGGTATGTGTTGCAAGCTGTCTGCTTCAGAGGCCAGGCCTCACCTGCCAGGTAGTCTCACAGGCACCACCTGCTTCCACCAGCTCCACCCTGTGGACAACAGCACGAGCAGTCTTAAAACGACAACCACCTTCCACACTCCCTACATCCCCTATAGCCTATGTTCCTCCAGTGATCAGCACGGGCATACCCCTGCAGACCCTTTCCTGGGAGCCTCATGACCCACAGGATGCAGCTACAACGCCTCTAAGTGACCAACTTTGCAGCCTCAACTCTCCTAATGTCACCAATGTGACATGCTTCACGTGACTCTGCCCAACCTTCACTCTCTCCCTCCAACACCCATGATCCCAATAAGCCCCTACATGGTTTTCAAAATCAACCTGGAGGCTTGACCAGCATCCCAAGCTTTCCCTGACCTGCCTGCCACTTGTCCACCAAAGTTCCCAGGGTCCCTTTATCAAATCGCTTGCATGGTGTCCTCTAGTTGGTGACACAGCTGTGTCACGTCTAGCCCAGGCTCAGTGCTTCTTGGGCACACCAGTGGGACTGTGAATCATTAACTTTGTGCTTGCTATGTATGCACCAGAAGTTTCTGGGAGCACCATATAGCAGTGAACGACCCAGACAAAACATCTACCTTGAACTGACCTTCTAGTACTAACAAAAAGCCAGCACACACAAATAGTTTCTACACTCAAGACCCTTGTGAGTATCCCACATTTTAAACCCCATCACATCTATCATTATTCCCATTTCACACATGAGGAAGCCGAGGCCCCAGATTATATCCCTGCTCAGGATCACACCACAAGTCAGGAAGTGGCAGGGCTGGCCTCAAACACAGACAACCCTGCGTCAGAACCTGTGTTCCTAACCTCTGTCCAATCTGCTTATTCTTCTCATTTAGATGCTCACAGAGCCTAGGCCTGAGCTAGTTGTATGTTAATACATCAAGGGCTCAATGAAAGTCCACCTCAGGAAGAAAGACCCTCAATGACAAATGCTGGATCAGTCCTCCCTGCCACCCCAGCCTGAGACCCAAAGCTTCCCTGGCTAGTCAGCCCCCACGCTGTTCCCTCCTGGGTACCTCCCTCCGTGCAGCACCCACGCTTTTCCCCCTGGGATCTCACCACACTCTCTGGCCATCCCTTCACCTGAAGCTGAATGGATACCTTAATTCCCCAGCTACCTGGACGCTTAATACTCCCCAGGGGCACAGCAAAGGTAGATAAAGAAATGCTAAACTGAGTTCGAACCTCCCCTCCAGCTCCTCCAGCATTACTGGAGTCTTTTCTGCCTTGCCATAGGAAGGAAGGCAGGGCTCAGGGAGACAGGATTTGTGCTACAAATTATTCTCAGATTGCCTCCACAAGTGTTACCAGCCAAGGTCACAATTAGGATGCAGCACTGGACACTGGACCTTTTTATCCGCTTGGGTAAACCTGACATGACAACTGATGCTGTCGTGTGGAAAATGCCCATCACTAAGATGCTGAGCTGGCTGGACAAGACATCCAGATGATCCCAGGAGGCCTGTGTGACTGGAGCCAAGGAGCTGAGGAATCTCCCACCCACATCTGGACAGCACAACTACTACAGAGGATAAACCGCCTGTGGACACAAATATGAGCCAGATGTATTAAACAATCCTGCTGTGTTCTGGGAATTAAGACCCCACATACTTTTATTGTTGCCTTTTGGGGGAGTAATTTTGTTTAATTTTCTTGAGACAAGGTGTTACAGTGTTGCCCACAGTGCACGTAAGTGCACAATCCTCCTGATTCAGCCTTCCAAATGCAAGATTACAGGTGAACACTACCACCTGTCTATATTACCCTTGTTTAATCAAGGCAAAAAAAACCTTGGGAAAGATACCAACACTCATCCCATTTTACAGAGGCTTAATAAGTCACCCAGTTCCACAGCCCATGTGCTCTCTCATGACCCCACAGCCATGCTAACTGAAGTCTAGAGTAAGTCAGCTGAAGCTGGGTGTAAGGCCAAGTCAGGCTAAGGCCTCAGTACTGGGAGAGCCAGGAACTCTGAGTGGTGGTTCCTCCTCTCCCATTTGAGCACACACCAGGCAGGCCCAGCAGACTTTCCCCTGGGAAGGGGTGCCACAGTGAAGCACACCACAGAGACCCAGTGAACCACATCAGCTCATAAAGATAGTCAGGAAAGGGAGACTGAGGCACACCAGTAAGAAAAAGTCAAGAATTTGAGGCAGACCAGTTGTGGCATAAGCTTTTTGTTTATTATTGATTTTTTATTGAGCTCTACATTTTTCTCTAGTGGCATAAGCTTTTAACCTCAGACGCAGAAGCTAACAAATCTTTATGAGTTCAAGAATAGAACGGTCTCCATAGACAGTTGCAGGCCAGCCAGGGCTCCATATAAGAAAAAGTGGGTATGTTGGCTGGTCTTATGTCAACTTGACACAAGCTAGAGTTATCTGAAAGGAGAAAAACTCAACTGAGAAATACCTCCATAAGATCCTGCTGTAAGGCATTTTCGTAATCAGTGATTGATGGGTAGGTCCAGCCCATTGTGGGTGGTGCCACCCCTGGGCTGGTGGTGGCACACACCTTTAACTCCAGCACTTGGGAAGATACTTGAGTTCGAGGCCAGCCTGGTCTACAAAGCAAGTTCCAGGACAGTCAGGACTACACAAGAAACCCTGTCTCAATAAATAAATAAATAAATAAATAAATAGGTCGTGGGAAGCAAGCCAGTAAGCCTCTGCATCAGCTCCGGCCTCCAGAATCCTGCCCTGTTTGAGTTGCTGTCCCAACTTCCTTCAGTGATGAACAGGACTTCAAAGAGTAAGCCAAATACACACTTTGCTCCCCAGCTTGCTTTTTGGCCATAGTGCTTTGCCACAGCAATAGAAATCCTGACTAAGACAGCCGGGTTGTGAGAAGAATGAATATGAATGAATGAAAATGAACTTGAGCCTGGCATAGTGGCTCACACCTATAATCCCAGCACTCAGTAGGCTGAAGCAGGTGGACTGCCATGAGTTCTACAACAGCCTGACTACAGTTGCTGGACTACAGAGTGAAACCAAGGCTACACAGAGAAACCCTGTCTCGAAAAACCAAACCAAACCAAACAAAACAAAACAAAAGGCCAGGATGGTGGTGTGCACCTTTAATCCCAGCAGTGGCAGATCTCTGAGAGTTCAGGGCCAGCTTGTCTACAGTGAGTTCCAGGCCAGCCAGGACTACACAGCAAAACCGGGGACATAGCTAAGTCAGTAAGTGTGTGCTATGCAGGCTCTTAGACTTGAGTTCCACGCCCAGCGCCCATGGAAAAGGTTGAGTACAGTGGACCAAACATAAACAAAGTACTGGGGCAGAAGAAATAAGCAGATCCTTGGGCATCCCTGGTCAGCCATCTCAACATAAGCAGCAGGCCAAACCCAATGAAATCCTGTCTCAAAATAAAACAGTAGATAGTTCCTGAGAATCAACAGCCAAGGTTGACCTCTAACCTCCACACCCAAGTACACACACAGGCACGTATAACCTCCCATATGCATACACCCACCCATCCATACCAACCTACACACAGGTTCCAGACCTTCAGATGCCAACCTCAAGCTCAGCTAGGCCCCTGCTTGAGTTACCAGGCCTGCTAAGCCGTTTCCCGTAAGATGAAGCATTAGAACCTGGGGGGTTTCCTGAGTTCCAACCCCTGAGACAGGTCATTTCTGCTCCTAGCCCAGGGGCCACTGCTCCATCACCAGCCCCTTGTCAAAACAAGACATTGGGACAGGAAAGTCATCACCTTCTCTCTGCCTCATCCTACAGCCTTCCTCCCACAAGAAGTGTCCACAGACAGTTGCTGAGAAATGACCTCTGAAGTGACTTCCAAAGCCCAGCCACAAGTAGCAGGAAAGCTCTACTAGAGGGCAGATCCTTCCCCTGGGGACACACTTTGGTTTTTCCTTTTTTAGCTTTACTTTATTTATTTTTGTGTTCGTGTGTGTGTGTGTGTGTGTGTGTGTACACGGAGAGGTCAGAGAACAATTTTGTATAGAGAAAGTTCTCTCTTTCCACCCTTCGTGGGTTCCAGGAATCAAGCCTGCTTCATCAGGCTTGCACAGAAAGCATCTTTATCCCCTGAGCCATCTCATGGGCCCATTAATTTTGAAATCCTATCTCCACTTCAGGTGGCACTAGGGAAGGAGACTCCATCTCTACAGACAGCCAAAGTTACAGACGTGAACCAGGACGGCTGTCTCCTCCCAGATGCTGCCCTCCTTGTGGAAGAACCTTCAGTCTGCCAGACATGGGAGGGGAACAACTCAACGAGAGGAGACCCTAGATGCTGGCAGCTGTCCTGTACCCTTTGCACCTGGTACTTGGCATGAGACAGGCAGGGGGCAGCATGGTCAGACCCCAGGCCTGCCTGGACAAGCTGTGGCCCCAGTGTAGCCCAGTCCATGCCCTCTACAAAGTCAGCCACCTCCTCAGACCCCCACAAAGCCCAGGAACTCATCTACTGTTCCCCTGTTATGGGGAGGGGGGGCACCTGCCACAGTGGGACTCTGTCCAGAAGCTTCCTCAACAAAAGACTCCCCAAGTTTGTTTGTTCCCCGTAGTGTTTCCAAGTGTAACACACCTCTCTTTCATGGACCCTAGCCTCTAACTGAACTTGTACAGGTTGAGTGTTTTTTTCTGAAACAAATCCCCTGGCCTCCACAGTACTGACTGTCAGGATTGGTGGAGGCAGGCCAAGCAGGGAAAGGGGCTGTGGTAACACAAATAAAGGCTGCTAGGCAGCGCTAGCCCTGCCTCCTAATCCAAGGGAGATTAAAAGAGCTGTTCCTGTCAATTCTGGTGTGCATGTCAGTGTAGACAGACAGACATAAAATAAACAAATAAGTAGATATGTTTTTGCAAACCTGTAATCCCAAGGCCCAAGAGGTAGAGGCAGGAGGACTGCCTGCAAGTCCCAAGGCACATCAATCTATGTAGGGAGTTCCAAGCCAACCACAATACATGGTAAGGAGTTTGTCTTAAAATAAAGTAAAAACAACAGCAAAACCCTACACAAACACAAAATAAGTAAATCAGGACTTAAGAAAACCAACTGGCTTCTCAGGGTACCAGTCCTTCTACCCATCCTATAGCTCACTTTTAAGAACAAACTCCGAAACCTTCCTGCTTAGTCTAGGAGGTAACCAGTACCAACTCAGCGCCCCCCACTTCAGATGCCAAGATCATCTTCAAGACAGTATCATCTTCCAGCACTGAGCACCCAGGCTGCTTTCAGAATAAAGGGGTGCACTATGAGTTCTAATTTAAATATCTATTGCCAGAACTCGAAGCTAATTACTTTCCTTTCCCCCAAAGAATTAATATCCCCTGCATTTCAGAACCCATCTGGTGCCAAACACAGACACACCTACAGTCTCAGGTGATGAGGGTTGGAAAAACCAAAGGCGACCAGCTCAGAGAGGCCAGCTGAGCTCTCTCCAGCTCCTGCTCACACGTCAAAGAGAAAAAAGTAATTATTCAAAGCCTACATAAATGGATGTAATTTTAGGTACTACCAGTTCCATTTTAAAATGCATGCATGGGTACAGTGATTATAAATATTTAGCTCACAGCAGCTGTCTGTCTATTATTTTCTAAATCCCAGCTCAAAATGTGCTAAGAAAAATGCTTTTCTGAGAACTCCCCTGGCCAGGCTACGTAGGCATTTCTCCTCCCTTGAACCCTGACCGTGGGCTCTGGTCCTTCTTCCCATCTCAGCTCACAAAGTCTTACTTTCACCCAACTCTAACCTACTCTTCTTGTAAATCAGCCTGTTTCTGGGGAGACAGGTCAAAGGTTAAATCAGCAAACCTGCACATCTACTTGGCTGATCATTGACCCTGTACCTGACACTGTCCATGGGGAGCTGGGGAGCTGTTTGGGACACAGAGTCACAACCCTAGTCCTGCTAGGATCCCCCAGGACCAGCTCAGAGATGACAAGACCAGTATGGTGGTGTGGGAGGTCCTCCTGTTAACGTGTTGTTTTTATTGGTTAATGAATAAAGAAACTGCCTTGGCCTGTGATAGAGTAGAGTTCTACAGGCTAGAGTAGGGGAAAACTAAACTGAATGCTGGGAGAAAGAAGGTGGAGTCAGCCACTACCGGGAACAGACAAGCCAGAACCTTGCCAGTAAGCCACAGCTTCGTGGTCACAGCCTCATGGCAATACACAGATTAATGGAGATGGGTTCATTTAAGATATGAGTTGGCCAGAAATACGTTTAAGCTATTGGCCAAACAATACTGCAAATAATATGGTTTCTGTGTAATTATTTCAGGGCTGAGCAGCCGGGAACAAACAAGCAGCCTCACACAACAGTATGGTACTGTCACTTACCATCACCACCATCTGCTGGCACTCGGTCTCCCACGCAAGACAGTCATCCCTGGTTCTGAACTGCAGCCTGCTTGCCTCCAGCCAGGCCCCCTCTGCCCTCAGAGAATCTCTACGTACTTGTGGTTTCTGAGGTGGGAGATCACCACCCTCAGAAAGACATAGCCCCACTCTATGGTCAGCCTCGAGACTGACCAGATCGTTATTAGATGGCAGCATAACCTGGGCAGAGGTGAGAGTGGTACAGTCCATCTCCACAGGAAACAACACCAGACTCCTGCTCCCAGAATTTCCTCTGAGCAAAAGCATGGGCACTGGCAGACAGTTGTGGCCTGTCCCCTAAGACCTTTCATCCAGTTCTATCTGACAGATTGGCATGGATGAGGAGCTTCTGCCATGAAAGACACATGCCCACAGGCCTACAATGTGCAGAGCAGTGGGCACGGACCTGCAGCTAGGTTATCACTTTTCCTTCTCAAATGACACTGGGAGGAAAAGAGCATCACTGCTGTGCAGATGCAGAAGCTGAAACTAGATGTGGTTTCACTTTCAGCACCATGAGAACCACCTGTGGCACCTGTGCGGGTTCCCAGCTCTGCCCCCGGAGGCTTAGATCCAGGCTCTAGCTGAAGCAGCTCATTAAGTGTGTCTAATAGAGACACCAAAGTTACTGCCTACCTGCAAATGAGCAAGATGCCCTGCTGATAGTCCAAGCTGGAACCCCAAAGAAGCCTTCCAGAGGGCAGCACAGAGAGCAGGGAGTGAAAAGGACATACCAGTCCTGAGCCCAGGAAACCTGTTCATATTCCCTCCTGATAGACACAGTCACACAACTCTTCCAAGATCAATAACTGCTCTTTGGTATTCAGCACCAATAATTTAGTTCCCAGCTTTCAATTACACAGCCGTCTCAATACAAAATCAAAGTTTTCAGTGAGGCATGCTGACAAGCCTGCAGTCCCAGTACTTGGGAGGCTGGGATAGGAGAACTGCCATGAGTTCAAGACCAGCCTGGACTACAAAATGAGATCCTGTCTAAACAACAAGAACAAAGATGAAAAGGAAAAGCAAATAGGCACAAATCTCCCTATCTAGCCAGGCTTCCGGAGACTTTTCCAAGGACAGTACAGCAGCCCCTTGGCCAACAGCACTGCACCTCTCCTCGAAAGGCACGTACTTCACAGAACTAACAAAGCAGCCGTGCTAAGGGTTAATTCTCAGCATGTGCACCGCTCTAGCTGGTCCATGAAGCCATCGTGGTCACTACCCCCACTTTCTAGGTAAAGAAACTTGTGGACACAGAGACTGACATGGCCCAAGCTAGAGACAGAATCAGGGTTTTAAGCCAGCACTCAGACTATAACATCGCTGATTTGTTCTTTTTGATCAGGGTTTCATGTAGACCAGGCTAGCCTTGACCTTACTATGTAACTAAGGATAATCTTGAAATTCTGATCCTCCTGCCTTCACCTCCTGCCACCCATGCCGGGCTTAGGCAGCGCTTAGGGCTAAACCCAAGGCTTCATGCAGACTGTGCAAGCACTTCACCTTTCGAGCTCCACCCCCAAGCCAGCATCCTTGTTCTATAACCACTGAAAGGCTCAGACTCAGACCAGTAATGGGAGCCCCTTGGGCAATGTTCCACTGTCCCTACCCCCATCAGCCCTCCTCCCAGAAGCCAAGTTGCCATTGCAGGCTTTGATTCAGGGCCCACCCAACACCTCCACTCCTCACACAGATGCTATGACCCACACCACCTGCTCCCCAGAACATGTCAGCACTGGCTTGCTGCACAGCTGCCTGCCTTCCTCAATCTTCCCATGAAGATCCTCAGGCCCCTCCTCTCAGAGCCCAGCCCCCAACACCCAGACTGAAACTGGTCAGGATCCACTCTGTTCTTGCCCTGGGCATTGCTGGAAGCAGGTAGTGTCTTCTGTCTCTGTCCACAGAGCCCAGTATGAAGACCTGTCCGCTTCCAACCCTGTAACTGAATAGATGACTCTGCCAAAACCACCCAGCCTCTGGCTAAATTCTCTAATGAGGCACTCACCTCTTCACAACCCACTGGGTCCATCTACAAACAACTATGGCCAACTCAGTTTACAAATGGAGACAACACAAATATGGCAGTTTTTGAGACCTTGTCTGGTCTTGGCCCATAGGAAGGCCAGGCAGCATCGGCCTGAGCACAGGATGGAATGGTCCTTGCTACATTCCTACATGGTAGAATGGGTTCCTGGGAGGCCCAGGAGAGTGAGAACATGCTAACTCCAAGCTGCCAGGCCTAGATAGGAAGTGCTGGAGAGCCCCTGAGAGCACTGGCTGAGAGGGTCTGGGATGTGGACATGCTCTCTGGCAGGCCCTGAAAGACAGCCTGGCTCTTTAAGGAGGCTTAAGAGGCTCATCTGTCCCTAAGCTGGGTCAGTTGACATCTGGGGAGGAGGGAAAAGGAGAGGTGGAAAGGATTAAGGTGCGGGGAGGGGGGGAGTACTCCAAATGAAGAGCTCCACACCTCCCTCCAGAGCACCAGGAATCTCCTCACCACCCTTACCTGCCTGAGAAGCACAGCTCACTCACTCTTTCCTCAGGGGGTCTTTCTGAGGGAAGCCCAAGATGCTTCAGCCTTGGGATCCTCTGGGAAGGTGCAGAGAAGGAATGGGAATTGGAGCAGGAGGCCCCATGGACCAGGGTAGAAACAACACTAAATTTGGAGTCAGGATGACTCAGGTTCAAGTCCCAACTGATGCTCTGGTTGCAGGCAGCTCTTTAGCCCTATCTGTACAAATGACAATTGAAATGCCTGCCTCCAGGAGCTGTTTAACTGTAAAGTGTCAGAGGTTGACACCTATGATCTGAAAAACACCAGACACCTTGTCTGTTCTCCAGTGGCCAAGGCTGATACCAGATGGCTGCCAGGTTAAGGAGCACCACTCACACAGCCTAGGAAGGAGACAGACCCCAGCCTTTCCACACCACCCTGGGCTCTTCAGCCTAGATCCCTATGCCTAGGCAAGTACCTGTGACCTCAGGCAGCCTGGCCCTTTACAGACAAAGGGCGGTTGAGGGGTTTTGCTTCAGTGTTCTTAGCACGCTTGTTACTTACTTACTTACTTACTTACTTACTTAGTTTGATTGATTGTTTTGAGACAGGGTTTTGCTATAGGCTGAGCTCAAACTCACAGCATTGATGCCCCTGCCTCAGCCTCCTGAGAGCTGAAAGTCCAGGCATGCACCACAATGCCTGTCTTAATTAACTCTTTACTTGGAATCACTGTAAATGTATGTAAAAGGTGCAAGAGTAAAGAGAATACAAAGATGGACGGCAGCTCAAGAGCACCTGTTCTTCCAGGGGACCTAGGCTGGGTTCCCAGCACCCACAATCACCTGTAACTCCAATTCCAGGGAACCCAACTCCCTCTTCTGACCTCTGCAGGCACAAGGCACACATGTGGTGCACAGATATAAACAAAGGGAAATTTTCATACATATAAAATAAAATAAATAATCCATAAAAGGCTGGTTGGCTTGCTTGCTTTTTGATTTTCAAGACAGGGTTTCTCTGTGTCACAGCCTTGGTTGTCCTGGAACTCACTCTGTAGACCAGGCTGGCCTTGAACTCACAGAGATCCTCCTGCCTTTGCCTCCTGAGTGCTGGGATTAAAGATATGTGTGGTGGCTCTGAGCAAGCTGGATGAGAGGTACATCTCTAGTACAACTCAATCCAAGCAAATTCAGCCCAGATTAGAAACCAAGCCTGGCAAAGTGGCACAAGCTTTTAATCCCAGAATTTAAGAGGCAGAGGGAAAGAACTCTGAGAGTTCAAATCCAGAGAATTTCAGGCCAATCACAGTTACTTAAGAACGCCCTGTCCAAAGAGAAAGAGGCAGAAGGAGAGAGAGGGAAAGAGGGAAGGAGGAAAGATAGGAAGGAAGGAAGATGACTTGAGGTCGCGGCAGCTGTTGGATGGCTTTCCTCCAGGCACTAACAGTGTTTTGGGGGACTAAGACCCAAAGAGAGCAGAAAGCCAATGACTGGTCTTCCCATACTTCCTTGTCACCTAGGACTTTGGAGAGAAGCTGGCACCTCCTCCTGGGACAGATGTTTTTATTTGGGAAAATGCAAAGCAATACAGCAGACTTGATACAGCTTACCAAAACAGTGATCGCAAGATAGGTAAGAGAGAGGATGAATCAACTGTAAAGTCTGCAGAAGCCAGGTGTGGTGGCGCAGGCCTGTTATACCAGCACTTGGGGGGCAGAGGCAGAAGGACCAGCAGTGTGGCCAGCTTGGGACTCACAGTAAGACCCTTTTTTGACCAACAGGGGTGGGAAATCATTCAGTGGTAGAGAGCTTGCGCAGCAGTTCCAAAGCCCTGGGTTCCAACCTCAGCACAGCAAAAATGAAGTCTGCATGTATGACATTTTCTCTATCCCAGTCTCCTAGGAAAGCAGATCTTCCTTCCCCTTCTGTCGTTAAATTTATGGTCCCATGTCCCCTTCTGTCATTAAATCTGTGGTTCCTGTGTCTGAGAAGCCCACGCTAGGGTAAAAATACCTCCAGGACTCTCCCCGAGTCTGGAAAGGGGGAACTAATAGGTGACTGTAGAAAATGACTTTACCCTACGGACCAAATAAAATCATGTTAAGAGTTGAAGCAGAGGGGGCTGGAGAGATGGCTCAGAGGTTAAGAGCATTGCCTGCTCTTCCAAAGGTCCTGAGTTCAATTCCCGGCAACCACATGGTGGCTCACAACCATCTGTAATGCGGTCTGGTGCCCTCTTCTGGCCTGCAGACATACACACAGACAGAATATTGTATACATAATAAATAAATAAATATTTAAAAAAAAAAGAGTTGAAGCAGATAATGTTCATAGAACACTCTGCAAACAACAAAAACATTCATTCAAAACGCTTCTCTTTCCCAGAAGTCAAAAAACAAATGTTTTGACAGCAGTGTGACAAGAGGCAAGCACGACCATATTCCTCCAGGTTCTTCCCTGTGCCAATATTGACTCACAACACCACGCCAGTCTGAGATGCTGACTCCCACAAGGAGCTGGAGTGGGCATCGCAGTAAGCCACCCAGCATCCCACATCCTAGGCGGTCCTGCTAGCTGTCCACCCTCCATAAACAGTGACTTGACCGAGTCTTGCATATGCAATTCAATGATCCACTACTGAGCAGGAGCCCCCTCCCCCATTCCCCTGCCCTTTTCTTACTTTTACATTTGCATCGGCCTCACTAAACAGCCTGCACCGACTCTGAACTCAATTGCTCTGTTGCCCAGGAAGATCTGGGATTTGCCATCCTCCTGCTTTCTGCTCATAACCTTCTTGTCAAAACCCTAAGAAGTGCCAAATTTGTCCCCTTAGTGTGTAAAGAGAATAAAAAGACTCCCGAGGCACAAGCAAGTGTTTCTTATTATTTTCTCTTTTGTAGTGCTGGGAGCGGAACCCAGTCCTCCAGTACTCAACACAGAAGAGACTCAATGCAGGAGAGATTCCCACCCACCATCTTCACATAGACCTACCTGCTGCAGGGGTAACTGGCTCCCCCATGGGTCAAGAGCCTGGCAGCTTTAACCATTTTTCTTAGAGGTTTCTCCAGCTCTTTGGAGGGCCTGCTTTGAGATTGTGCCACAAACCACAGCTTTAAATCCTTCCTCCAGCTTTTCACAGAAAACTGTTAGTACTTTCCCACAGATCCAGTGCTAAATCCGTGATCCGGCTTTCCCCCCACCCCCATAAAGTCACCAGGAAGTGCAAGGTAAAGTGTGGGGTTATACCCAAACCAGCAAGTGGGAGAGCCTGCTCACCTTCCAACAATGAGGCTTCGGGAGTTCCATTTCAAATACACATATGCCATTAGCACCCAAAATCATTGTGAGACTGTCAATTTCTGGTCTGAAATAAAGTTCTGGAAATGCTGTGTCCAAGTTTCAATAGCTTTCCTCAAGGGCCTTCCAGCTAATAGGGATGTCCCCCTCGACATCTGTCACATCTGGTTGACTCTTCACTACCTCTTTAAACTGACTGAAAGATGAGGTGCTGCATGCACAAGGCACATCCTAAACACCGGGTATGGTCTACAGCAGGGTGTCTTTGAAGGAGGCTAGAAGCCATAGCTCTCGCCTAGCCCAGCTTTCCTGCTTCTCCCAGCCTATGGCCCTATGCGCCACGTGGCCTCCCTTCCCCTCACCCTGTCCAGTGGGCCTTGAGCCTGCACACTCCCGTACTGTGTTGTACAGGAGGGCATGGTGCTGATGAGTCATTCAGCATCAGAGATGAAATGACCTGATATCTACATGTAAATCAATATTGATATTTGATATAAATAGATATAAATTATAAAACATATAATATATACTTTAAGCTTTTCTTTACTTAGAATGATATTAAACAAACCAGAAAATAATGATGTGCACCATTAATCCCAGCACTGGGGAGAGGCAAAAGCAGGCAGACCTCTCTGAGTTTGAGGCCAGCCTAGTGTAAGAAGCAAATTCCAGACCAGCCAGGGCTATGCAGTGAGACTGTCTCAAAAAAAAAAAAATGAAATAGCAAATTTTAAAAAATGACAAGTCTAAAAAATATGCAAAAGGAACAAGTTTTATATTGTAGATTTGTTGATTTATCTCCTTTTCTTTGACAAAGGGGCTCAAGTAACCCAGGCTGGCTTCTTATACAATTCAGTATTATATCTGAAGATGGCCTTGAACTCTTGGACCTCCTGACTCCACCTCCAGAATGCTAGAATTGTTGGTTGAACACAGTCTTACACTGCAGCTTTGTTTTGTTGCTGTGTTTTGGAGACAGAGACTCCAATAGGTCAGAGTCTCCTGTAGCCCAGACAGGCTCTAACTCGGTGTGTCACCAAGGACGACCTTGGACTCTTGCTAGCCTCACCTCCTACTCCCTAGTGCAAAGATTGGTGTGCCACCACACCCATTTGACTACAGCACCTTCACTGCCCCCCTTCCCTTTCAATAAAGGGCCTTTCCTTTTCATTTTGCATGGGACCTGGAAGCTACATCACTGGCTCTGCCCCTAGGGTGTTTCAGGCCACAGAGCTGGGGGAAACAATAAAAAACCAGCTCCGCTCCAAGCCTTCAGTATGTCTTACTCAAGTCCTACTATCTAGGGAATGGCACCTGCACAGGAAAGCCCTACAACTCCCCAAAGATAAGGCTGGAGGACCTGAGCTACGTGGCACCTGTTGGTCCCTGTCAGAACCTGGGAACAAAGGTAGAAGATGCCAAGGGAAGTCAAGGAAAGTGGGGGGTCTAGTCCAACGGCCAATATATGAGGACACCCCCCCCCATGTGAAGCGCTGAGCTCATATGACCAAGGAGCCAGAAAAGGCTGCCTCAGCCCTACTGGCCAGGATCCTGCTTCGAGTGTTGCTATTGACAATGAGTAACTACATCCAAGATGCCTGGGTTTAAACACCAGCCCCAACAGGTCTTCTCTTGGCTTCCCTGCCTCTAATCCATACACAAGTCTCCTCTCTAGCCAGGAATATTAAAAGACTGGACTACTTAATGAATACCCAAGGTTTCTTGGGGACACAGCCTCTCCCATGAATACAGAGGACAGATGGACTGGTGCCAAGCCTCAGAAGCAGTGGACATGTCTGCTCTCTGTGCAGAGTATGGTGTCCCCTAGACCCTCAGAACACAAGTGCACAGCCCTAGAGCTGAGCCAATGGCTCAGACCTGTAAGATCCCAATTACTTGGGAACTAAGGCAAAAAGACTGCAAGTTCAAGGTTGGCCTAGGCAGCTCAGTGAGAGTCTGTCTCAAAATGAAGAGAAAAGAGGCTGGGGCGGGTGGTGCACAGCTTTCTGGCAGAGTATTTGCCTAACACCCTTGAGCACCTAGGTTCATTACACGAGGCTACTGTCTTAAAACAAAAAGCTAGGTACAGAGTGTTTCAGCTCTTTTAGAATTTGTCTAGCAGGTTTTCTGGCTCTTGCCGGAAAACCCCTCCCAATTAAAAAAAAAAAAAAAAAGCTAGGTACAGTGAAACACGCCAACAATTCTAACACTAAGAAAGCTGAGGTAGGGGGATTATTACTTGTCCAAGGCCAGCAGGGCTACAGAGTGAGACCCTGTCTCTAAGTAAATAAATCAGACAACAGCTATGAATAGCAGTAACAGTTCCTGTATTTTTTCTAAGAACCCAAAAAGATTAAGTACCATGTGGTGCTTAACTAGCTCTTAGGGAGCTAGAAAGTTCAAGGCCAGCGCCCAGGCTACTCTGCAAAACCTTGCCTTTAAAAAAAAAAAAAAAAAAGAGTGCAAGATGGTGCAGATCTCTGTGAGTGCAAGGTCACCCTGGTCTACAAAGTGAGTTCCAGGATGGCCAGAGCTATAAAGTGAGACCTTATATCAGTAAGAACAGGAGCTGGAAAGACAGCTCAATGGTTAAGAGCCTGTTCTTCCAGAGGACCCAAGTTCAATGTTCAATTCCCAGTTCCCACATGGCACCTTACAATTGCCTGTAACTCCATCTCCAAGAGATCCAACACCCTCACACAGACATATATGCAAGCAAAACACAAATTCACATAAAATGAAAATAAATAAATCATAGAAGGAAGGAAGGAAGGAAAAGAAAAGAAAAGAAAAGAAAAGAAAAGAAAAGAAAAGAAAAGAAAAGAAAAGAAAAGAAAAGAAAAGAAAAGAAAAGAAAAGAAAAATACCAACGCACTTGGGTACTGGGATAAAAGGTGTGCACCACCACCACCTGGCCACAAAATCTTTTCTTAAAGGGGATGGTCACACCATCTCATCTGTAGTTGGGAGAATCATTAATGTAAAACGTAGCCAAAAGTGCAGAAATAAACTAAAACCATATCTCATAGTTGAAGGTTTTCTGCTTTAAGAAACAGACTCTAGATTAACATCTCTGCTACAGAGGATGCAATGGCACACACCTGGGCGCCCAGCCCTCAGAAGACGGAGACAGGAGGATTCTGAATTCAAGACCAGTCAGGAGGCTCAGCAGTTAAGAGCACTGGCTGCTCTTCCAGGGGACCTGGGTTCAATTCCCAGCACCTACATGGCAGTTCACAACTGTCTGTAACTCCAGTTCCTAGGGATCCGACACCCTCATACAGACAGACACACAGGCAAAACCCCAATGCACATAAAATAAAGAAATAATTTTTTTAATTTTTTAAAAAAGACCAGTTAGTCTAAGGATCACAGCAAGATCTTGTCTCAGAAAACTAGATGAGGGGGCTGGAGAGATGGCTTAGTGGTTAAGAGCATTGCCTGCTCTTCAAAAGGTCTTGAGTTCAATTCCCGGCAACCAAATGGTGGCTCACAACCATCTGTAATGAGGTCTGGTGCCCTCTTCTGGCCTGCAGACATACACGCAGAGAATATTGTATGCATAATAAATAATATATATATGTATATATATATATAGAAAACTAGACGAGGCTTAGAGACTACACACTTGTCCAGTATGTGCTATTTCCTACTTTCATGCCTCCATACTTCCAAAGAAATTTAAAAAACAAACAAACAAAACAAAACAATGAAAGGAGGGAGGACTTGTGAGGAAGAAGGGATCCAGAGGGAGTGGGAGTGGGTAGGAGGAGTAATGTGGTGGAGGGGTGGTGATCAGAACACATTAAACAACTGGACAGGATCTGGAATCACCTGGAGAGGACATGCTTCCAGGAACATCTGTGACTCAGTTATTCAGATTCGGTTAGTTTCTGATCATGCCTGTGAGAGATTATTGGAATTAAGTAAATCGAAATAGAAAGATCCACCTAAAAAGTAAGAAGCATTATTCCTGAGCTTAAAAAGGAGAAAGACAGCAAGCAGCATAAGCATTTTCCATGTCCTCCTGATGTCAGTGCAGTGTGAACGGCTGCTTCGGTTCCTGCTGTCTTGACTCCTGCCATGATAGACTGTGACCTTGAACTGTGAGCTGGAAATAAGGTCTTCTGTGGCCCCCATAGGCTCATATTTCTGGATGCTTTGTCACCAGGGAGTGGGACTGTTTGAAAGGATTAGAAGGACTAGGAGGTATGGCCTTGCTGGAGGAAGTGTGTCACTGGGCGTGTGTTTAGAGGTTTCAAAAGCCCACGCCAGGCCCAGTCTCTCTCTCTCTCTCTCTCTGCCGGTGGCTGGGGATGTACCGCTCCAGCACAACGACTACCTCATGCTTCCTGCCATGATGAGAACGGACTGACCCTCTGAAACTGTCAGTGAGCCCCAAGGTTCCTTTAGAAGAACTGCCTATGGCCACGGTGTCTCTTCACAATAGAACAGTAACTAAGACAACTTCCTTCAATAAATTATTCCTGTACAGGCATTTGATCACAGCAACAGGAAAGAAACTAAGGCACTCATGGATGGCATTGTCAACAAACCAAAAGAAAAACAAAACCTACCTCTGGTAAGTAGCAGGAACAACTGACGCATCTCAAAAACACCACGCGCCTTTCCCCCAGTAAGAAAACAAAGTCAGTCATGACTCTGCTCGGTCCCTCTGACTTTACTGACTCTTTAGAAGATGCTCTCCCCCCCCTCCAAAAATCACAAATCCAGAAATTCTCAGTCTAAGAAAGCAGGAAGAGTCAGGCAGATAGTTCAGTGAGCAAAATGTGCTCACTACTAATCCTGACAATGACCTCAGTTTGACCCCTTTCTCCAGGAACCACATGATGCCAGGAGAGAAGACTCCCTAGGATTGTCCTCTGACCTCTGCACACCCCACGGCACACTGCAGCACACATGTGCATGCGCACACATTCGCTCACCCTCAACCCCAAGCTTCAGAGTCACACAGCTATCTCAACCTTAACGCTGCGGCCCTTTAATGTCATTCCTCATGTTGTTATGGTGACACCGACCATAAAATTCTTTTCATTCTACTTCCTAACAGTAATTTTATTGTTGTGAATTGTAATGTAAATATCCATGTTTTCCAATGGACTTAGGTGACCTCTGTTGAAAGAGTTGTCAGACCCCCAGAGGAGTCATGACCCACAGGTTGAGAACCACTGATCTATATGGCCTATTCCCAACTTTTTTTTTAAGATTTTTTTTATTTATTATGTTTCCAGTGTTCTGCCTGCATGTATACCTGCATGACAGAAGAGGGCATCAGATGGTTGAAAGGGAACTGAACTGAGGTCCTCTGGAAGGGCAGCCAGTGCTCTTAACCCCTGAGCCATCTCTCCAGGCCCACATATTCCCATCTTAAATGTAAAACAGCAAAATGAGATCATTTTATTGTAGTTGTTTTTTTTCAAGGAGTTTCTCTGTGTAACAGGGTTTCTCTGGCTGTCCCGGAACTTGCTCTGTAGACCACACTGGCCTCAAACCCACAGAGATCCACCTGCCTCTGCCTCCCAGTGCTGGGATCAAAAGTGTGTGCCAGCCGGGCGGTGGTGGCGCACGCCTTTAATCCCAGCACTCGGGAGGCAGAGGCAGGCGGATCTCTGTGAGTTCGAGGCCAGCCTGGACTCCAAGAGCTAGTTCCAGGACAGGAACCAAAAGCTAAGGAGAAACCCTGTCTCGAAAATCAAAAAAAAAAAAAAAAAAAAGGTGTGTGCCAACATTGGCTGGCATAAATCTTTTTTTTTTAAATCATCTATTCAAGCCTGTTTCTACCACAGCCTTCCCATCTCAAAGATATGGGCACCACCATTGAGGTACCTCTAGAAGTCATCTGTGTGCATGTGTAAGTGGGTACGGGTATATTTGTGTGTGTTCTTGTGTGTGCACATGCACATGTGCATGAGTGTGTATGTATGTGTGTACCTGTAGACATACAAGCCAAAATCCAAGTCAAACTCATGTGTTGCTTTTCAGATGTCTACTTTGGTTTTGAGAGAGCCTCTCTCCCTGGGATCTGGGACTTACAGACTAGGCTAGGATGACTGGCCAGCAAGCCCCAGACTTTCCTGTCTCCATCTCCCCAGAGCTAGGATTCCAAGTGCACATTCCTATGCTGGATTTTTATGGGCTCTAACAGGAGTCCTCATGCCAGCGTTACAAGCACTTTATGAACTGAATGAGCCCTCTCCCTAGTCTGCTAGGAGTCTTCTTTGAATATTCTTTCTCTCAGACAGCGTCCAATCCGTTAGAAAGGTCTAAACCCTCCATTCAAAGCACAGCCTGAATCTAACAACAGTTCTCCATGTCTGTTCTCCACCCTCCACTAGTTTTCTCTGGACCACAGTCACAGCCTCCATTACTCTCTGCTTCCCTGGCACAGCTGCCCACCCAGACAGACCCCATTCTGCCTAAAACTGCCAAGCAGAGCATGCCATTGTCCCATTTAAAACCTGAGTCTCCCTGTGCTCAGACGAGAGCTTAGCGGCTCTTTACCTTGGTCCAGTTTCACCATTTACCTCCCTACCAGGGACTCCCCAGCACCACTCTCCCTCGGTCACAACCTTCAAGCCACGCGCGACTCTTCTCTCGCTGAACTTGAAGGTTTTGGGGCCTTAAACTTCTGAAATGTTTTGCCCCTACTGGTGACCACAGCAAGGATCCTTCTTGTCATTCAAACTTCAAATGTCACCTCCTCAGAAAACGTCATCACAACCTTCCAATCCAACAAGTCATCCAACACTCCTCACACACCCTCCCGTTAATTTTCTGCACAGCAGTCGCCGCTGCCTGCTCGCTCAGTTTTCTTCCCTCCTGTGGGTATCAAACCAGCAGGCAGGACCAGTGAGCACCGCCCTTCCATAAATCTCATCCATCAGTCCCAGCGAGTCCCAAGCGGCGAAGGAGGCTCGGGGACTTTCTTCACATATTCTGACCCAGGTCTAAACCGTGTTTCCAACTTGGTGAAGATAACAATTCTGAATCACAGTCCCCCACAGTACATACACCTAGTGCCACTCAAACCACCCGCCGGAAGACCTTTTGGCTAGTTCATTCATTCGCTAAACAAACATTTACCGAGCTCCTACTCTATGCCAGTGGGGCAAAGGATCAAAGACAAGTTCTGACTCCCAGGAACCACAGGAAGCAAAGCGAGGAACGCTGACACACAGGTACCTTCCCAGAGCGGGAAAGAGTAAGACTGTACGCGTGCCCCTTGTGGCTTCGAGGTCAGATCCACACAGCCCAACGGACCCAGAGAAACTGGTGGAGCAGCACCCCGCGGCTCAGGCGGCAAAGCTCCCACTCTACTAGCCCAGGCAAAGCAGACGGAGCGCGTTCGTCTGCGACCGGCGCCCGCCGAAGACTCGCGGGTAGAGTTCCAGGATTACCATTGGCTGACCGGGAGCCCCACCCCCATCCCATCACTGGGGAACAGGGATGCAGCCGCCGGGGTCGCGCTCCAACTCTCCTAGGCGATCCCAGCCAGCGAGGCCAGACACCACCTTCCACTAGCGTCGCGGGCCCTCTTCCCTCTCCCCCACGCCCAAGCCCTCAGGCCACACTCCCGACCCACACGAGCCCCACTCCCTGACACCCGCCACTGTGCCTAACGCATGCCCTGGGGGTAGGCGTGTCCCGGGAGCCGCGGAGTTTGCTGGCTCGACCGTGGGCGGGCGGGACCAGGCCAGGCCCCCTGCGGCGCTGCGAGCCCCGGTGCGCGGCCGTTCCCGAGCCCGCCACCCTCCGCCACACAAACCCCGAGGGCCGAGCCCGCCAAGGCTGCGCAGGAGCGAGTCAGGTGCGGCCGCGGTGCGGGCTCACTCACTCGATGAAGAAGCTGGCGCCCTCCTCCGTGAAGCCCTCCTCCCAGCCGCGCGGCAAGTCTGCGGGAAGGCGAGAAAAGTCGGTCAAACTCCCGCGGCCGTGGCGCCCCCCGCACCCGCCACCGCCCCCCGCCGGCCCCGCGCCCACCTGAGCGGATCATGTGACCCGAGTTGACCGGCTCGCCGGTCCGCGGGTGCAGCCAGGTCGTGCAGCCGAGCTGGTCACTGCGGGAGAGGTGCACCTGTTAGCGCCACCGCCCCTCACGGCCGCCCAGGGCCCCAGCCCCCGGCGCCCGACCCCACCCGAGTGCCGCCGCCCCTCGCGCACTTGATAAAGAAGACGCGGCCGTCCCGACAGACGCCGTACGACCAGTGCTCAGGTAGGGTGTCCCGCCCGACCGCCGCCGCCATGTTCGCCCAGCGCCAGAGCCCCGGACCGGGGGAGGGGGGAGGGGTGAAGGGGCGGGGCAAGGGGCGGGGCACGGGGGGGGGACAGGGGTGCACGAAGTTGGGACTGAGTGAATGGGAGGGATAAGAAACAGGGAGCTGGAGTAGCAAGAAGTGGGGGGCAAGAAGTTAGGTGGGGATAGGGAGGGGAGGGACAAAATGTGGGGAGGGGTAGGGAGAAGAGTCCAAGAAGTTGGAAGGAGTGAGGGAGCGAGGCTAAAGTGGGAAGGGGCTGGGAAACGAGCGACTTGGATGGACCTCACTGTGTTCTCCTGTGCTGGATGTTGCGTGGGCTCCAACTTTGGTGACTCTGTCTGGTGCCTGAGCCCGAGCTGTCGCGGCTAGTGACTCCAAAGTTCCCTGTTGCAGGAGCCAGCCGGATCTCAGGGCCCCTCAGCCTTTGTCCCCTGAGATCCGCGGGCGAAGAAACAGACTGGCCCCAACACACACACACACACACACACACACACACACACACACACACTTGCTTCAGGAAAACCAGCCGACCTGCACACCGCAGCTCCTTTTCCCCGGAAGTGTGCTTCTTTCTTAGCCTAGGAGCACCGAACAGGTTTCTTCTGGATTCCGGAGCAGCCTCCAGGGCTTCTGTAAAATAAGTGAAAGGCTGGCCTGTGATTCCGGCTCTGGGAAGACTGAAGCAGGAGGATTGCTGCGAGTCGAGAGACAGCCAGAGCTGTTTAAGAATTTCGGGACAGCAGGGGTTACTATGAGACACTGTCTTAAAAAAAATAAAAAGTTAAGAATGAGGTCTAGGAGGGGTTGTGAGCAGAGTTGGTGGAGTAACTTCGCTGAACCCTGGCACACAGTGGGTGCTCTAGTAACCGCCAGGGCAAGCTGGCATTCATCTTCCCCAGCTCACAGCAGGGCCGTGGGCCTGGACCACACTGGTCCTCTTCATGCCCCCACACATCTGAAGCTGCCGAGATCACAGGCTGCATCTGCCTTCACTTCTCACGAGTGACAAAAAAAAGAGGCGCTGCCTGGATTTCCCTACTCAGTCCCCAGCCTGTAACACTTGCCTCTTTAAGTATTCAACTCTTGGGGGGGGTCTCTCCTGAACCCCCAGAGCAAAAGAGACCCTTCTGCTTCTTTAACTCACTTGTTTGCACCTAATTGACATTTGTGTGCTTACTCTCTTGTTCTCCCCAAAACTAAGTGTGTCAGTTGGACAAGAGAAGGGGCCTTGGTCTGTCCTGAACTACAGGGACAATCCTGGGTGCCTGAACAATCCTGGATCGTGCTTACAGTAATTCCTCGATGGGAGAATGGAAAACCCTCAGACACCCTGTCCTGTCACACTGCAAGTGGGTGGAGCAGGAAGTTAGGCTCTGGGCAAGGGTCAGGCCAGCCTTGCAGGGACATAGCTGCAGGTCTGCAAAGGCTCACCTGAGTGGGGCTGCACGGTGGGCCCTGGGAGGAGAGAGGCGAGAGTAGGCTGGACCCTGAAGGAGGCACAGCTGGAGCGCTCCAGGCGAACCTAAGGGAGCACAGGCTGACCTGTGGAAGGGGTGTGGAGTGCTGGGAAGACAAAGGGAGCCTTCCTCGGAAGAAGTTAATAAGGAGAGAGCTGCTGTGCTTGGGGGTGCAGAGCCTTCTGTCTCTGACACAGTTCTTGACCAAATGGACACAGAATAATAGCATCTTTATTATTAAACACAAAAAAAAACCCAATCTATTAGATGGGCAAGGATATGAACACACAGTTAATAGAAACTGAACACAAGTGGCTTTTAAGTAAATGGGAAGATAATTGGCCCTTACATAATATCAAGTATACAAATGAAAATTATAGTGAAATTCTATTTTATAGATGTTGGATTGGCTTTTTAAAAAAAAAACATTCAGGCCAGGTGGTCATGGTGCACACCTTTAATCCCAGCACTTGGGAGGCTGGAGCAGGTGGATCTCTCTGAGTTCGAGGCCAGCCTGGTCTACAAAGCAAGTGCCAGGACAGGCTCCAAAGCTACAGAGAAACCCTGTCTCGAAAATCCTAAATAAATAAATAAATAAATAAATAAATAAATAAATAAATAAACATTCTTGTTCATTGTTGCTGGAACTATAAAAATGATTCTGCCTTCTTAAAGGCAATTTGGCAGCAACTATTACAAGGACCCATTGCTTTGACCAGGCAACTCCACCACCAGGAGATTATCCCACATGCTATCCCTGCAATGTGGCTCAACAGTTAAGTGTGCATACTACTGCTGTTGTAGAGGACCTGGGTTCGGTTCCCAGCACCTACGTGGGAGGTCACAAACTTTTGTACTCCTGTTCTGGGGGTTCCTATACCTTCTTCTGAACTTTGAGCACACGGAACACATGTGGTGCACATGCATGCGGGCAGGCAAAATGTATATGCATAAAATAAAAAAAATTAAAAATATTTTGATCACATACTACCATATGTCCCTGAAAGTATATTCGTGTGTTTTTTTTTCCCTCATAAAAATGTGTGTATGATCATTTACAGCAGCTTCATCTATAAGGGCAAAAACTAGAAATGGCCGAAGGGCGGGTGGTTAAATAACCAGAACATCTCCTGTGCCACAGAATTTGACTTCCAAACAAAAACTTGGCACACAGCCATGTGGGTGTGTTAAGACATTAATACCAGCTGGGTGGTGGTACACACCTACAATACCAGCGTCAGGAGGCAGAGGCAGGTGGATCTCTGAGTTTGAGATCAGTCTGGTCTACACGGCTAGTTTCAGGACAGCCAGATGCTGTGGAATAGTCGTTTTGTACACTGTGAAGACTTGTTGCTCTCATTGTTAATAAAACGATGATTGGCAGATGGTTAGGCATGATTTTCTGGACAGAGAGAATGCTGGGGGGGGCGGAGTCTCAAGAGAGCCCATGAGACACAGAGTGAGTAGGATTGGAAGTACATACGTGAGGTAAACAAGACTCAGGGCAGCACCCAGATCAATAGAAATGGGTTAATTTAAGTAATAAGAGCAAGCTAAAAATGAGCCTAAGCTATTGGCCGAGCATTTATAATTAATATTAAGTCTCTGTGTGGTTATTTGGGAACTGGCTGGTGGGACAGAAAAGTCTGCCTACAACTACGGCTACACAGAGAAACCCTGTATCAAAAAAACAAAACAAAAAGACCAACCAAGATGTTAATACCAAGTTTTCAAAGAGCAAAGTCAGCCTTAAAAAGTTCACATTTGACTCTATAACATTCTCAAAATCCAATATCCAATATTGATTTTAAAAAGTCATTAGGGATCCAAAACAATCATTAGGGCTGGACATGGCAGCACACACCTTTAATCCCAGCACTAGGGAGCCAGAGGCTGGTGGGTTTCTGAGTTTGAGGTCAACTTGGTCTACAGAGTGAGTTCCAGGACAGCCAGAGCTGTTACACAGAGAAACCTTGTCTCCAAAAACTAATAAACAAAAAGAGATGTATTTTTATGTGTATGGCTGTTGTGCATCTATGTCTGTGTGCCATATACATGCGGTGGCCTTAGAAGCTGGTAGCCAGCATCAGACTCCCTGGAACTGGAGGTATAGACCACTGTCAGCTGCTTTATGGGTGCTAGGAATTGAACCCAAGAAGAACAGTCAATGCTCTTAACTACTGAGCCATCTCTCCAGTTCCCTAAATGTAATTTAAATTATTTTATTTTTTAAAAGTATAACAATGAAATGTTGGGGAGGTAACTCAGTGATCACTTGATAGCACTTGCCTGGCTGAGGCAGGAGACTCTAATTCAAGCTAGCTTGGGCTACATATTAACACTGTGTCTCGGGGCTGGAGAGATGGCTCAGTGGTTGAGAGCACCGTCTGCTCTTCCAAAGGTCCTGAGTTCAATTCCCAGCAACCACATGGTGGCTCACAACCATCTGTAATGAGGTCTGGTGCCCTCTTCTGGCCTGCAGGCATACATGTAGACAGAATATTGTATACATAATAAATAAATAAATAAATAAATAAATAAAAAAGACTGTGTCTCAAAAACAAAACAAAAGCAATAATAAAATATAGTTGTGTAAGTCACAGCTGTGATGATGAAAATCACAGGACTTTGCAGGGAAATGATGCATGACAACTTCAACTTCATTTCACATTTAAATGTATAAATATAAAAACAGCAGTAAAATCTATACGTATATCCTGTAAAATTTAGAATTTCTTCTTTTATTTTTGTTGTTTGTTTTGTTTTTGTTGTTGCTGTTGTTGTTGCTTTTCCAAAGCAGGGTTACTCTGTGTAGTCCTGCCTGTCCTAGAACTAGCTATATAGACCAGGCTGACCTTGAACTCAGAGATCCACCTGCCTCTGCCACCTGAGTGCTGAGACTAAAGGTGTGCACCACCACCACCTGGCCCTTCTTTTTAAAATATGTAGTTGTGAGTGCCCACAGAGGCCATGGATGCTAAGATTCTAACGCAGGTCCTTTGGAAATATAGAGTGCTCCTAACCCCTGGACTTTTGCTCCAGAGTTAGAAACTCCTGTAAGCACTAATAACATAACCCAGAAAATTGTTGGCGAAAACATTTATGCTATAGATTCTAACTCTACATACCCTAGACAGTAGCTGTTAACACGAGTTACAGCTGATCTGCACTCTGAGGTGAAATGCCCTCGCCGTGAAATGTACACCAGGTCCAGCATGGTGTTCCACATCAGTAACCCAAGCATTTGGAAAGTGGAACCAGGAGGATGGAGAGTTCAAAACCAGACTACATAAGGAGCTTGAAGCCACTCTGGGCTATATAGACCCTGTCTCATACTACACCCCCACCCCTCAAAAAGGTGTAGGAACTGGGTAGATAGCTCATCAGTAGATCATTCTTCTAGCATGTGTGGGTCCCTGATGCATCCCCAGTACAATGAGAAAACAGCTTTTGTGGATCATTTCTTTGTGTGGGTACAGACCTTGCTGCCCCCTAGAATTACCTGAGAGTGCCAGGCAGTGGTGGTGCACGCCTTTAGTCCCAGTACTCGGGAGGCAGAGGCAGGTGGATCTCTGTGAGTTTGAGGCCAGCCTGGTCTACAGAGTGAGTTCCAGGACAGGTTTCAAAGCTACAGAGAAACCCTGTCTCGAAAAAACAAAAAAAAAAAAGAAAGAAGAAAAGAATTACCTGGGAATTTTAGAAAAAGGAAAAAACCTACCTGAAACTCAATAGTGATATTGGGTGACCATGGTGTTATTGAAGCCTCCCTAGACAAAATTCATTTAATAATTTTGTTAGGAAACTCAACTCAGAACTCAAATAGTTGTGTTTGTTTTGTTTTGGTTTTTAGGTTTTTTAAGACAGGGTTTTGTTTTTTTTTTTTTTTCAGTGTAAGAGCTCTAGCTGTCCTGGAACTAGCTCTGTAGACCAGGGTGGCCTTGAGCTCACAGAGATCCACCTGCCTCTGCCTTCGGAGTGCTGGGAGTAAAGGCGTGCTCCACCACCGCCTGGCTTCAAATGGCAGGTTTTTTTAAACCAGCAATTCTAGGGCTAAGTGGTTAAAGCTCTGGTGGAACGTCTAGAGGACTCAGGTTCAATTTCAGTACCCACAAGGCAGCTCACAGCCATCTGTAACTTTCTTGGCTGGCCTTTGTGGGCACTGCAGATGGTTGGAACCTCCAGCTCGCCCCTGCATGAGCCAGAAAGCCCCATTCCTGTCTCCTCTCCTTCGCCAAACCCCGCCCACCCAGAGAATCTCCTAACAAAGAGAAGGCACCCAAAAGCCCAGTTCCAAATTCTTGGTGGCTACTGGAATTTTCTCCCCTGAAGTTGCCAGCAGCCCAAGTCCCCACCTAAAGGGGTCAGCTTTTGACTATACTTGGGCATAAACCCAGCTTGTGGCGGACACATCATCACCCCTTGCCTTCAACCTACATAAGCTCCCTACTTTAGTTCAGGCATGTGACTTCTCCTGCCTCAATCTCTGGGACTGGAGAACCTGCCCAGAAGTTGCTTTGCTCAAATAAACCTGTTGCTATACTTTTTCAGTTTGGCTTGATCTGACTTACTACGTCAGTAGAGAAACCTACTGTGGGGTACAGAAAACCTATTAATACACACAGACAAAACACCCTTACATGTAAAATAAAATATTCTTTAGATTTATTTATGTTATGAATATCTTATGCACATGTATGTCTGTGGACCACATGCATGCCTGGTGCCCATGGAAGTCAGAACAGGGCATCAGATCCCCTGGAACTGGAGTTATGGATGGTTGTGAGTCCCTAAAATAAAATTTTATATCAAATACTCTAACACATTACAACCCAAAGATATGCTAATTTGACAGTTGCATCTTGAGGGATGAATCCTGTGAAAATAATAAAGTCTTTGTTTCCCATGTTTAAACTGTCTCATTTCTCTCAAAGCAGAGAACAGCATGTACAGAAGCAGCACCGCAGTTCCTAGCTGGGTAACCTTGGATCTCAACCAAGTGTTTCAGGCAGTGCTGGTTGGCGCTGCGTGGCAATGATGGTGTACACACAGTGCAAGGGGCCTATGATGTGTGTTCAGAACCAAGACTGTGGTGAGGTCACGTGATGCAGCACGGGAAGAGCTTCCAGAAACACCTCAGAAGTATTACACATTTGGTTTTAAATTAATTTTTGGTGGTTCTGCAAAGCTTTTTCCGTTGTCACCCTTTTGGGACCCTCACACTGAGTTTTTGAACTCCATATGATGTCATGGCCCTTGGACCACTCTCGAAATAGCTTCCGTGAACTCTTGCCTACATAACTGTTTCCGGACAAAACACCAGCTATGGTAAATGGAATTTTCTTCCCAGAGGCTCTTTCCTTTGACTGGCCCTCGTGTTGGACTCTTGCTGAGCACAACACTGTCCCCTCAATTTAAGTGTGCAGTAATCCATATTCAAACGTGAGTCAAACTGTGACTTAGAGCTGACATGGCAGGTCAACGCTGTAATTCCAGCCGTGATTCAGGAGACGGAGACAGGAGGATCTTGACTTCCAGGTCAGCGTGAGCTACAATAGTGAGACCCTGTCTCAAATAAACGACAAAAATGTGATTGTATCAGCCAAATGTGTATGAAAGAACTTTCTACCTCCAGGTGATCCATTACTACCCTGTGTTCTCTCTAGGGACAGCATGGCCTGGTGGCTTCAGAGTCAGCCCTGTGACTCCACATCCTGCTCTCCTCAGCAGACTGTGGGGCGTGGTAGCAGACTGTGACACAGCCTGGACCCCACATCTGGAGCTCTCACTACTGAATAAGGGCTTAGGATTGAGTCCTTTCAATGTGGGGGGACAGGAGGTTGAAACCACTGCAGAGCCTGAAGCTAGAACACCAACATGGGCTATCCCAGCCAGGTGCCTAATAAACCCCCACCCTGAAGCTAGAACACCAACATGGGCTATCCCAGCCAGGTGCCTAATAAACCCCCACCTTCAAGATAGAACACCAATATGGGCTATCCCAGACAGTGCGTAATAAACCCCACCTTGTCCACCTGCTGTGAAGCTCCCCCACAAGCCACCACAGTCCCTACTGTAGTAAATCAGCCTCCCGGGCTAGAGAAGGTCTCCTCAGCCCTCAGCCCTCAGCCCGTCTTCACTCCTCTGATATGAGCAGCTGTATTTCTGTTGCTGCTTTTCTTTTAAAATCCCTTTCCATGACTCAGTTGGGAGAATGCTTGCCTAGTTTGTATGAAGCCTTGGTTTCAATCCCAAGCGCCACAAAAAAACTAGACATGGCAGCACATACCTGTAATCCCAGTACTCAGGAGGTTGAGGCAGAAGGATCCAGAGTTCAAGGTCTTCTTGGCTACACAAGAGTTCAATACCAGGCCAAGACACGTGTGATCCTATCTAAAAATATTACAAAATCGGGGCTGGAGAGATCGCTCAGAGACTAAGAGCACAGGCTGCTCTTCCAGAAGTCCTGAGTTCAATTTCCAGCAACTACATGATGGCTCACAACCGTCTACAATGAGATCTGGTACCCTTTTCTGGCATACAGGCATATATGCAGGTAGAATACTGTATACATAATAAATAAATAAGTCTTTAAAAAAGTACAAAACCGGGGCTGGAGAGATGGTTCAGTGGTTAAGAGCATTGCCTGCTCTTCCAAAGGTCCTGAGTTCAATTCCCGGCAACCACATGGTAGCTCACAACCATCTGTAAAGAGGTCTGGTGCCCTCTTCTGGCCTGCAGACATACACACAGACAGAATATTGTATACATAATAAATAAATTTCCGGGGCTGGAGAGATGGCTCAGTGGTTAAGAGCATTGCCTGCTCTTCCAAAGGTCCTGAGTTCAATTCCCGGCAACCACATGGTTGCTCACAACCATCTGTAATGAGGTCTGGTGCCCTCTTCTGGCCTGCAGTCATACACACAGACAGAATATTGTATACATAATAAATAAATAAATAAATAAATAAATAAATAAATAAATAAATAAATGTAGTACAAAACCTCTATCCTGTCCTAAGAAACTATCTTGTTAGTCCAGAGTCAAAGACACATAGGGGGAGGAAGAGTGAGAAAATAAGCATCTTAGTCAAGGGTCTCTGGGGAACTAAAGTGGCTCAGGACCATTCCTGTCAACCACTGGTTGCATCACTGCTAGTCGTGACTCTGCAACCACGACACCTGCTGGACAATAAAGGTTATTACACCTAAGACAATTTACCAGATCTCATAACAGGTAATTAATAAATCAATACGGCAGACTATATTAACATTGAAACGTTTAGTAAATTTTTTGCTAGTACTATGGACTGTATTCTGCAAGGCTTATATTGTTATGGTGATACATCCACTTATTGGATATTGGGACTCAGCTTTTTTCCTCATATTATATCCTTTTTTAAAAAATATTTCTTTATTTATTATGTATACAATGTTCTGTCTGTGTATATGCCTGAAGGCCAGAAGAGGGCACCAGACCTCATTACAGATGGTTGTGAGCCACCATGTGGTTGCTGGGAATTGAACTCAGGACCTTTGGAAGAGCAGGCAATGCTCTTAACCACTGAGCCATCTCTCCAGCCCCCTCATATTATATCCTTAAGAAAATGGTTTGATAACAGAGCCAAGAATGAGGCACTTTTAGAAATGATACAGTCTTTACAGACTAATAATGAACAGTTAGTTGACAGGATTAATACTTTCGAAAATCAAAAGTTACCTGAAAAAAAAATTAATACTATTGAAAAGGGTAACATACAACAAAAGTGTATGCTCAACTATGTTCATAGCAGCATTGTTTGTAATAGCCAGAACCTGGAAACAACCTAGATGCCCTTCAATGGAAGAATGGATGAAGAAAGTATGGAATATATACATATTAGAGTACTACTCAGCAGTAAAAAACAAGGACTTCTTGAATTTTGCATACAAATGGATGGAAATAGAAAACACTATCCTGAGTGAGGTAAGCCAGACCCAAAAAGAGGAACATGGGATGTACTCACTCATATTTGGTTTCTAGCCATAAATAAAGGACATTGAGCCTATAATTGACGATCCTAGAGAAGCTAAATAAGAAGGTGAACCCAAAGAAAAACATATAGGCATCCTCCTGAATATTAACCTTCATCAGGCGATGAAAGGAGACAGAGACAGAGACCCACATTGGAGCACCGGACTGAAATCTCAAGGTCCAAATCAGGAGCAGAAGGAGAGAGAGCACGAGCAAGGAACTCAGGACCGCAAGGGGTGCACCCACACACTGAGACAATGGGGATGTTCTATCGGGAACTCACCAAGGCCAGCTGGCCTGGGTCTGAAAAAGCATTGAATAAAACTGGACTTGCTGAACATAGTAGACAATGAGGACTACTGAGAACTCAAGAACAATGGCAATGGGTTTTTGATCCTATTGCATGTACTGGCTTTGTGGGAGCTTAGGCAGTTTGGATGCTTACCTTACTAGACCTGGATGGAGGTGGGTGGTCCTTGGACTTCCCACAGGTCAGGGAACCCTGATTGCTCTTCGGGCTGATGAGGAGGGGGACTTGATTGGGGGAGGGGAAGGGAGATGGGAGGCGGTGGCGGGGAGGAAGAAAGAAAGAAAGAAAGAAAGAAAGAAAGAAAGAAAGAAAGAAAGAAAGAAAGAAAGAAGAGAAAGAAATATTAAAAAAAGAAAAGGGTAACATTAACTTGACAGACAAAATTGAATCCATGTCTAAGGGTACTGAGAAATAATCTGAAAGAATTCATACTGTTGAATGTGACAAACAAAATTTATTAAAAGTTATAATAGGTTAGCAGATAGAGTATCTCTCCAGGATGGCAGTCTGCACACTATCAAAATAATATCCAAGGATGAGGTGTTATCTTTAAAGGAGAAACTTCAGACCTTGGAATCACATGTTCAGAATGAGGACCAGAGGCTAGGTGCCTCAGTGAAATCACTAGAAATATATACAGGCAAGGAGATTCAGGCTTTACAAAAGACAATAGTAAAAAGATTTGAAACAAGTAAGGAAATTAAAATTATTGAAGCTGATGAGCAGGGAAAGAAGGCACAAAATCAGGATTCAACATCACCAGTAGCTGTCAGAAATGACTTACCAAGGGTTTTAGCTCCCTACCCTGTAATCTACTCTGAGAAAGCATCAAGTACTAAAGGCCCAAAAGGATACAAAGAAGGTAGATGGATACCTATAGAAACGAATGTTCTTATAGATCTAAAAGAAATTAAGCAAGCTGTCATAACTTATGACTTGCATTCAGCATTTGTTAGAGAGATGATAAAGACATGGGCTTCTAAAGCATTAAGGCGACACCACATGACTGGCTTCAGTTAGTTTTAGCAGTCCTGGATGATGGACCCCAATTGATGTTTAAATGTTATTTCAGGGATGAGGCTAAAATTTTAGAACAACAGGGAAAAGCAAAAGGATTTGAGACTTCCCAAGATCAAATTCTTGAGAATTCTTGAGAAAGGATACAGGAGGGAGAAGGAGAGGAAAACGGTGTGGGAGATGATTTCTACTTAATCCTAGCTATGTGGAGGTTGAGGCAGGAAGATTGCTTAAATCAAGAAGTTTGAGGTCTGGCAGAGACACATAGCGACTCCTGTCTCCAAAAATTAAATAGCTAAGGTGAAGGTTGTATGTCCTCATGTCTTCCTGAAGATCCTCCATTCCCAGCTTTCCCTCCTTCTCTGCATTCATTTTTCCATTTAGGTTCAACAAAAAACTAAAATATCCCTCTCTTTATCTCTCTCTCTCTCTCTCTCTCTCTCTCTCTCTCTCTCTCTCCTTGTGTGTGTTTTCTTTTATTACAAATAAAGTACAAAGAAAATTTTTTTCTCAAATATTTTTGCACATACATTGCCCACATTATGTCCTGGTACCACCCAACCCAGTGCATCCCAGCACTGTAAGGTATTTCCATGGCTGGGATGAGCTGAGGTAGGGTGCTTGACTAGCTCGTGTTAGGAGCTATATTCAATCCCCAGCACCACGAAACAAAACAAAAAGATGAATTCCCTGTGAACAAGGGCATCCTCCCATATGAGCAGTATAGGCTTTGACGATTAAAATCAGGCTTTTTTTTTTAATGATGCTCTTTTTCATTGTTCCTCTTTAGCTGCATACTTCTTCCAGCCAATAGCAGTCAATAGCTCACTGAAGCAGTGAACATAAACTTCATAATTTCAATGAGAGGCCCCTGAGAACAATCACAAATGGTAACCAGATTACTACCCTCGAATCTGTTTGTTGGACTGATACAGGCTGTCACTATGTTGTCTTGGATGACCTGTAACTCAGAGACCCTCCTGCCTCTGCTTCCTGAGTGCTGGGACTAAAGGTGTGCATCACCAAGCTGGCTTCCTTCTAATCCTGAAGTTTCCTCTTGTATCCATTCTTTTCAGCAAAAGCTTTCTGGAGGAAGCCCCCTCTCACTGGGCCCTGTTCTTTTCCCACTCACGCTCCACCTCCCAGAGCCATCTCTCAAGAGACATCCTCCTTACCCTGCTTGGCTTCTTTGGTGCCCTGTTCTTGACCAAGGAGCTTCCCTTTCTTCCCCTGCTCCTCCGCTTGTACACATTAAGCATGCACTTCCTTCCCAGACCCTCCCAACGTCTTCTAGACTGTTGTTTGTTAAGAGGAAAAGAGAAAAGCTAAGAGCCCTGAACACTTCTTAGCAGGCTGGTATCCTGTTGTCACATCTCTGCTTATCAGGGTCAGTCAGCTTGCCAGAGTCACAGGGAACTACAAGACGTTAAGGCTGACACATTGTTCAAGAGTGGAGTGGCCCCAGAATTCCTCTGAGCTGTGGCCTGGTGCAGTATGTGCTGTCTGTCACACTGTTTCAGTGACTCTGGATTCCAGAGCACTGGAAACACCCTGTCCCCATGCCCAGAGCACCCACTAACATCACCAAGGCAGTCTACAAAGGCCAGTTGCTGTTTTGGAAGCACTTCACATTAGCCAAAACCAAAGTCCCTAATGCCTTTACATAGAAAAGGCTCCTGCTTTGCAACTGCTCTCGTAGGAAGCAATAGAACACCATAGAAAGCCATAGCCATATCTTGCTAGGCAATGGAGACAGATTCTAAGAAAGGTGACCTCCCAGCTAGGTGTGTAAGTGGTGGTTTCTCTCTCCCCAGCATGACTGAAACTCAGACAGGAAGATTACAAGTTGAAGGCAACCTGGGCTACCTCAAGGGACGCACACTGTCTGCAGACATCTGAGTGATTTCATTTCATCCTGTACAAACATCCTAGGGTGGCTTCTATAAATAAGGTGACTGGGTGGTGGTGATGGTGGCACATGTCTTTAATCCCAGCATTTGGGAGGCAGAGGCAGGTAGATCTCCGAGTTCAAGACCAACCTGACCTACAGAGTGAGTTCCAGGACAGACAGGGCTACACAGAGAAGCCCTGTCTCAAAAAACCAAAATAAATAAGTAAAACAAAATAAAGATGACTATAGTGTCACTAGGTGGTATTTTATGGTACCATACCCATGCCTACAATATGTTATAGAATGGAAACCAACAGACAATGTGTGGGCATTTTTGAATGTTTTTGAAGATTTATGTGCAGGTGGGGGGGCTTTGTGGGTGTGTGTACATGAGCGTGGTACCTGTGGAGACCAGAAAGGGGTGTCAGATTCCTGGAGCTGGGCTTACCTCACCTAATGTGGATGATGGGAGCCTAACCTGGGTCTTCTGGATGAGAGCAAGCACTCTGCACTACTCTCAACTGTTTTTGTTTTTAATTATATGGATGTAAGTACTGGTTTCAGATTGCAGAGATGGCTCAGAGGTTCAGAACACTGGCTGCTCTTCCAGAAGTCCTGAGTTCAATTACCAACAACCACATGGTGGCTCACAACCATCTATAATGAGATCTGGTGCCCTCTTCTGGTGGACAAGCATATATGCAGGCAGAGCACTATATAATAAATAAATAAATCTTTAAAAAAAAGTGATGTACAGGGCTGAAAAGATGGCTCAGAGGTTAAGAGCAAAGCGGCTCACCCAAAGGTCCTGAGTTCAATTCCCAACAACCATCTGTAATGAGATCTGGTGCCCTCCCCTCTTCTGGTCTGCAAGCATATATGCAGGCAGAGCACTGTATGTATATAAATAAATAAATCTTTTTTTAAAAAGTGCTAGTTTCCTGTTGGAGAGTGTTGGATCCTCTGGAGCTGAAGTTTTGAGTCACCTAATATGGGTTCTGGGAACCAAACTCAGGTCTTCTTCAAGAGCAGTACATCCTCCTAATTGCTGATCAATCTTTCCAGCCCCCCAGTGACAAACTCCACTGTGGTATTTGCTGGACATTTTCTATTTGTTCAGTCTAGTGTGCTCCTAAGTGTCAAGGATGAAGAATCACATGGTGGGCTGGGAAGATGAATCAGTGCTTAAAAGCACTGGCTGCTTTTGTAGACAACCTAGGTTCACATTGGGGTATTCATATGGTTGGTCATAACTGTCAGATATCTGGTTGCAGGGACTCTGACAGCCTCTTACTACCTCTGCAGGCAGTAGGCACACACATAAACATATAAAAAATTACATATAAACATGTAGGCAAAACATTTATGCACATGAAAGAACTGAGTCTTTTTCATAAAAGCTTTTTTTTTTTTTTTTTTTTTTTTTTTTTTTTTTTTTTT
>NW_026067926.1:9282994-9284972 GCF_014885135.2 Alexandromys fortis | reverse complement strand
CTCACAGAGATCCACCTGCCTCTGCCTCCCGAGTGCTGGGATTAAAGGTGTGCTCCACCACTGCCCGGCTAAAGGCTATTTTTTAAACAAGTCACATAGGCACTGTTTTAGTCACTTTGACACTGCTGTGGTAAACATCATGACTGGGCTGGAGAGATGGCTCAGCTGTTAGGAGCACTGGCTGCTCTTCCAGAGGACCTGCTCTTCAGTTCAATTCCTAGCAGCCACATGGCGGCTCACAGCTGACTAATAACTCCAGTCCAGGGCCTCTGACACCTTCACACCAAAACACATAAAATAAATTTAAATTATATATGTGTGTGTGTGTGTATATATTCCTGACCATTTTCAAAAAGGACGGCTTTATTTGGGGCTTATGGTTCCGTTACCATCACAGCTGGAAAGTATGGCGGCGGCAGCCATGGTAACTGGAACAGCAGCTGAGCACTCACGTCTTAAACCTCCAGCAGGAAGCAGAGGGAACAAACTGGAAATTGTGCAAGGCTTTTGAAACATCAAAACCTGCCCCTGGGGACATACCTGCTCCAGAAAGTTCACACCTCCTAAACCTATCCAAACCAGCCCTCCAAATGGGGATTAAGTCTTCACAAGCCATAGATTCCTCCTCCTTTCTCCTAGCATTCAGTTTAGTTTTCCCCACCTAGCTCTGTTCCCCTATAGCTCTGCTATAGGCCCAAAGCAGTTCCTTTATTAACCAATCATATTCACAGCATACAGAGGGGAATCCCACATTAATACAAATTGCATGCTGCCATGTGGATGCTGGGAACTGAATCCCAGTTCTCTGGTCCTCTACAAGAGCAAGTTAACTCCCCTTAATTGCCAAATCATCTCCATCCAGGAGTTTTGTGGGTTTTTGTTTGTTTGTTTGTTTTTGTTTTTCAAGACAGGGTTTCTCTGTGTAGCTTTGACTGCCCTGCAACTTGATTTGTAGACCAGGCTGGCCTAAAAATCACAAAGATCCACCTGCCTCTGCCTCCTGAGTGCTGGGATTAAAGGTGTGTGTTAAGAAAAAGTTTCTCTACAGGCACAAAGAAATCCAATCAGACCACATCAAGCCAAATCAAATGCCCACGTTTAATAGACGGCAGTCCCTAGTGGCCTGGGGCAGGGGAAAGATAGAGGGAGTCCCAAGCACACCCAAAAACCTCATGTTCTCCCCCTCAAGCCTAAATAGCCTGGGGGAGTGGTCCTGACCCTCCCCAGGGAGAGGTCAGTACTTGGCATGATGGGAGTTGGAGTCCAAGCCAGGACAACTGCCAGGCCAGGAACTTCCAATCATCCCAGACTTCTTGGATATAGGGTGTTAGAGGGCTGGGGTGATGCCCCCAGCTTAATATTACATTCCAGACTCTTTGGATATAAGGGTGTGACAAGGAGCTAAGGTGATATTTATGAACAAACATTCCAAAATGGATGCCGGGACTGGGGTAATGCTTCCAATCATCCCAGACTCTTTGGATATAGAGATGTCACTTTTGACCAGTGTGCACCACTACTGCCTAGCTCTAGTCAGACTTTTAAATAAAAGGTTTTATTTGTGTGTGTGTGTGTGTGAATATGAGGTGTTTTTTGTTTCTTTTTTTAAAGATTTATTTGTTATGTATAGGGAGTTTTGCCTGCCTGCACGCCAGAAGAGGCACCAGATCTCATCATCAATGGCTGCAAGCCATCATGTGATCGCCAGGAATTGAACTCAGGACCTCTGGATGAGCAGTTAATGCTCTTAACCTCTGAGTCATCTCTCCAGCCCCCTGAATATGAGTGTTTATGAGTGTCTGCTAGGAATTGAACAGAAAAGGACATAGATTCCTTTGGAGCTGGAATGAAAGGTGAGCTGCCTCATGTGGATGCTGGGAACAAAACTCAGGACTGCAGGAAGAACAGTAAGCAAACACTCCTAACCACCAAGCCATCTCTCCAGCCCCTTGGTCCTTTGGAGAAGTAATCTTTATAT
>NW_026067926.1:9278683-9282926 GCF_014885135.2 Alexandromys fortis | reverse complement strand
ATATTTCTGGTTTCAGTTGAATGCATTTGAGCTGTAGGAAGCAGCAGGGAGCCCAGACTTTCCAGAGGCTCAGGCTGCTTCTGTGTCCACAGTTGTCTTGGGAACTCTCTCTGGCTGCTGCTACCCCTCCAAAGAACAATGGAGTTGTAGATGAAAACTCCCCTCTCCCTCCTACTGCCCCATCTTCTTCCTGTCCGCTTCTCTTTCCTATTCCCCCTCCTTCCCCTCCATCACCCTCCATATCCACATCGCTCTGTGCTAGGAATTGAATCCAGACAAATGCTCTATCTCTGAGCACCCAAGCTCAAGATCAAAACCTCTAAAATATGCCCATGCTCACAGATGGAAAGAAAACACCCAACACGCAGGGGTGAGGCCTCCCTTCCTCAGTAAAGTGTGTGAGCTCCAGAGGGCTCACAGACATATGATTTAATCCTTTCTCTTTTCTTTCTCCATAGGAGGGATGGAACTGGGAGCATCAGGATCCCTGACAAAGGCTCTGGCACTGGGCCTTAAGCACCTCCCATTTTACAAATGTAAGTGTACGTCTGACAATGGTGGGATACAGACTCGAGAATGGCCCTGCGGTGGTGTGGTTTTAATGAGATGCCCTCTTATCTATGGCATGTGAAGACTTAATCCCCATTTGGAGGGCTGGTTTGGATAGGTTTAGGAGGTGTGAACTTTCTGGAGCAGGTATGTCCCCAGGGGCAGGCTTTGATGTTTCAAAAGCCTTGCACAATTTCCAGTTTGTTCCCTCTGCTTCCTGCCGGAGGTTTAAGACGTGAGTGCTCAGCTGCTGTTCCAGTTACCATGGCTGCCGCCGCCATACTTTCCAGCTGTGATGGTAACGGAACCATAAGCCCCAAATAAAGCCGTCCTTTTTGAAAATGGTCAGGAATATATATACACACACACATATATAATTTAAATTTATTTTATGTGTATTGGTGTGAAGGTGTCAGAGGCCCTGGAACTGGAGTTATTAGTCAGCTGTGAGCCGCCATGTGGCTGCTAGGAATTGAACTGAAGAGCAGGTCCTCTGGAAGAGCAGCCAGTGCTCCAAAACAGCTGAGCCATCTCTCCAGCCCAGTCATGATGTTTACCACAGCAGTGTCAAAGTGATTAAAACAGTGCCTATGTGACTTGTTTAAAAAATAGCCTTTAGCCGGGCAGTGGTGGAGCACACCTTTAATCCCAGCACTCGGGAGGCAGAGGCAGGTGGATCTCTGTGAGATCCTTTCTACTCCCCTTCATGATTACTGAACCTAATTCTCCTCCAGGAAAATGCCCTGTCAATCATTGGATTGGAGAGATGGAGAGGAGGGAGGATTGGGCCAGGATCCTGTTGCCCTCCACTGCCTGCTGCCCTTTCTTCACTGGGCTCCCAGGTAGCTCAAAGCCTGCCACCTTCCAGGTTATGTCTTTTATAGGGTTAACCTTGGCCTGTACTTCAGAGTTATCCTTGGTTGTTACTCATGAATTAAAAGCTACAAGAGACCTTGACTTGAAAAAAAAAAGAAAGGAAGAAAGAAAGAAAGAAGAAAAGGAAGTGGTGGCAAAGACATTTTAATCTCTGCTACACAGGCTTCATGTAAGACTCAGATGAAATGAACTTTTACAGATGTAATCCGTGAATTCTAAACATGAGGTTGGGTGGGAGTGCTCCTGAGGAGGAAATATTGTTATAAACAACAGTGTTGTGGTTTAAGTAAAATGCTTCAGGTCCCTGAATGGCAGCAGGCAGCGGGCAGTGGGTCCTGAGACCACAGCAAGCCATGAAGGCAGCCGGGTTCCAGGCAGAGAGCCGCATGGTGGGTGAGAGACGGAGATGGATAGACATGCCACAAGACCATGCCGCAGGTCTCCAAAGGCAGCTGGTCCTGGGCAGGGAGCCACACAGCAGGTGAGAGACAGAGACATAGATAGGCATGCCATGCAGAATGAAGTTGGATATTTATTTAGTGGGTTATGGAAGGGAAAAGAGAGAAGGGGGAAGAGGAGAGAGAGAGAGACAGAAAGAGAGAGAGGAAAAGAGAGAGAGAGAAACAGGGAAGGGGGAAGGGGAGAAGTGGGGAAAGGGGAGAGATAGAAGCTGCCTCTTCAAAAGAGAGATGAAAAAGAAGGGATTCAGGCTGGAAGCTGAAGATCAGCTTGCCTCAGCAGAGAGGGGAGGGAGTGGGCAGGATTTGTCTCTTAAAGGAACAGGACGATCATTATATTCCCATCTTTTTTTTTTTATGATAAAAAGGCAGGAGGTTAGGCACCACAGGTTAAAGGAATTGGGGCAGTGGATTCTCAAGACTGCTTCCTGCTTATTTGTGGGTGTCATCTTTGGGGAGGGGAACCTGAGAAAGCTGAGTGCTGGTCACATCCTGGGGTAGCTGGTTTCTTTGTTCCTGTCCGGTGTTTGTGGTATGGAAATGTCTGGTGTCTCTTACACCTGTTTAAGTTATTGGTGGAACAGAAGACAAAGTTAGGTTTAGAAAAAAAAAATTTTTAGGACCAGGGAATTGAGAGGGGTGTATCTGACCTGTTTAAGGTGGATCATTTAACTCAGCTCCCTGGAACTCACAAGAATTCTTTGGGTTTATGAAAACATAAGGTTTTTTTTTTTTTAAGATTTATTTATTTATTTATTATGTATACAACATTCCATGTATGCTTGCATGCCAGAAGAGGGCACCAGATCTCATTATAGATGGTTGTGAGCCACCATGTGGTTGCTGGGAATTGAACTCAGGACCTCTGGAAGAGCAGTCAGTGCTCTTAACCTCTGAGCCATCTCTCCAGCCCTGAAAACATAAGTTTTAAACAGCAGCATATTTATATTAGAAAGACGGTAACAGATGTTTTTGTACAATAAAAAGATTTTTTTTAATTTAATTTATTTATTTATAATGTATGCAACATTCTGCCTCCATGTATGCCCACATGCCAGAAGAGGGCGCCAGATCTCATTACAGATGGTTGTGAGCCACCATGTGGTTGCTGGGAATTGAACTCAGGACCTTTGGAAGAATAGGCAATGCTCTTAAACCACTGAGCCATCTCTCCAGCCCCAATAAAAAGTATTTTTAAAACTATGGAAGGCACCGTGAGAGAGAATTTTATGAACTTGTATTTGTCCTCACACCTTTATAACTTGCAGGTACACACCTTAATAACTTTTATTTGTGTTTTGCTGAATTCATTTGGTGAGGTTGTGTTTTTAAATTGACAAAGCCTCTCAGCTGTCAAATTGCATTAGAGATCTTTGAGAAGGATAAAATTTTACTTGAGTTACTGATTAAAAAACAACAGAGAACTTACTTGGTTGGCACCTAGAACTACTCCTCAGGGTCCTTCATGGTCACTGAAGGTCGTATTTGTCTTTTGCTGTTAAGCACAAGGCCTGCTAGGCTCCAGAAGATCCTGTGGGGTGGAAATCTATAGGAAGACAAGCCTACCTTGACCTGAGCAGTTAGGCTGTCGATTCCAGCGATTCTGTCCACTGTCTGGTAATCTTCAGTTTAGATGAAAGGCAGTGTTTCCCAGTGGTCAGCACTTGGCAGTTGAAGCGAATTGTGGATGGATGTTGTTCTGTGCCCATCTGTCTTCTGTCTTCTTTGGAGGAAATAGAGTGCTGCTTCTAGGAGCGACCTGTCTCTCTCTTTTTTTTTTGTTTGTTTCTCTGTTTTTTTTTCTTTTCTTTCTTTCTTTATTTATTAAATATTTCTGTCTCTTCCCCACCTCCGCCTCCCCTTTCCCTCCCCCTCCCCCAATCCATTCCCCCTCCCTCGTCAGCCCAAAGAGCAATCAGGGCTCTCCGTCCCGTGGGAAGTCCAAGGAAAACCCTCCTCCGTCCAGGTCTCGTAAGGTGAGCATCCAAACATCCTAGGCTCCCACAAAGCCACTACATGCAGTAGGATCAAAATCCCATTGCCATTGTTCTTGATGTCTCAGTAGTCCTCATTGTCCGCTATGTTCAGTGAGACCAGTTTTAACCCAGGCTTTTTCATACCCAGGTCAGCTGGCCTTGGTGAGTTCCCGATAGAGCATCTCCATTGTCTCAGTGTGTGGGTGCACCCCTCGCAGTCCTGAGTTCCTTGCTCATGTTCGCTCTCCTTCTGCTCCTGATTTGGACCTTGAGATTTCAGTCCGGTGCTCCAATGTGGGTCTCTGTCTCTGTCTCCTTTCATCGCCTGATGAAGGTTAATATTCAGGAGGATGCCTATATGTTTTTCTTTGGGTTCTCCTTCTT
>NW_026067926.1:9217137-9273039 GCF_014885135.2 Alexandromys fortis | reverse complement strand
GGGGAGAGATAGAAGCTGCCTCTTCAAAAGAGAGATGAAAAAGAAGGGATTCAGGCTGGAAGCTGAAGATCAGCTTGCCTCAGCAGAGAGGGGAGGGAGTGGGCAGGATTTGTCTCTTAAAGGAACAGGACGATCATTATATTCCCATCTTTTTTTTTTTATGATAAAAAGGCAGGAGGTTAGGCACCACAGGTTAAAGGAATTGGGGCAGTGGATTCTCAAGACTGCTTCCTGCTTATTTGTGGGTGTCATCTTTGGGGAGGGGAACCTGAGAAAGCTGAGTGCTGGTCACATCCTGGGGTAGCTGGTTTCTTTGTTCCTGTCCGGTGTTTGTGGTATGGAAATGTCTGGTGTCTCTTACACCTGTTTAAGTTATTGGTGGAACAGAAGACAAAGTTAGGTTTAGAAAAAAAAAATTTTTAGGACCAGGGAATTGAGAGGGGTGTATCTGACCTGTTTAAGGTGGATCATTTAACTCAGCTCCCTGGAACTCACAAGAATTCTTTGGGTTTATGAAAACATAAGGTTTTTTTTTTTTTAAGATTTATTTATTTATTTATTATGTATACAACATTCCATGTATGCTTGCATGCCAGAAGAGGGCACCAGATCTCATTATAGATGGTTGTGAGCCACCATGTGGTTGCTGGGAATTGAACTCAGGACCTCTGGAAGAGCAGTCAGTGCTCTTAACCTCTGAGCCATCTCTCCAGCCCTGAAAACATAAGTTTTAAACAGCAGCATATTTATATTAGAAAGACGGTAACAGATGTTTTTGTACAATAAAAAGATTTTTTTTAATTTAATTTATTTATTTATAATGTATGCAACATTCTGCCTCCATGTATGCCCACATGCCAGAAGAGGGCGCCAGATCTCATTACAGATGGTTGTGAGCCACCATGTGGTTGCTGGGAATTGAACTCAGGACCTTTGGAAGAATAGGCAATGCTCTTAAACCACTGAGCCATCTCTCCAGCCCCAATAAAAAGTATTTTTAAAACTATGGAAGGCACCGTGAGAGAGAATTTTATGAACTTGTATTTGTCCTCACACCTTTATAACTTGCAGGTACACACCTTAATAACTTTTATTTGTGTTTTGCTGAATTCATTTGGTGAGGTTGTGTTTTTAAATTGACAAAGCCTCTCAGCTGTCAAATTGCATTAGAGATCTTTGAGAAGGATAAAATTTTACTTGAGTTACTGATTAAAAAACAACAGAGAACTTACTTGGTTGGCACCTAGAACTACTCCTCAGGGTCCTTCATGGTCACTGAAGGTCGTATTTGTCTTTTGCTGTTAAGCACAAGGCCTGCTAGGCTCCAGAAGATCCTGTGGGGTGGAAATCTATAGGAAGACAAGCCTACCTTGACCTGAGCAGTTAGGCTGTCGATTCCAGCGATTCTGTCCACTGTCTGGTAATCTTCAGTTTAGATGAAAGGCAGTGTTTCCCAGTGGTCAGCACTTGGCAGTTGAAGCGAATTGTGGATGGATGTTGTTCTGTGCCCATCTGTCTTCTGTCTTCTTTGGAGGAAATAGAGTGCTGCTTCTAGGAGCGACCTGTCTCTCTCTTTTTTTTTTGTTTGTTTCTCTGTTTTTTTTTCTTTTCTTTCTTTCTTTATTTATTAAATATTTCTGTCTCTTCCCCACCTCCGCCTCCCCTTTCCCTCCCCCTCCCCCAATCCATTCCCCCTCCCTCGTCAGCCCAAAGAGCAATCAGGGCTCTCCGTCCCGTGGGAAGTCCAAGGAAAACCCTCCTCCGTCCAGGTCTCGTAAGGTGAGCATCCAAACATCCTAGGCTCCCACAAAGCCACTACATGCAGTAGGATCAAAATCCCATTGCCATTGTTCTTGATGTCTCAGTAGTCCTCATTGTCCGCTATGTTCAGTGAGACCAGTTTTAACCCAGGCTTTTTCATACCCAGGTCAGCTGGCCTTGGTGAGTTCCCGATAGAGCATCTCCATTGTCTCAGTGTGTGGGTGCACCCCTCGCGGTCCTGAGTTCCTTGCTCATGTTCGCTCTCCTTCTGCTCCTGATTTGGACCTTGAGATTTCAGTCCGGTGCTCCAATGTGGGTCTCTGTCTCTGTCTCCTTTCATCGCCTGATGAAGGTTAATATTCAGGAGGATGCCTATATGTTTTTCTTTGGGTTCTCCTTCTTGTTTAGCTTCTCTAAGAACCCGAATTATAGGCTCAATGTCCTTTATTTATGGCTAGAAACCAAATATGAGTGAGTACATCCCATGTTCCTCTTTTTGGGTCTGGCTTACCTCACTCAGGATAGTGTTTTCTATTTCCATCCATTTGCCCGACCTGTCTCTTTTGTTATGAAAAGTTTTTTAATAATTAAATATTGAAATACCATACTCCCCAGATCTCTGAGCAGTTGAGGGCTGTTTCTCAGGTGTAGCTACAGTATAGAATCTGCCTGGAGAACTGGGTCTGAGCTTGACTATACCGGCTCTTAACAGGTAAGATTTACACTTGTAAAAAGACAGAAAGAAGAAAAAACTGCTTGCAATAGAAGGTTAATGGCAGAACTGACAATAGTAGAGAACAGCTTAATATATTTTAAATCAGGGTTGGATTAAATATAAAGTATTTTTGTGAGAGACTTAAAAATACATACCAGTTTAAAACATGGGACTTATGCAATGAACAATTATAACATTTAACAGTAAACATAGGTGCATTTAAGTTACATGTATGGACACACACACAGAGTGAACAGGAATTGGGCAACGTGGATGCTCTTGGTGGGCCCTACCAAAGGCATAACTCTGTGCAAAACACACATGCAACAGAGTCAGCAAGGGGAATTTAGAGACAAAAAACATAAGTAAACCAGGACCAGGCAGGGAATGCCTCAGTAAAGATGGTGGAACTTGGTCACCTGACCTCAGTCAAAATGGCAGTGATCACATGTATGGAAGAGAGACCTAGAGGCATGATCTGCCCTGTTGCCAGGCTACCATGCTACAAGCTGCAGCAAGGTACAAAAGGCTGGAATTGAAAATAGCCACCCCGTGGATCTGACCGATCTTGTTGGCAGCAGTAGTAGTGGCAGAGACAGTTTGAGGAAAAGTGGAGCCGGTGGGATACAGGCCGAGTGAGGGTTTATACCATAGCCGTCCAACCCATGGTCGGGGGCTGGAGAGATGGCTCAGAGGTTAACTTCCAAAGGTCCTGAGTTCAATTCCCATCCACAACCATCTGTAATGGGGTCTGGTGCCCTCTTCTGGCCTGCAGGCATACACACAGATAATAAATAAATATTTAAAAAAAGGACCATGGTTGGGGGCTGTCGTCGTCCCCCGCTAAGCTGACCAGGATGGGTAATGGTATATGTAGAACCGCTCATGCGGATGGAACGGAGAGCTTTGTAAAGAAACCTGGTTCCCGAGTCCTTAGCCGGTCTGCCCACAGGCGGGAGGAAACATGTGCCTATCCATGTCTCTGTCTCTCACCCGCCGCCTGGCTCCTTGCCCAGGAGGACCAGCTGCCTTCGGAGACCTGCCGCGTGGTTTTGTGGCATGTCTATCCATCTCAGTCTCTCACCCACCATGCGCCTCCGTGCCTGGGATTCGCTCCCCTTCGGGACCCACAGGCCACTCAGGAGCTCCCTGCCCGGGACCTGGCTGCCTTTGTGGCCTGCCATGATCTCAGGACCCGCTGCCTGCCGTCATTTGGGGACCTACGGCGTGGTCTCATCATGGCCCGCTGCCCACTGCTGCCACTCGGGGACCTGCAGCATTTTACTTAAACCATAACAGACAGTCCTTCAGTTAGTACCGGCTTTACAGCTTACATTTCCACTCCGTTTGGGTCTGTGAACCTATCACTGGGGTTGTTTTTCAGCCCTCACACAGGTGCCAGCCTCCACGACGTCTACGCGCTTCTCGCTTCTCCAGTGACAGGAATTCAGACCCTGAAGCAAGTTAGTGAGAGATGTGAGGGGAAGGCTCTGGGCTCTGTCTGAAGTGATCAGGCGTCCTTGAAGAATACTGGCCGACAAAACCACAGGGGTGGGGGCAAAGGTGTTACTGTGACAGAATGCCACTGTTGAGGCAACTTATAGAAGTTATTTGAGCTTATGGCTCCTCAGGGTTAGAGTCCATCATGTCAGGGAGGCCCAGGAGGGCAGAGCGGTAGCTGCTATCACACTGGCAAGTATGAAGCAGAGGGGCTGGAAGCAGAAGGAAGCCATACTCTTAGAATCTGTCCCCACTGTCACACTTCCTCCAGAAAGGCCGCAGCTCCTAAACCTCCTCAAACATCAGCACCCACAGGGGGCTAAATGTTCAAATGCCTGAGCTAGTTTTCGTTCAAGTCACTGTATGGGGCACGCTGGTGAGACCAGAGAAGCTGAACGTGCCATTCCGCTAGGAGATGCTGGCCTAGCGGGACCCAGGCTGAGGCAGGGTCATCTCCAGGTCCACAATATCCCTATATAGGCACCACAGAGGCAACCCAGGCGCCTAGACTCCGGTATGCAGATCACTGCCTGGTGCAGATTTAAGCACCCAGCAGCCTCTGGCCACTCTGCCCCGCCCCCATCCCCTCAGCTCTGTTCATCTCAGACACACACTACTATCAGGAAAGAGGAAAGCAGTTCCTGGGAGAGGCTTCCTGATGCATGGCCCTCTAGCCCTCCACTCACTGCTGTCCTGTGAAGTGGTGTTCACTTTAGGACTGTTGGGGTCGTGGGATACTTCCCAGTAGAGAAACCAATTTCCTCCCAAGTTCTGACTTTCCTGTCCGGAGGAACTCCGAACAGGCATCTGAGAGGACAGACCCAAGCATAGGCAGCTGCTGGGACCCACTGTCCCTAAGTCTGTCTCTTTATGCTTTGGCCCTTACTATGCCTACCCAGGCTGCAGAAAGCAACCTGGCACTTCTTGCCCTCCCTGCTGGTGATTCCAAGAGCAAAGGACTCTGGGCTGTTGCAGAGAGCCCCAGCAGCACGCTGCTAGCAGCCGTTTGGCCCCAGCCCTTTGGGAGTTCGCTCCTTTCCACTTTTCTTCCCGTTAGCGCCACTAGCCGAACTAAAGTGATCACTAGTGTCAACCCCTCCTTTCTCCGTTCTCTGCTCTCGCTGCTCCCTCTGCTCAGAGGCCTTGCCTGGACTGCGCCCCTCCCTCCCCAATGTCCTTCAAGATTCAGTGGTGGTCTCCCTAGAGGCTTTAAAGCTCTGTGGTCTTTTCTTAACATCTACTACCGTCACCTTTCTTCTGAAGTTCATGAGGCATACACACTTAATGAATACAGCACACACACACACACACACACACACACACGCACACACGCACAGGTGCCACCTCAACCAGTCGTGGGCTTTTTTTTTTTTTTTTTTTTTTTTTTGAGACAGGGTCTTATGGAACCCAGAGTAGCCTTCAACTAACTATATAGTCAAGAATGGCCTTGCGCTCCTAATTCTTCTGCCCATACCTCTCCACTGCGGGGATTACAGGTGTTTGCCACCATGTCCAGTCCAGCAGTTTGTGAACCTTCTGAGGCACATGATCATTGTGATCATCTTATTAGCGCCTAGCGTAGAGCTTTGTTTATAGCAAGCACCCAATAAATGCGTTGAGTTAATTAGCTATGCAGCCAGGTCCTAAAACGCTGCTCACTGAAGCGCACCAGTCACAAAAGTGACAAGCTCGGAAACATTTGCTGGGTGAATGAACTGCTTTCACAATTCTGGACCCCGCAGAGATTTAAAGGAATTTTTGGCAATACGAAAACAACCAACCCCTATGGAGACAGCCGTGACCAAGCCCTGCCGCCTTGCTTATAGCTGAAACATTAGCCACGGCTCAAACTCCCCGGCCGGCCTGCCTAAAACTCAAGGAGGGACCGCTGTCCAGACTTGGGAGTTCAGCTAAATATGCCATTTGGTTTGTGGCCGCACCAACACACAATGGTGTAAGGAATGCAGCTGAGGTAAGGCTGCAGAGCCAGAAGCCGCGCCAGCAAGGAGGGGAAAAGCAACCCCATTTCTGACTAAGAAACCTCGAATTTGTACGTGTTAGTAAAAACATTAGACAGAGAGATAGTGTATGGGGGGGGCAGGTGCTCAGCAGTAGAACATGGTACACAATGCAGTCTCTGGACCCCATCCCCAGAACCTCACCTCCCCAGCCAAAAGGGACCTGCTGTGCCGTGGCACTCGGCTGCATTCCCAGCTCTTGGAAGGTGGAGACAAGAGGATCAGGAGTTCTTTATTCTCTGCTATGTAGTCAATTCAAGAGGACACACGAGGGGGCTGGAGAGATGGTTCAACAGTTAAGGGAACTAACTGCCTGCTTTTCTAGAGGTCCTGAGTTCGATTCCCAGCAAACACATGGTGGCTCACGACCATGGGTAATGAGGTCTGGTGCCCTCTACTGGCCTGCAGTTATGTATGAAAGCAGAACGCAGTATACATAATAAATAAATAAATTAAAAAAGAGTACACGCAATTCTATCTGAAAAACAAACAAACCCAGGGTGGTGGTGGTGGTGGTGGTGGTGGTGGTGGTGGTGGTGGTGGTGCACACCTTTAATCCCAGGACTCAGGAGGCCGTGAGTTCAAGGTCAGTCTGGGTTGTTACAGAGTGAGTTCCCGGACAGAGCTGTTACACCGAGAAATCCTGTTTTGAAAAACCAAACCAAAACTAAAACAAACAAAAAACCCCAAACCAAACAACTCTCCCACCTCCAAAAAGAATATTTCTAATTCTTGTTTTGTTTGAGATAGGATTTTACTGTGTGGAACTACACCGACGAGGCTGGCTCTGAGACAAAGGCACTCACCAGATACCCTTCTTCACAAAAACGGAAAAAATCCTAAGAAGAATAAAGCTGTCGTGATAGGAACGCTGAACGTCAGTGACTTGATTTTGAGTCTTAATTACTTTCCTAAGCCTCAGCTTTTGCACCGTAATCTTTTTTTATATTTATTTATTTATTTATTTATTTATTTATTGACTTTTTGAGTCAGGGTTCTATCATGTAGCCTTGGCTGGCCTAGAACTTGCTGTGTAGACCAGGCTAGTCTCAAACTTGCTGGCTGTTCTCTCCCGCCTCTATCTCCCGAGGGCTGGAATACATGCATGCATCAGTACACCTGGCATTTTACTGTCTTTAAAATGGGGGTGGGCTGGAGCTGGAGATGACTCAGAGCACTAACTCTCCTTCCAGAGAGCTGGGATTCAGTTCACATCACTCCGATGGTGGATCCCAACTGTCTGCGACTTCAGTCCAGGAGGATCAGCGACCTCTTCTGGCCTCTACAGGAACTGCGTACATGTGGTACACAGACATCTATAGAAGCAAAATACCCATACACATAAAATAAAATACATCACTTTTCTAAAATGGGGGTGGGGCTGACAATGTGGCTTAACAGGTAAGGCACATGCCACGGAGCCTAAAAGGATGAGCTCAACTCCTGTGACCCACATGGTAGGAGAGAATCAGCTCCCGTAAGTTGTCTTCTGGCCTTTCCAGTCACCTTGGCGTGCACATGTATACACACGTATACACACAATAAATAAATATGCAACCAATCCATAATCGTAAATGTAATTTAAAAATTAAAATGAGTACAATTTTTTTTCATTAATGAATTTAGATCTAGCCTCCTTCCAAAAATAGTCTGGAGTCAGCTTTTGGGGAAGTTATAAAATTAAAGAAACAAATGTGAGAGACTTTTCAAATTCCGAGCAGCTGTGGGTATTGAGTCAATGCCAACAGCAGCAATCTACAGTGAAAGGAGAATGTAAGCCTAGCAAGAAGCCTATAACAGGACCCGAATGCAGGTAAACACGGTTGCTATATTTAAGAATAGCCTCTACTTTTTCATTTTTTTTAAAGTTTTTTTTTTTTTTCAAGACAGGGTTTCTCTGGCTGCCCTGGAACTTGCTTTTTAGACCAGGCTGGCCTCGAACTCACAGAGATCCACCTGTCTCTGCCTCCAGAGTGCAGAGATTAAAGGCATGCGACACCATGCCCAGCACAATCTAATGTAATTTTTGAAACAATCGCTAAAAGGAACTCAGAATAATGAAGACGCAAGGACAGCTTCAGAAGTGTGTTTCTAGGATGACCAGATGCTACATTGATGATACAGGCCTCTACGAAAGTCACTGAAGAGAAAAAGATAAGCTCCGAGCGGGGGTGTGCCGGAGGTGCTTCTGTGGGCTCACTAGAGCCAACTGTGAAGCGGGCACTGTGAGGGTTTTTCACACTGTAGCAACAGGCAAGCCCTATTGATCAGAGTCAATATTGCTGTCTCAAAGAGACAGTATATCCCTGAGGCTGGGAACTACAAGAAAGTAAAACTGAGGAAATTACCAATATTAGAAGGTAACGTTGGAACTTGCCAAAGACATAGGCAGCCGGTAAAAAGATGAGAAAATTAGGAGACCAGAGAGTCTAATGTGCAAAGAGTAAGCTCTAAAAAACGTGAAAATAGGGGTGGGGTGAAGTTATTGAAGCAGCTGTGGCCTGAGATGGCCCTGAGCACCACGCAGAACAAAGGAGGAAAAGCCGAGCGTTACTGCAAACCGTGCACTGCTGGGCGATGAGTCTTAGAGCAGAGGAGATGGGCAGAGCCGGGTTAGTAGGAGCCAGAACTGGAATGGCACCCGACCTTACAGCAACACCTATCTGCTTGCTCTTCAAGTCAGGAGCAATTAACACCAAGTTCTCCATCAATCAGCAGCAGGAGCTAGAAAAGGGCAGTGTCCAAGACCTACACTGAGTCCTAGGTCAGCCAGTGTCATACAGAGACCCTGTCTCAAAACAAACAAATCCCCTACTTTTCCTACTATTCTTCAATTTGAGTACACTACACAGCAGTTTCCTGCCAGGAACACAAGACGTTGTCTTGTCTTGTGCAGCAAGAGTAAGAACTTTAGAACATACTCAAAGAGTTGGACTACTAACTGGGAGATAGTAGTTATTTACTTATGGCTTTTTTTTTTCCTTAAAGATTTATTTATGCCGGGGTGGCGCACGCCTTTAATCCCAGCACTCGGGAGGCAGAGGCAGGCGGATCTCTGTGAGTTCGAGACCAGCCTGGTCTACAAGAGCTAGTTCCAGGACAGGAACCAAAGGAACAGAGAAACCCTGTCTCAACCCCCCCCCCCAAAAAAAAAAAAAGATTTATTTATTACATATACAGTGTTCTGCCTGCCTGCATCCCTATACACCAGAAGAGGGCACCAGATCTCATTATAGAGGGCTGTGAGCCACCATGTGGGTGCCCAGAGAGGCCAAGGGGTTATCCAATCCCCTAACTGCAGGTAGGCGGTTATGAGTTGTCTGACAAGATCGCTGGGAACCAAACGCCTGCAAGTGATCAGCTGCTGAACCATCATCCAGTCTTGTTTTCTGAGAAAGCGTCTTACTATGCAGCTGTTGCTGACCTGGAACTCACTATAGAGATCAGGCTGGCCTCAAATTCAGATTCACCTGCCTCTGCCTCTTACTTGATGACTGTAAAAATGCTACATAGTGAGACCAGCCATCCTATGTCAAGATGGAAAACAGAAAGGAGAATCATCCAGAAGTTCAAAGGCCAGCTAGCCTGCGTGCTCAGTACAAGGGCAAGACATGAGATGCCACCCCGGCTGGTCTACAGGGGGAGTTCCAGGAACACACAGCGAAACCCTGTCTCTAAAACCACAAGTGGCATGCATACGCCTGCACTTACACACGGGGCATGTGTATTTGACTGTGGGGAAGCAAAAGGTAACAAACACTAAAGGCCAGTCAATCACTCAATAAAGCAAGACATGTCAGAAATACAAACCTTGGGATAGTTATCTTCATGAACCTTGGGCTCTAAAAAGGCTATTTTCTGTTGGGTGGTGGTGCACCTGGGATGCACCACCTGGGATGGCACCTGAATATCCTAGCACCTGGGAGGCAGAGGCAGGTGGATCTCTGAGTTAGTAGCCAGCCTGGTCTTCCACAGGGAAACCCTGTCTTGAAAAAAATAAAAAACAAAACAGAAAAGGACTTTTAATCTTTGTCTAAGGTAAATAGCAGATATGGATTACTTGAATTTTTTTTTCAAAAGCAACTATTGAAATAAACATGCAAACTCTCACAGGGAAAGATCTGGTCAAATAACTGTGTATATGCTATTCCCAACTGTGTCAAAATAGATGTTTACAAATATGAAATGCTTTTTAATATTTGTTTTGTGCATTGGTGTGCAAGTATCTCTGTGTCAGATCTTGGGAGTTACAGAAAATTGTGAGCTGCCATGTGGGTGCTAGGAACTTGAACTCGGGTCCTCTAGAACAGCCAGTTCTCTTAACCTTACTGATCCATCTCTCCAGTCCCCACAGGAAATGCTTTTAAAGAGTAAATGTACTTAGCTGGGAGAGACTCACACCTTTAATCCTAGCACTCAGAAGGCAGAGGCAGGTAAATCTGTAAATTTAAGGCCAGCCTGGTCTACATAGTTCAGGCCAGTTTATGCTACAGTTGAGACCCTGACTCAAAATAGTGAAGGCAAAAGTACAGAACAGGCGAAATACTGAAGCCGGGTGGTGGTGGCGGCGGCGCACGCCTTTAATCCCAGCACTTGGGAGGGGATCTCTGTGAGTTCGAGACCAGCCTGGTCTACAAGAGCTAGTTTTGGACAGGCTCCAAAACCAGAGAAACCCCGTCTCAAAATACCCAAAAAAAAAAAAAATTGTTTTTTATTTATTGGGGCTGGAGAGATGGCTCAGTGGTTAAGAGCACTGACTGCTCTTCCAAAGGTCCTGAGTTCAATTTCCAAAAACTACATGGTGGCTCACAACCATCTGTAATGAGGTCTGGTGCCCTCTTCTGGCCTGCAGGCATACACACAAACAGAATATTGTAGACGAAATACTGGGCGAGACAAAAAAAAAGCTTTAGAAACAGGGTTACATCGTGTAGTCCTGACTGACCTTGAACTCACTGGTCTGCCTGTCTCCCAAAGCCTGTGATTAAGATATATTTCTGTTTGTTGAGACAGTTTTTTCTGGTGTTAACAGTCCTGGCAGTCCTGGAACTCACTGCACTCTTCAATTTAAAAAAAAGATTCAACTCTTGGGGGATGTTAAGTGAACTAACCCAAGAAAGGAACTTATTCCTAATGCTGCTGGGCGATGGTGGCATACGCCTTTAATCCCAGCACTCTGCAGGCAGAAGCAGGATCTGAGTTCGAGGTCAGCCTGGTCTACTACAGCAAAACCCTGTCTCAAAAAAACAAAAACAAAACAAGTCTAATGCTGATGGGCTCAGTAGTCTTCAATCTCAGTTCTCAGAAGGGAGAGGCCGGCTGATTGGGAGTTCCTGACTGGCCAGGGTTCCCTTCAAGGAGTGGAAAAAAGATATAACACATGCTATTTCAAGTTTATGATTGAAATCTGTCCTGCTCAGGACACAGACACGTTTGTTTAGAGCATCCATGTTGGACACGCTACACCTTTTATTCACTTGGTATTCAGCGATCTCACCCATATGCTATTTCCATGTGTCTGCGCATTAGCATTACAGCAACTCTTACATAGTAGTTACAGATCTCAGTACCTAGACCCACACCTCCCTTCATCCCATTTCATCAGTGTTTTGATATTTTAGAACATCTGTGTGCGCTTGCCTGTCATATTTTAAATGTCAATGTTTAAATTTTTTCTTTCCACCAAATGGTTCCCAGGAATTGAATGCCAGGCTTGGCGTCAAGTGTCCCTAACCTACTGAACCATATCGCTGGCCCAAAGGCTAAATATTTTATTATAGCCTAGTTAATAGTTCTGGCAACATATTCAGTCTATAATTTGAGACTTAAATTGGGTCCAGTTCCCAGGACCAACAACTCAAAACCTTCTCTAACTCCAATCCCAGAGTAACACCCTCTTCTGGTCTCGGGAAGTACTGCATGACTGTGATGCGGCCATATATGGAGATGGGCAAGCATGCGCGCACACACACGTTAATAAAAGAATTCATTCCAAAAGCTGCTATTCAAGAGTCCCCTAGAGAGACTGAGTCAGCTCCCAGCCAGCAGCCAGTACAATGTGGGCACACTTCTGATGCTAACCATGGTTATCATCATAAAACACATCATAAAAATCAAAAGTATCAAGGACTCAAAATCCCCCCCCCTGGGGGGGGGGGTGCACGCCTTTAATCCCAGCACTCAGAAGGCAGAGGCAGGTGGCTCTTTGTGAGTTCGAGGCCAGCCTGGTCTACATAGAGCTAGTTCCAAAGCTTCAGAGAAAAGAAAACAAAAAAACAAAACACAACCCACAACAGAGCACACTCCCACTTCCTAGTGTTTTTCACTTCCACAGGTAGATAGCAGTTAAGGAAAACCAAGTAAACAGACACTAGCTTTCTGTCCACTCTAATCAGTAACTGCCAAAACCACTTCCCACCAAAAAAGATAAACAAGAGAAAAGAAACACACACTTGAATTTATTCAAAGTGATTTTATTGCTTGTGTATACAAGGGAATTTATGCCACTAAAGCAGAGGCTGTGGATGACTCACTGGAAAAAAGAAAACAGAACTGGGATTAATACTAGATTTTGGGACCCATCCACAACTTTCTTTGCTACCAGAGCTATCCCCAAACAGCTCAAATACCTAACTGCACACAATGCACCAAACTGAGTGAGAACCCAAATCCCACAGACTTAATCAGGAGGATGAATGGCAATGCTCCATTGGACATCTGAGCAAGACTGGTTACGAGGGAAATGCCTATCCTGGCAGAAACAATCCATGAGGGTGGGGTAGAGGACCACTCCCGAGTCAGACATTTGCCAACCATGGTCCTCTTCTCTTGTGTGACGTTTCTTTCTCCCTTTAATAAGACAGGATCTAGTGCAGACCAGCCCGCCTCTACACCAGCTCTAAATAACATTTTGGTCATTGTCATTTGATTATGTATCTATGGCCTGTGCATGCTTTCCCACTATGACAGGGATGAGCTGAAGTGGCACTTAACCACAGGACGAGAAAGGCAAAATATGTACCAAGTCCCTTATCTACTACCACCACTGTTTACTATCTGGCTGGCTCTTCAACAAAAATGCATATACTTACTATTTCCAGTTGGGTGGGAGGACCCGCTTGGTCTTATAGTAACGAGCCAGCCGGTGAATTCTGCTCTCTATCAGAATCAGGCGGAATTTAGCATCCTTATCCTAAAAATAAGATTTAAGAAAACCACCAAATAAGTAACCCAACACCTTCCAAGGCTAAGTTCTTAAGGCTTTAAACAGTCTTTTTCGAGACAGGGTTTCTCTGTGGCTTTGGAGCCTGTCCTGGAACTAGCTCTGTAGACCAGACTGGTCTCGAACTCAGAGATCAGCCTGCCTCTCGAGTGCTGGGATTAAAGGCCACCGTCGTCTGTTATCTTGGCAAATTGCTAGACCAGGCTGGCCTTAAACTCAGAGATCCACCGGCCTTGCTGAGATTATATGCACACAACCACCAAACCCATAGAGGCAATTTGAGGATCCAGAATAAGGTCTATAGAAATTGTCAAAAAACTACAACAGTCCCCAACATTTGGAACCAACTGGGTATGTTTAGGGGAGAAAAAAAATAATCAAGCTACCCATTTCAAAGAAACTGGAATGTTGATTAGTTGGGGCCTAGAACCACCCGATAGAATGAAACTCCAATGCACCCTGCCACCTGAAGACCAGGACAAGCACCGCTACACAATCCCAGGTTTGTGTACTCACTTACCTTTCTGTTCCTCTCAAGATGCTTTCGGACAGCAACTGCCTTCTTAATCAAATGGTAGAGATCCTCAGGGAGATCAGGGGCAAGGCCTTTGGATTTAAGGATTCTCAAGATTTTATTACCAGTCACAAAACGGACCTGGGCCACACCATGCGAGTCCCTCAGGATCACACCTGAAAAAAGCAAGTAATTTCTAACACAAACTTGAGCATGTAATAAAGCCCTGATAGCAAGGCCCTCCAAATTTCCTCCAAGTAGCCAACCTAACAGCGCTTGCAGCTCACTCAGACATCCAAGGAAGGTCTACCCAACATGGAAGAAGCCCTTCTGGTGGAAACCGCGAATGTTGGAACACCATCATCACAGTGTGGCTGCTAGAATATAGCTGACCAAAGGAACCAAAGAGATCTCTGCCTTTATATCTTGCCCTAACTAAAACTGCCTTAACGTGTATTTATACCAATTTTGAAATCTGCATATGCTATTCCTTTTAAACGAGTCCCTCTCAAATTCTTTGTTCTCCGTATCTGTAGTATACGCAAGTCTTAGCGAGCATGTTTTCCTATGACCACTTATCCCACACCCCAGGACCACATTAGCAGAAACAAATTATCTGTTGTTTGTACGAAGTCCCAGGCGATTCACAGCTACATGTGACTCGATCCCAGATGCTCCTCGTCTAGCTGTGGAAGCAGGGATACGAGTGTCCGACGCACGGATTAGACACGTTTGTTTTTCCAGATCACACGAGAGCAGAAGTTAGAGACGACACCAACACTCACCTATCTGGGAGGGAGTGAGGCCTTTCTTGGCCAGTTTGTAAATCTGTTCCTTCACGTCGTCAGACGTCAGCTTCAGCCACTGTACGCGGAACAGAAATCGGCCTCAGCGTAAGAAAGCACGACAGCAATCTTCCCCTCGGGCCTCAGATCCCTTCCCCGCCCCATGCTGCCCCCCAACCCGCCGCCTCTACTCACCGTGGGGACGCTGCGGCGGTAGGGCAGCGCCGACTGGGACAGGCCCTTCCTGAGAACCGAAGCACAGGGTGTGAAATGGCGGCCCGCGGCTCAAGCAGCCCCGCGGTCTCCCCACCTGCAGCCCGCATCCTCCTCCTCTCATTGCCCCGCGCCCTAGCGCCCCAGCTCCAGCCCCACAACCCGGTTTGGCGCCGCGGCTCACCCGGGAGCGTGCATGCGACCCATGATGGCGGAGGTCTGGCAGCAAAGAGAGAACGAGGGAGGAAACTCCGCAGGAAGGCAAGATACGCAGGAAGTGACGCCACACGTATACGCTTCATCCAACGCGGGGCGGGGCTATACGGCGCGGCCACGGGCGCCCGCGTGACTACGTGTCCCAGAAGGCTTTGCGGTGAGACGTCACGCCTCAGTTTTAGTTGAGTTCCCGCCGAGCCTCAAAGGCAGATCCGGAAGTCAGTCTAACCCGTGAGTGGAGGCGGTTTCTGAGAACATAGGGTGGGATCGAGCCCCGGACTGGAGGATTTGGGTAAGCTGCGAGGTCAGCGGTTCTTCAGGGCTCGCTTACCAGCCCCAGACTCGAGCGGTGCGGCGTGAGCGCTGCTTCGAAGAGACCGCCGTGCCTGTGCCTCCGCCTCCGCGCAGCCGGCGCCTCCCTCCTCTCCAGAGCGTTAACCCTAGGCTAGCACAGAGCCCGCCGGCGGACCCGGCTGAGAAGAGCTGGGGACCAGGAAAGCAGTTTGGAGAAGATGAGGGGGAAAGGGCATTCCTAAGGAATTTAGCTTTTAAGGATGACCTACTGCCGGCCCACCATTAATGCGTTCCAAGAATGGGTGAATGGAACAACTTGTTAAAAATGCAACAGAAAATAAAAAGCAAGGGCTTGGGAAGGAGGAAACTCAAATCTACAAGACTCTGTTGACAAGTGACGGGCGAGAAGTTTAAAACAACATGGTACTGAAACATTGCTGCCATTTTTCGTGGGTTTTTTTTTTTTTTTGAGACAGAATTTCCTTTGTAAACAACACAAAAAGTCCTGCTTCTGCCTTGAGACAGTGCTTAGGTGAAAGGCATGAGCCACCATGCCCTCCCTGTCCAGCTGCATGCTTTTAACCCATCACTAATTGAATGTTTCCCAAAACATTGGGTACTTGAACCAAATTTGTATTTTTCCTAGCAAAGATATATTTGATTTTTGTTTTGTTTTCAAGACAGGGTTTCTCCGTGCAGCCCTGGCTGGACCAGGCTAGCCTTGAACTCTCAGAGATCCACCTGCTTCTGCCTCCGAAGTGCTGGGATTAAAGGCGTCATCACTGCCCGGCTGCAAAAATATATTTGAATAATTAACCAGATTCATACTTTTAGCCCAGATATGTGACCCGTACATCAAATTTGGCTTCAATTCATCATCCATAAGCTAGAGCCCTTCATTTCAGTTTAACACATTTGCCCAAAATATAAATTCAGGGTTCTTTATTCTTTCTCATTTCCATGAGTCACCCCAACACATCTCATTCCAGAGTGTATAATTACTTGTTTCCACGGATACCCCATCCTATCCATCGTTTCTCAGGTGTTTTAAATGGTACTCCATTCTTTATACAACCTATTGTCCACCTAGTGGTCAAATAAATGCATTGCTCCTGTGTAAATACCTCTAAATTTTTTTTAACTTTTTTTTTTTTTTAAGTGGTGGTGAGGGGGCAGAAGAGAGATGGCTCAGGGGTTAAGAGTATTGGCTGCTCTTCCAGTGGTTGTGTTCAACTCCAAACAACCACATGGTGGCTCACAATCTTCTATAATAGTATCTGATGCCCTCTACCGACATATGCAAGTATATTTGCATGGCACTCATACATAAAATATAAAGTTTTTTTAAAAAAATATTTATTATGCATACAATATTCTGTCTGTGTGTCTGCCTGCAGGCCAGAAGAGGGCGCCAGACCTCATTACAGATGGTTTGGAGCCACCATGTGGTTGCCGGGAATTGAACTCAGGACCTTTGGAAGAGCAGGCAATGCTCTTAACCACTGAGCCATCTCTCCAGCCCAAATATAAAGTTTTTAAGAAAGTGTTGAGTATGGGGAATGTAAGAGGACAACATTATGGAATCTGTTGAATATTTTCACCTTCCCCTGGCCTTGGAAAACTAACTTGTCAGTGTATAGCAAGCATTTTTACTCACTGAGCCATCCCAGGAGCCCTTTTTACACGTTCTCAGTGCATTTGAAATATGCATTGAGATGGCCTCATTCCTCCCACTTTGCTATTATTGCTAAACATTCCAGGCACATTCACATTTCTGATTCTATACATAGCAACATGTTGTCTACCTGAAAGAAAATTATATTTTTAAATGTGTGTGTATGTATGCACATATTTGATGTGGGAGTCCCTCTGTATGCTATGAATGTTTTATTGCCATTGGTTAATAAAGAAGCTGCTTTGACCTATGGCAGGGCAGGAAATCAAGCAGAGATAGAGGAGGAAAGAAGGGGGAGTCAGGAGGCACTGTGTAGCTGCCAAAGGAGGATGACCCTGGAACCTTACCAGCAAACCATGAGCCTCGTGGTAAAAGATAAATAGAAATGGGTTAAGATGTAAGAGCTAGCTAGAAATACTCGCGAGTCATTAGTCAAGCAGTATTGGAATAATATATAGTTTCTGTGTGATTATTCAGGTCTGGGCAGCCAGGAAATAAATAAGCAAGCAGTCTACACTTAAATGAATTTATGTCTTTGTACCACAGTACCTGCAGTGCCCATGGAGGCCAGAAGATACCAGATCCTTTGGACCTAGAGTCACAGAATTCTTAGCTGCCATGTGAGTGCTTGAAACTGAACCCAAGTCCTCTGTGAGAGCAATAAGCTCTTAACCCCTCAGTGACCTCCCCAGCCTCCAGGACTTTTTAAAGATTATTACAGGAATATATGGCTGTGCATGTGGCGTACAGTGGCCACAGAGGCCAGAAGGACAGTGGATCCCTAGGAGCTAGAGTAATAGGCAGTTGTGCCTCTGTACTGTACCGGGAACCAAACTCTAGTCCTTTACAACAGCAGGAAGCCATTGTAACCACTGCCTACAATACTATTTGTACGCCAGCACCTCCAAACAGCCTGGCAGGAAGTTAGGCAGGCACTTATTTATTCAAAGAGTAAGCCTACATAAGCCAGCTTTCATAGGCATCATGGATATTTATTGGGCTTTAATTGTCCTTTCAGGGTGTTTAGATTCCTTTTCACAGTATAGAGACCCAGTCTCATGCCCATACCCAGGAGTAAAGGTATGGTGTTAGAATTTGCACTGAATGTTTACTGTTTAAGTGAACTGTCAGAGACCAGGAACCACATCTACAGAAGAATTCACATCTCAGGAATAGTGATGGGCTGTAGAAAAATGATATCCAAACCTTTAAAGAATCACACTTGGATAGCAATTCAGACTCTCTTTTTAGACATTTTAGGGGAGTCTGACAGATCTGAAATCCAGGATTACTAAACTTTATAAACTCCTGGGTGAGATACAAAGAACACTGTTATAAAAGTTTGAAACCAAAATATTAAGACAAGAAAGAAAAGACAGATTGAGTTCTTTATTTCAGAAATATTTTAATATAATTGTAGTATAGTTATGAAGTCACATTCAAGCCACTGAATATATTCCAAGTATTAATAAAAATATTATACATCTTCACTATGCTGATATAATTAAAGCATTTGGTTCTTACAGATGACACCAGTAATCACATCCATATTTGCACTGCTAGTAAGTAGCATGTAAGTAAATGTGTATTTTAATAGCAGGGCTTCAGTGTTTTTTTTTTTAAATTATCAAAAGTGAATTTTTAAATGCCACAATTCATGAATCCTAGAAAAGAATTAAAACAGCTTAAGGCAAGATTTTGAAGTTTTTATACACTTTAATTTGAAAAAAAAAAGAATATGTAAAAAAGATACATGCTTTAACAACTCGTCACATAAACACAGTACTAAAAAGCATTGGTGCCAGTTCTCAGTGGATTCCTCAGAGACAACAGGTTCTTGGAATGAACCATCACCTTCAGGTCCTAGAGCACTGCCAAGAACAAAGAATTCTGGCACAGGACTTCTATGTAGCGAATTATTTTTACTTGACAAAGGTAGTTATAAATGATTATACAAAAAAGTTAGTGTCTTGGCCAGTTTAGGATTTTGTTTTCAGATGTATTTTAAGGTGTTAAAAAGTTTGTAGAAAGCGAGTTGGTTTATAATTGACTGCAGTAGTGCAAAGAGGCTAGTCTCTCCTCCCTATTGCTATTTTTGGTATGGGCTGAAGTTAGCATTTTACAAATAACTTATATTAGAATATGTGTTTTAACAACCAAAGGAGGCACAGATTGAGTTAAATTAAGAGAAAATATTATCTTTTCTTCTGAATTCTCAACTATACAGTATTAATCATAATATATACTTTTAGATATGAATCAGATTTCTTGTCATTGGAAAGTGACACTACCTTTCCAAGTTCTCTTATTGTGCTAAGATGTGCTGTAACAGATCACAAAAGTCCACACTGAGTTCTATCAAAGGCAATCTTTCAAAAAGAACATCTTTTTAAAGAAGTAGATAGGTGACTCATGGAATGGTATTAGGTCTCCCTCAAAAGAAAAAAACAATTCTAGTGCTACGTACATTTACAAAACAATTTAAGGAAATATTAATTGTGGAAAAAGTAGACAACGGTGCTTTGATCTTCATTTTATCAACTAGACAACACATTTTAATATAAAAAAATTCATATACTATACTCAGCTTTCCCTAAAAGTGGACCATAGTGTTAGGCACCAAAAATTTCAAGTTTTGATTTCTTTAAAAATCTATTCCAACAATAACACCCTTGACTCTTATTTAGCTCTGTAAGCATCATTTCTGCTAATCACTTTGTATACTTTACAAAAATTTCATTCAGCAAACTGAATCAGATTGTCCTCTCTTGGTATTACCCTTCATTAAGTAGTTTGTCAGTTTTCTCATGACTACCAGACTTGCTACATCTCTATTACCATTCTAAAAATATTTGAAATTCTATTCTCACCATGAAGTCTGTTATATTTACATGTTTACTAAAACTAAACAAAGTTATGTCTGAAAGGAGAAATAAAAATGAATCTTATTCTTAATGGTTACACTATAGTAACTTCAAACTCCTCTCTTCTAATTCTGAATTTCCTTGTATTACAGAAAATAATTCTTTTATGTGAATGTACAATGTTTACAAATACAGGACAGTTTACACAACACCTTCCATAAATGTTTATATTAAACTTCAGTCTGGATCCTACCGTTCTTTTCCTGGGCCTCTTACCAAACAAAAATGGGCACAAGGCCAAACAATTCCCATTTGTTTAATGAGGGAGTAAAGTATAAATACACAGAAGTGAAACTCCAATTTCAGTTCACACCCCTACATATAAACATAGGATTATAATGGAATGATAGAATTTAGAATGCAGCAACATCAATGAATCTCATTCAGTTACTGGGCAACAAACATTAAATCAAATAGCTTAATAGTTAAATAACTAAGTCACAATCAGAAGTAGAGAACATAGTATTTTTGTGGGAAAATTATTAGTAAATGTACCTGATATCTGTCCTCATTAAGGTGATGATGAATGGAAACTACTTACTCTCTAATCAGAATGAAGTGCCAACGAAGCATAGAACGTTAAGTAAGGCACCATTATTTACAACTCCAGTGATTGGCACTTACTCTGAAAAGGCTTTAACAATGAATAAAAATAGTATTTTTTCTCTACTTCTATAAACTACTTAGTAGTTCTTAGCATTCTGCCTACTATTTGTGCTTTGCTTTTCAGCCTGTTGAGTAGCAGCTGCATCTTTCCTTTGGTGTCTGTGAACATACACAGTGGTAAAGGCTGTGAGGTGCATAACAGGAAAACCAACTTGCTGTGTCTGTGTAGAAAGAATGCAGACAAGGTGGCCGAAATGATACAGTATTATCTCAAAGTCTTTTTGAGGACTTACTATATACTATATATTAAGTTTGGGATTGGTAGCATTTAACAGAATGATTTTGAAACAGCAATGGCTTCCCCAAATCTTTAAGTTAGTTATGTGACAGTTGGTCCAACAGATGTGTTGAAACACTGCAAGTATATTTAAGTTTATAGTTTCTGCCCATGTATAAAAATATACAAAATTTCCAAGTGTGTGTTTGTGTGTACACACACGTGCATACATTTATAACTCCTTGCTTCCAATGCTCAGAAATCCACAGTTTATAGGTATGTGGCCGCAGTCAGCTGGTACCACTTAACTGTCTCTTTGCTCAAGTTGAAATCTTTCAACGGCAGGGTTATTCCACCCAAGAAGAAATTCTCCCGCAGAGATTCTGCACTGAGTACACTCAGTTGAAGTTGTTTCTGTCTCAAGGTTTCTTTGCTGTAGCCATTATACACAAGCTAGAGGGGGGAAAATGATAAGATTTAGTTTCTTGGAATATCTTCAGTAAAATGTGAAGGTATCAGTCAAAGAGTGATACAATGAGTGGCAGTGAATATAGAAGCGGGGCTTGTCTCAATGTATCAGGAGCAAGTTTTAATTTCTGGAATACTGGATTGAACTATCAAAGAGACTGTAGAAAGCTGGACCAATCATTGTCAAAAAACAAAACAACCTCCAAATCCTCAGATATGGGTTCTGAGAGATGCAAGTAATGGGGCAGGGAAAAGAGATTACCTGGTGATTACCTTAAGATGATTTAACAGCTGGAGAAAAAAAAGAGGACGAAAGGAAAGCAAGTTGGAAAATATAATTTTAAAATTATTTTGCGAAACCAGATTAAAATTTCATTGTTCTGTCAAATGCCAGGAAGTGGTAACTTTTTATTCGCAAGGAGATACAAACCCACAGAGAATGTAATTTGCAGCAGATCTGCAGTGCTCAAAGCTATTGCTAGTTCAAATCCTCATTACAGCACTTAAAATATTTATTTTTCCACAAAACTTCACAGTAAGTTCTGAGAAATATTTCTTTAACTTAGACCTTCTCACTGTTTGACTAAATCACAAGAACACTTGCTTGTATGTCTTTGTCTTGACAATATAGTATCAACCAGGGGAAAATTCACTAAAAACCCCACCATTGTTTTATAAGACTAACACCAAGTGTTCTTTGGTAAGTGCTGCATGTGTATTTAAAGAGTGGATGACCCTTTAGAGGGCTCTCTGTGTGTATGTATTTGAGACAGGGTCTCTCTATCTAGATGGCCCAGGTTGACTTCAAATTTGCTATGTAACCCAGGCTAACCTTAAATTCATATTCTAATCTTCCTGCCTCGACTCTTAAGGGCTACAAGTACAGTAATGTACTTGACTTTTTTCTCTTTAAATTTTATTTATTATCTTTTATTATTATTTTTTAAATTCACGTGTATGTCATACATGTGTGGGTGCCTTAGGAAGTCAGAAGATGGTGCCAGATTCCGTGAAACTGGAGTTATCGGCAATTTTAAGCCCCCCTGATATAGTTGCTGGGGACTGAACTCCAGTCCTCTGAAAGAACAAGTGCTCTTAAGTGCTGAGCCATTTCTCTAGCCCCATGCCTGGCTTTTCTACGGGTCTTGATACATTTATAATATTGATAAAAATTCAAATTGTCAAGCCGAGTGTGGTGGTATATGCTTTTAATCCCAAGACTCAGGAGACAGAAATAGGTGGATCTCTGTGAGTTCAAGGCCAGCTTGTTCTAGCTAAATTCCAGGACAGAGTGTCAAAAAACAAAACAAAAAAAATTCAAGTTGTCTTCCAATCTCTATCCAGAAATTTTTGTGTGTGAATTAAATGCTAAGGTCCATAAATAATGTGTCTGCTCTGCCCCCCAAAATAGTTAAGGAAGGCAGCCAGGTGAGAGAACTCTAGGAACTTTTAAGAAATGAAGTTTAGCTTGCTATTTCATTGAATGTTGGGTTCCTAGTTTTAGGTGAAATTTTGGTTTTACATTTTGATGTTTTGTGGATATCTGGAAGTAGGTTTTAACTGGTTACTGATGGATTGTGGATCTGCTAGTTGCCTTGAGTATCTCAGTCACAGTTACTGTTTGTTTATTTATTTGTTATTATTTTTTTAAAAAACCCCAATCAAGCCAAATTAAATAATATCCAGGTTTAATGGGATTCCTGTGCAGTTTATTTTTTTTTAAAGATTTTTTATTACGTATACAACATTCTGCCTTTGATGTATGCCCGCACACCAGAGGAGGGCTCCAGATCTCAGTACAGATGGTTGTGAGCCACCATGTGGTTCCTGGGAATTGAGCTCAGGACCTCTGGAAGAGCAGTCAGTGCTCTTAACCTCTGAGCCATCTCTACAGCCCCCTTTATTTTTTTTGAGACAGGGTTTCTCTGTAGCTTTGGAGCCTGTCCTGGAACTAGCTCTTGTAGATCAGGCTGGCCTCGAACTCACAGAGATCTATCTGCCTCTAACTCCCAAGAGTTGGGATTAAAGGCGTGCGCCACCACTGTCCCGCTCTCAATCACAGTTATACTCTCTACTACTGTTCAACTGATTTTTTTAATTTTTTTTTTTTTTTTTATTTTTGGATTTTTCGAGACAGGGTTTCTCCGTAGCTTTTGGTTCCTGTCCTGCTGACACTTCATTTTTGTAAGAGGATACTAAGAGAATAAAACATGCGGGGAAGGTTAGAAAGATGGCTCAGCAATTAAAAGCACTGATGCTCTTGTAGTGGACCTGAGTTCACTCCCCAGCACCTACATGGCAGTTTACAACTTCCTGTAACTCTGGACACTGTGTGTACAAGGCTCACATCCAATGCACTTACATACATGACAGGAAAACAATATATACACATAAAATAAAAATAAATAAATCTTAAATAAAAACGTTGAAATCTCAAACAAAACTCTAGGAAATTTCTAGAAATGAAGTTTAGCTTACCATTTCATTGAATGTTGGGTTCCTAGTTTTACGTGAAATTTTGGTTTTACGTTTTGATGTTTTTTGGGTATCTGGAAGTAGGTATGTTTTGACGTATGGATTTGGGTCAGCCCCATCTTCAGTAACCTATAAAGAAAAGCAGTCTCTTAACAGTAATGCTTCCCACCAGGTACAGATCTGCTCAGCAGTCAGCATTTGTAACCACTCACAAGGTCTTTGATGTGCATCACCATGATGAAGAGGGTGCCATTTCGGTAAGACACAGATAACTTCACTGCTCCTCCTATTTGGCCCAGAGTGGGGCTGAAGGACCCTGCACCTGAAAATAGAAATACTTTCCTCTTTATCTATCTCAGCGTGCCTGCAAAGGTCCACACGTCAACAAAGAGCTGCTGCACGAGGGCAGGGAGAGGGGAAGTGGACGGGAAAAGTAAACCTCATTTGCCACTAATTTGTACCTTTTTTTTTGTAATCACAAGTTAATTATTAGGAATGCTAAGTTTTTCTAGAAACGGACTTAGAAAGACTAACCCATTGAGAGAAAGGAAGGGAAGAAGGGAGACAGAACATTTATTGCTCTTACAAAGAACCTGGATTAGATTCCCAGTATCCACAGAGTGCTTACAACCATCCATAACATCCAATTTGTTCTTCTGACCTCTACAGCATGTACATGGTATACATATATACATTCAGGCAAAATACTCATGTACATAAAATAAATCTCAAAAAAAAAAAATCCAAGAGAGACACCTGAAAACACCCCAAACTGACTTCTAGCCTCCACACACATGCATGTGCGCTAACACACATCAGCTCCACCCATCACAAAAGTCATGAGTTATCAACCGATGGGAAAAGTCTCACCTGCAGACCTAGCTATTCCTTCAGCTTTCTCATCACGAAGTAAGGGGTGGAAAAAAGTACAAACAAGATCGCACTAAGATAAAAGAAAAAAGTTCATTAGTTAAATATTACATGACACAAAGGTAGACTGTGTTATTTACTTATATTGGAAAGTCACCTCTGCTACATCTGTTGATGCATTCAGCAAATTCTGTAAATAACTGTTTAATTCAATTTTCCTTTTGGCTGCTACATCTTTTATGTGTGTTCTTCCCAGAACCATCCTATTAGGGAAGCTACAAAAAATAAAGAAAAACAGCGAGATTTAAATTATCAGAAAATATTTGTGGAGTATCATGCACAATATTTACCTAGAAATATATTTTGAAGACACAAAAGTGTGGTTTTAACCTATTATATTTTGCTGGTGTGATTCAAAACACTAGGGATAAACTATTCAATTATTCATTTTCTTCATTTAAGTCTTGGCATCAAGATGCATGTGTTAGTTGGGCTTGGTGGCACACATCTGTAATCTCAGTACCACTTGAGACCCTATCTCAACAACCCCCTCCCTGGGAGAAAAGAAGAAAGAAAAAGGAGCATGCCTTACTAGTTTTCTGTATTTGTTACTAATTTTTTGATATTTGGTTTCAACTTTAATCATTCACAAATATTTACCGGATTTTGTCTCTAAAAGAACCATTTCTCAATAATCATAAAGATACACAAACAATGACATAGAACCTAAATCAGGTGCCAAAACCAATATCTCAATTCTTACTTTGGTGATGTTAAGAAAATGAGAGTACACACAGGAAGAAACTCTTTATTGTCTGAGACAAGGTCTCCCTATGTATCCCTGGCTGGCCTTTTACTCAGAGATCCATATCCAACCGTAACATACTTTGGTACCCATCTTATCTCCATGTTTTTGAAATCTTGTATGACAAGAATATGGCAAAGGAAAGCTATAAGCTTTTTTAATCTGAGGTTTTACAAAAGGAGTCAGATAAAAAGCTAAGCACTAGGGGCAAAAGAGACAGCTCAGCAGTTAAAGGGCATGTACTGTTCTTGCAGAGAACCCGAGTTCAGTTCCCAGTACCCACATTGGTCAGCTCACAATGGCCACTGTAACTCCAGCTCTATGGGATCAATGCCTCTGCAGACACCAACACAGTAAACATACACAACACACATATACAATTTAAAATGAAAAATTATCTTTTAAAAAAAAGCTAAGCAAGGGCCGGGTGGTGGTGGCGCACGCCTTTAATCCCAGCACTTGGGAGGCAGAGGCAGGCTCCTCTGTGAGTTCGAGGCCAGCCTAGTCTACAAGAGCTAGTTCCAGGACAGGCACCAAAAACTACAGAGAAATCCTGTCTCGAAAAAAAACCCAAAAAAAAAAAAAAAAAAAAAAGGTAAGCATTGAAGATTAAAACATCTATGAGGTAGTGCCCTTAATCAGAGGCAGGTAAATCTCTGCGTTCAAGGCCAGCCTGGTCTACACAGTGACCAGGACAGCCAAGACTGTACACACAGAGAAACCCTGTCCTGAAATGACCAAAAAAAAAAAAAAAAATTACATCTAAGAATTTCAGTGGTAACTGGCAAGGGGCCAGCGTTATTCCATGGCACATGTTGAGGTCTGAATTGTCAGGTTTGGAAGAAAGAGCCTTTACCAGCTAAGCCATAACATCTGACCTCAGGTTTACTATTTATCACAGGAGTCAGTATGGCTCATATGGATGATTTATGCAGCTGTAGCATGTGACATTTTAAAACCAAGATTCCATTATCTTAGTTGACACATAAAATCAAGGTGACAAAACAGGCATCTTCAAAGCTCACACCTTGGTTGTTGTTTTGGTTTTTAAGACAATGGGTACATATTTAAAACAGTCCTCTGAAACCAGACCCACCCGAAACTTGCAGTGTCCTCTTGCCTCTGCCTCCAGTGTACATGTGCCACCAGGCCTAGCTTTAAGATTTTAGTCACATGTTCATTCAACACAATATTCAAGCTCCTTATCTATGTTCAGTACTTATTATTTTAACTGTAACTGAGTGTTAACCAAGTTTTGCACTTGCATGTAAAAATAGTTTCTACATAGGAAAATAAGAATGAATTGTCAGGATAGGAACATACCCAGGTAACTTCCAAAGTGGAAAAATAATGCTGAGTTTATTGTGCAGTTCCTGAAACTCATCAAATGTCCGGAATACAAATGATGGTTCAAGGTGTCCTTCTCTCAGAATTCGGACTACATAAATCTGGAAGGAAATCAATGATAGGCACATCACATTATAATAAAATTTCTTTCCTGACACAAAAGGTTTTAGTACAAGTAAGTGCTTTTACCCTTGGGAATATAAGTCACTAACAGGAAACAGGTTGTGAATAGAGTTCATTGTATTTATATAGCACACACTGCATTCTGAGACTGAACTTAACTACTGGAAGATTCAAATAAAACTTGGAAGTGAGCACTTTTGTTTCCATGCTTAAATATAATGTACTTCTGAAACATATGCACTTAGTACACTTCCAACAAAAAGGAAAAAAGTTTATTTAAAGTATTGAACAAGATTGCAAGAAGAGTCAGGTACATCCATAGAAAGCCCAAGGCACATGTGTGTGCGCATGTGTATGTAAACTGAGTACACTTTCCAGTGCCATTATAAATCAATGGCAATATAACCTCAACAAAGTGATTAAAATTAAAGTGAAATGACTTTCTAAAAATATATTAATCATAGATTTAAAAAAAGCATTATCTAAAAAAGTATTAGAATGGAGGATAGAGATGTAGCTCAGTGGTACAGCATATGGCTAGCATACCTGAGGCCTTAGAATTGACTCTCAGCATAGAAAAAGAGAGGGAAAAACAACAACAACAACAACAAACAAGACAGCACAAGGGTGAATAATAATAGCCACGGGAGAATATGTAAAAAATAATACAAATCCTGGATTTGTTTAAATATAAGGTGGTAGGCCATGGTGGCAAAAGTCTTTATTCCAGCACTTGGGAGTCAGACAAATGTGGCTCTCCAAGTTTGAGGCTAGCCTGGTCTACACAGAGAGTTCCATGCCAATCAGGGCTAAGACCCCTTCAGAGAAAAACAAACAAGTTTTATGTGTATGTTTAATAAATGCTATGTAGTGGTTAAAACCCTGGGTTTGATTGCCAGTCACACAAACAAATAGGGAAATACTGAACTGAAAAGTACAATGGGAGCTTAAGACTTTTTTGTTAAGTCTCTCTAATCAGCCCTGCCTGTCCCGGAAGTAGGTATATAGATCAGGCTAGCCTCGATCACAAAGATGTGCCTGCCTCTTGTCTCCTGAGTGCTCGGATTAAGGTGTAAATCACCATGCCCTGATAAAACTTTTTGAATTATATTGGTTAAATATGTTTCAGTAAGCAAGATTTACCTTTGAAACTAAGAAAAGATGGAAGGAAAAAGAAAATACTCTGACACTAAAAGAAGGAATGTATTTTGACCTTCATGATTTATTTCTAAGCAAATTAACAGTACAAAAAAAAATCAAAGTAATTCTTTAAGTATATTTACTTATTTTTGGACCATCCATGGAAGCAACAAGCATAAACAAAATCAAAGCTCAGAACTTCAGTAATCAGTGAAAAATGTATGAAGGACAACACAAACCTTACACATGGTAATCTACACATGTTGAACAAACTTACATAGTGTTTATCTGGGTTGTATTTCTTGTGATATGTGAAAACAGAGGCTTCCTTGATTCGACCGTCTTGTCTAAAGGAGTATGTTTTCGGTGAAAATGAAAGGATGGGTTCATCATTAGAAGGAAGACCAGAAAAACGGAGCTGAGCAAGGTTATGAATGAAGAAGTTAAACTTTGTGGCAATGCTTCCCAGACTTGACTCAATCAGCCTAGAAAAGAATCAGAAATTTGTTAATAGTTAAGTTTACATGGAGACACGTGCTAAATTCAAGATAATAAAAAATGAAATCCCCCCCCCCCTTTTTTTGAGTTTTCCGAGACAGGGTTTCTCTGTAGCTTTGGAGCTCTTGTAGACCAGGCTGGCCTTGAACTCACAGAGATCTACCTGCCTCTGCCTCCTAAGTGCTAGGATTAAAGGCGTGCGCCACCACAGCCCAGCCAGGTCAGTGCTTTAAACCTCCTCTCTACCGAGAGGAAGAAGGCAGGAGGAAAAGGACACGTCAATGCAAGCTCATTCTTCCCTGCCGACAGCAGAAGTCAGTGAATATGGTCACTGGGTCTTTAGAACATGTTTGCCCAAAAGATCTGTTTTTATTGAAAACAGCAATGACATCCAAATGCTAGCTGTTAACTGGCATGCACTTCAAATACTGTTATGAAGAAACAGTTTACAGCCCTAGAGTATCAGTTGGCTGCTGTGTTGTGGAATTCATAGAAGCTATTATGGTAGAATCTTGAAAATAGAATCATTTCAGAAGGAAACCTTAAAAAGCACATTATCATTAATGTAGAAAACATGTTTCTTAGAAATATACTTATAAGCAGAATTCATCCAGTGGAAATCATACTAAATAACCTTGAGATCACACTTTGAAAGGAATAAACATTTTTCTAAGCACTGTTGCAACTTTTAGTAGCTTTTTTTCTTTCAGTGCTGGTGAATGAACACCCAGGGTCTTTCAGAGGAAAAGATAAGCACTCTACCTCCGAGCTCCACCCCTAGCCCCTTGCATCTTGACATAATTAACATGTCATACCTAGTGAAGAAAATGGTAGCCTCAGCATCTGTAGTCTGGGGCTGAAGTGCATCTCTAACATATTTCAAGTCCTGAATACTTGTAAGTTCTGGCAAACCTGAAGGAATCATCTATAGAAGAAAAAATATTAAAATTTCTCTTGGTCAAGTACTTAGAATTAAAGAAACAAAATTTATCAAAGACTTGAGTTTGTTAATATCTTGGGTATCTAAGTGACTCATACACCTCGCTGGAAGAAAAGTCCATTTATGGAATTAAACACATACATTCTTGATCTCCCTCCTAGGCCTATGCTGACTGTAACAGCTCCAGTCACAATCATTACAGCACGTTTTGGTTGTTTCTGTTCTTTTTACTTAGGTGTACTACTTATCCTAGGAAGTGCAGAGATCCTGACAAGACAGCTTAACAAATGTTTGCCACTAGAATACACGTAGATCTAGAGACACAAATGCACATTCACTCACCAGCAGCCATCGCCCCTTTCCACTCTAGCGTCACCACTCTCCTGACTTTTTGTAGTTTTTAATCAGTGGGACTAGACAGTGAGTACTTACATCAGCAATCTAAAAATACTGCACTAAAATTTTGACAACTGTGACTATAGCCAATTTTATTCCAAAAGCATAAAACATCCTTCTTAAAATATCAAAACATAGAGGTTTTAATATACAATTCAATGCCAATAAGGAACAGTTACCAGTGAGAGAAGGTTAAGAAAGAGGTTTGTTTGCTTTCTTATCAAGTTGTAGGCTTGACAGCAGAGGTCCACAAACAACTGGAAACGAATGGTGGGCCTTTCACCCCCATTAATGACGTATGCCATGTCAGAGGTAAGCACAAAAGGAGCTCGATCCCTGTTGAAAGTATACACAGAGCATATTTACATAACATACTCAAAATAAACGCTACCATTGCTGTGAAAAGTTATTAAATAAGCCACGTGAGCTACAATAATTTTCAAGTGCGAAACAGCATGCTGTGGGATGTCTTTCTGCATGCTGTGCTGCTCTCACTGGTTGATAAATAAAACTGCTTTGGCTTATGGCAAGGCAGGATAGAGCCAGCCAGGAAATCCAAGCAGAAAAACAGGAGAAGGGTGGAGTCTGGGAGACTCTAGCCAGCCACCAAAGAAGCAAGATGTAATAAATGAGGTAACAAGCCACGATCCATATGGCAAAGCATTGATAAAAATATGGGTTAATTTAAAAATGTAAGAGCTAACTAATAATAAGCCCGAGTCATTGATCAAACATTTATAATTAATATTAAGCTTCTGAATGATTTTTTTTTTGAGACAGGGTTTCAGTGTGTTAACAGTCCTGGCTGTCCTGAAACTGACTTTGTAGACCAGGCTGGGCTTGAATGCACAGAGATCCAACTGCCTCTGTCTCCCGAGTGCTGGGATTAAAGGTGTGCACCACCACGCCTGGCAACTGAATATTTTTAAAATGGTTGCAAAAATGGACGGGACAGAAAAGCTTCCTTTTATAACAGCACCAGGGGTTTTGCCTTTCCGTAATCCTTGAATGTTCACATTTTGAGGAAAGCTATTACATAGCAACTTCAGCATTGGGACAGAACTTAAATATGAAATTTTCACAAGAGTGATTACTTATAAATCTTTGACCAAAGAGAGATTCAACAGTGGTTACAAAAATATGCAGAGTTAAATTTATATTCATTACCACTGTACAAATGGACCATTTCTAGCAGATGACATAACCTAGATTAAACAATACATGTCCATTTACTTCAACAAAGTGCACACACACTGGTTTTGTCTATTATATGGTAAAGGCATCTCTTAGGGCCTTTTTCATTCCCAGTTACATTGAAAAGGAACCGCAAGGCAAAGCACAACAGGAGGACAAAGTCTGGGACGCTTCCTTCACTGACAATAATAACATTTGTACCTTTTGAAGCTACCGAACATTTGTGCATGGCCCAAAAACTTTCCAAAGTCAATGTGGAACATGTGTCCTGTGCTTCGAAGCATTATATTGTCATTGTGCCGATCGCAAATGCCTAAGACATAGGTAGCTACACAGCACCCAGCACAAGAGTAGATGAAGTTCTCGGAAGCCTGGAATAAAGACATAAAATTATGTGAGAGGGGAAAAAAAAATGTCTTAAAGGAGGCAGGGTTTGCCTGTGTGTAGTAATAATTTATCACTTTTTTGGGGGGATGGAGGGACAGGGTTTCTCTATGTAGCCCTGGTTGTCCTGGAACTCTGTCTGTAGTCCAGCCTTCCTCAAACTCAGAGATCTGCCTGCCTCTGCCCCAAGTGCTGGGATTAAAGGTGTGTACCACTACTGCCTGGCAGGAAAGCATACTTTTTATTTTTATTTATTTTTATTTTTCTTTAAAGTGTGTGCATTTCAGATTCTATTTATTTATTTATCTATTTATCTATTTATTTATTTATTTTGTATACAATAGTCTGTCTGCGTATATGCCTGAAGGCCAGAAGAAGGCACCAGACCTCTTTACAGATGGTTGTGAGCCACCATGTGGTTGCTGGGAATTGAACTCAGGACCTTCGGTAGAGCAGGCAATGCTCTTAACCACTGAGCCATCTTTCCAGCCCCATACTTTTTATTATTATTATTATTATTATTATTATTATTATTATTATTATTTATTTCTGGTTCAGTGGAAATGAAATACCTTTTAACAGAGCAAATTAATTTTCCTTTCAAATAGAATAGAGAACACATGTAAAGAAAGTCAGCTTGGAACTTCAGAGATGGCTCAGCAGTTATTAGCAACTGTTGCCTTTTCTGATTCCAAGCATCTACGTCAGGTAGCACCCAACTGCCTGTAACTCCAGCTACAGGAGATCTGATACCCTCTTCTGTCTTCCAAAGGTGCATGAGGGTACACACATAGATAAACATAATTTTAAAACTAAGTCAGTTTATGGGCTAAGAGTATATATAACTCACTGTTTATCTAGCATGTAGAAGAACACAAAGCCAACTTATATCTTAAAACAATAACATGATTGGCTCTGTGTTAGCATCTGATGACTCTGTGTCTTCTAGAGTCTCAAGGCTATATCCGTTTGTTCAGTTAGGCTTGCTAGCATGATACAGAAGGATACACAGCATGTAAGATGCACATAATAAGTATTATAAAGCATGCCCATTGATTCTCAAAATACAGTGATTGTTTTTTTCTTTTTCAGACAGAGTCTGTATACCAATCAAATTCACAATCCTCTTGTCTCAATCTTTTCGGACCGGGACTGCAGGTTTGCACAATGCTAATACCAGTGAAATACTCGATTTTTTAAGTGGTACAGTTCTATTGGTCTCTGGTTAATTTTATTTTATAATCCTCCAGACACCATTGCCAATAATGATGATAACAGAAATATATATAATACTTTATCAATCAATCTCTCTCTTTATACAACTACTTATTTAAAAATCTCACCATAGGGGGCTGAAGAGATAGATGGCTCAGAGGTTTAGAGCACTGGCTGCTCTTCCAGAGGTCCTGAGTTCAATTTCCGCAACCACATGGTGGCTTACAACCATCTTTAGTGAGATTGGATGCCCTCTTTTGGTGTGTAGGCAACCATGCAGATAGAGTAGTTGTATACACAGAATAATTAAATATTTAAAAAGACCCACCACAAATCACTAACTTAGGTATTAAGATTAATGCCATTTTAAAGACAAGTGAAACTAAGATATAGCAAGACTTCAAATTGTATCAAGATCATGTGATTGCAGAGGTGGCAAAGCCAGAATCCACAGACAACGGGATTCTATTGTGCTATACTCCTTCTTAGTCAAATGCAAATAAAGTGCTTAGTATACACTGTTCAACAAGTATTTTGGGGCAACATCTTATCAGAAATCACAAGTCAATACTAAAATGAAGAAAGAGTTTCTTCTGCCATACTGTTTCCCAAGACTACAAAGAATCAAAAATGGAGCCAGACGTGATGGCCTATAATCTCAGCACTAGGAGACAGAAGCAGGTGGAACTTTGTGAGTTCAAGGGCAACCTGGTCTACACAGTGAGTTCCAGGACAGCCAGGGGCTATGTAGAGAGACCCTGTCAAAAAGAATTAAAAATGGGAGTGGTCTAACTAAACCACTCTAGAAGACCAACAAAGCAAGAAATTCTCTTGCTTTTCCTTCACAAGTCAACAGACTGGATAGCATTTAATAGCTATAAAAATGACACATTAATGGCACTTAAATTAGGTGTCTAAATGACATTAAAACTGGGGTCTTTTCAAACAGAGAGCACAAGGGAAGAGAGGACAGAGAAGAGGGAGGGAAGACAAACAACAAAAGGAAAGTTTGTTCGAGAAATGCCGTATCAAAACATAATTCTTCAACAGCTAATAAAACATAAATTGTGAGTCTTCCTTAAACCATATGAACACTATAACAGGTCTTAAGCACTAATAGTTTTCAGAATATATTTTGACAAAGTTCTCTAGAATAAAGAAGCATGCTGATTACCTTCTCGTACTCTTCTTCAGAAGGATTATACTTCCTCAGCCATTCGGCAAGGGGTTTATCTTTAAAGGATCCCGTCACACCATATTCCACTTGGATTTTCCTGAGGGTATCTGAAGCAGGAACTAGCTCCACCATGCCTTTAACAAACAAAGTATCAGCTGTTTGAAAATGTGTCCTCAAAGTAGGTCTCAAAAATACCGATATGTTTCAATCCTTGAAATAAGACACCAAATCTGGCAAGTCATGCTTAAAAATGTAAGCAGTCAAAATTATCTAATTTTTTTTAAAAGTACCCAAGAACTGGAGAGATGGCCCAGCAGCTAAGAATACTAGCTTCTCTCTAGAGGAACCAGATTTGAAACCCAGCACTCACATGGTAGCTAGCTCACCAAAATCTGTAACCACAGCGCAAGGAGATCTGATGCCCTCTTCTGGCATCTGCAGGTACCAGGCACTCACATATTACAAACACACATGTTAGTCAAACACCCATATACACAAGTAAAAATAGAAATAATGCTGGGTGGTGGTGGCACACACCTTTCATTGCAGCACTGGGAGGCAGAGGTAGGTGGATCTCTGTGAGTTTGAGGCCAGCCTGTGTATACAAAGTGAGTTCTAGGACAGAGCTACACAGAGAAACCCTATCTCAAAAAACCAAAACCAAAAGCGGGCAGTGGTGGCGCACGCCTTTAATCCCAGCACTCAGGACACAGAGGCAGGCGGATCTCTGTGAGTTCGAGGCCAGCCTGGTCTACAAGAGCTAGTTCCAGGACAGGCTCCAAAGCTACAGAGAAACCCTGTCTTTAAAAAACTAAAAACAAAACAAAAAAAAAAAAAACAAAAAAAACCAAAACAAAACCAAACCAACCAAACAAAAAAGAGTAATTACAGTGTCATTTGATGAACATGTAAAATATATCACAGAATAAATGAATTGTTATCAGTTACTTGAAAAACTTATCAATTGAGGATTAAGGTGGTTCAGTGGGTAAAAGTATCTATGCTAGCAGGACAACTTGATTTCAGTCCCTAGAATCCACAGAAGAATGAGAGAGAGAGAGAGAGAGAGAGAGAGAGAGAGAGAGAGAGAGAGAGAGAGAGAGAGAGAGAGAGAGAGAGACAGAAAACTGACACCTGAAAGTTGTCCTCTGACCTCCATACATGTGTGCCTACTCTTCCCAACACATACAAATAGCAAAGTAAAACTGAAAAATCTATCAACTTAGTAATAAAATAAAAATCTAACTAACATAGATCAGAATAATGGGTTAAGATATATCCTAAGAGCTACACAGAGGCTAGAGCTAATGGGCCAATCAGCTTTATAACTTAAAAAAAAAACTACTCTCATGAAAAAAGAAAACCTCATTATTGCTATTTATTCTAAGGAAATGAATCCAAAGTTGGCTTAAGTAGATGATGTCCTTACTGGGTCAATAAACCTATATTACTGGTTACTACAAAGTGTTTATTAGGACTACCTACTGAGCTGAGCTGTTTTCTTAGTAGTTCTTTAAATGTTTTTTTGTTGTTTTTGGGGGATACAGTTTCTCTGTGTAGCCCGGTCTGTTCTGGAATTCATTCTGTCAGGCTGGCTCTAAACTCACAGAGATCTACCTACCTCTGCCTCCCAAGTGCTGGGATTAAAGGCATGAGCCAACACCGCCTGGCTGTAGCTGTTTTTAAAAGGATTTAACCATAATTAATCCAATCACAAGTAATACTAGCCAGGCATAGGTGGTGCATTTGGGAGGTAGAGACAGGTAGATCTTTGTGAGTTCAAGGCCAGCCTGGTCTACAGAGCAAGTTCCAGGACAGGCTCCAAAGCTAGAGATACCCTATCTCAAAAATCCCCAAACCAATCAACCAAACAAACAAAAAGCCCCCAAACAAAGCCAAAAAAGAAATACTAGATATAAATAACTGAGACCCCAGCAAGCCTGCACCAGGAGCTGTAGGTATATAACCAAAAAAGTTCAAGAGTAAGCTATGGCCGGGCGGTGGTGGCGCACGCCTTTAATCCCAGCGCTCGGGAGGCAGAGGCAGGCAGATCTCTGTGAGTTCGAGGCCAGCCTGGTCTACAAGAGTTAGTGCCAGGACAGGCTCCAAAGCTACAGAGAAACCCTGTCTCAAAAAGCNAAAAAAAAAAAAAAAAAAAAAAAAAAAAAAAAAAAAAAAAAAAAAAAAAAAAAAAAAAAAAAAAAAAAAAGAGTAAGCTATGTTCGTGAGACAAAAGAAAGACATCAAGATCCAATTAAAAGACATACCTCGATCTCGGCCAGTTGACAGGCATTTGAATATCACCATCCTCAGATCCAGTCCCTCTTTAAGCCAGATCTTATCCATAATCTTTATCATCTGTAAAGCTAACATATCTTGTCGAAGGTCTTCACCAACCTTGAAATTAGAGAAATAAAAATCACACCTTTCCCCAAGTACTTGTTACATGCCATAAGATCTGAGGGTGTTTGACAGGGCATGCACAGAGAGAAGGGATTTTCAGAGCTGCACTGTACTCTTCTGTGGTGTCCTAGAGAAACTATTTCAAATGCCTCATGTCCATTTCATGTACAGTGCATTTTATTTTAATTAATTTTAAGGTGTGGGGGACTGAGTCCTGGGCCTTGTGTACACTGGGCAAGCACTCTACCACTGAGCTACACTCTGCTCAACAGTACATTTAAAAAGCTGAATTTTAGAGTATGTAAAATACCTTCAATCAAAAGATAAAAGGAAGCTGGGTGGTGGCAGTGGCACATGCCTTTGATCCCAGCACTCCAGAAGCAGAGCATTGGAATCTCTGAGTTTAAGGATAGCTTGGTCTGTCTATAGAGTGAGTTCCAGGACAGCCAGGGCTACACAGACAAACCCTATTTCAAGAAAAAAACAAAAAACAAAACAAAACAAACAAACAAACAAAAAACAAACCAAAAATACCAAAAAAACCCCCAAAAAACAAAAAAAGGAAATCACAGTGATCTTATGATAGTTTGTTTCTTGACTGTATCAATGCTAATATTCTGACTATAACATTACATTACAGTTATGTAAGAGGTCAACAAGAATCTCTAGGTAACTTCTTATAATTATCTATAAGTCTATAACCATTTCAAAATAAAGGTCACTTAAAAATATTAGTCCTTTTGGGGCTGGAGAGATGACACAAAGATTAAGATCATTTGATGTTCTGGCAGAGGACCTAAGTTCAGTTTCCAGCACCTATACATAGTGGCTCACAAATGTCCATAACTCCAGTTCCAGAAGATCTAATGCCCTCTTTGAATCTCAGAGGGCACCAGCATGCATGTGTACACATTCAGACAAACATTCATACATATACAATAAATAAATGCTGGCCTGGAACTTGCTAGATTGACTAGGTTGGCCCTAAACTCAAAAGATCTTTCTGCTTTTACCTCTGGCATGCTGGGATTAAACATGTGTACCACCACACCCGGTTGAATAACAGTTTTAACACAAACAATGATAAATATATTTTTGAGGCTAGTCAAGAAAATTATGATAAAGATTAAGGAGGATTTGCTTTAACAAAAATTGAGACAACTTGTAGAATATCTATCATTAAAATAGATGGTATTGTTTTAAGAAAAGGTAAAAATACCAGTAAAATAAACAGAAACTTCTATCAAAGAAGGTTCAATTTTAGCTATCTTTATGAACCTTCAATTTATCAACTTAATGAATTAGCCAGAACTCCCCATTTTTTCTTCAATGTATGATTACAACTCACAAAATTTCAACAGGTAATAGATTCTTTTCTAACACTCCAGTCCTTCTGATTCACATAGGTAATCTCTATGCTTCTAAAAACCAATAGTCAGGTATGATGGCATACCCTTACAATCCCAGCACATGGGAAGCTGTAACAGGATGGTCCAGGGTTTAAGGCCAGCCAGACTATACTGTGAGCTGTTGTCTTGCACAAGTCCCTAAGAAACATCACCCTTTCTAGTTTTGCAGCTTGGCAAACCTGAGGGAGCCTGCCTGTTGTGATACTATGCTCACCAGCCTAGCCAACGGCTGCAGTTGCCCCCCAGTCCTATCTGGGAAGATTTTATGTCAGTAATTTTACAGAAATACTCAAATTGTTCCCGTCATTGTCTGTTTTTTTATGGGACAGGGTCTCATAATTGAGGCCCTGTCTCAAACAAACAAACAAATCAAACCAAACCAAACCAATCCCCTCTGAAATAACCCAAGAGACAAAAACCACAGAATAACTCTAGTCATCTTACCTTAAACATGACATTAATTTCTTCCCCCAGAGGATCAGCATTCACCATTGTGACTTTCAGGGGCATAGCATTAGAACTGAAGAAAGAGCACGACTGCAAACACAACACTGAGCATTAGAAAGGCTGATGATAGCGTGAAAATGGATTCTGAATTTATTGTGCCTGATATTTTTTTCTAATGCTTTAAATTAGAGCAAATCAAACAATGGATGTTAACTAGTGTTTACATGATCTGCCAATAATATGGATATGTAAATAGCTGTTGAAATTTAAACAGTATATATCAGTAAAATAGCTACTCAATAAAGGCAGAAAAAACAAAAACTTAAAGGCTTGGTGCAAAACCCTTTAAAGCCAGCCTGAACTTCTTTCTAAGTATCTGAATCACTCAACAGAACACACAGCTGTGTGATACTCATCCTGACCTGGGACAAGAGCTCCACTTTCACATAAGTACTGATGAAACTCATTACCTATGTAATTAAATACTAACACTCTAATAACTTCACGGCTTAAATCAAATCACATTTTATCTATTTATTTTGGGAATCAAATTCTGGGCCTTGCACATACTAGACAAGTGCTCTACCACTGAGCTACAAATCTTACCTTAAAATAAAACTTACAAAAAGCTAGTGTAAGACCATAACCCTATTTTAAGAACACAAGAGTCTGTCACTATGTCCTTCAGGGACTCTGGTCAGGTAACAACATGCAGAAAGACAGAGCTAAGGGCACTCTCCCTAGCCAAGTACTTACAAACTGCACTCTCACCCTCACCTGCATTAACAACTCTCCGTCTTGTGCATTATTTTACGTTTATATGAACTTGAGAGTACTGTGTTACCTTAATATTTAATTCTTTTGCCACTAGACTTGGTTTGAGAGGAAGGCGACAATTATTTTTCAGAAAAAAGGACTGTACTCGTTCCATACTCTTTTGGAGGACCACCTATGGAAGAGATTGCCTCTGTAAGTACATTATGAAAATGAAGAGAAAATGAAGATTATTCATTCTGAGAATGAACGTGTCTATGCAGGTACACATTCATGGAGGCCACAGGTCAAGTAGGTTTCTTCTGTAATTGTTCTTTACTTATTTTTCTGGATAGACTCTTTCATTGAACCTGGACCTCACTGATTAGGCTAGCTGATCAGTGAGTCCCAGGGATTCTCTTGTCTTTGCTTCCCCAGCACTGAGATTTCAGGTGGGTATCACTGAGCTACCTTTTTACGTGGGTACTAGTAGGGATGCAAATTCAAGCTTGTGCTGCAAGCACTTTGCTGACAGAGCCATCTTCCAGCACTGAAGATCTGTATCCCTCCCAACATCGTGAACTCTCTTTTTTCCTATATAACTCACTGAGTCCAATTAGGAATGCCCATATACACAAGAGTGTGGGGTCACAGGAAACCTACCAGTGGCCACCCCCTAATATTTATCTTTTGTTTTATTTAGTTTTAAGATACGGTCTCACTATGTAGCTCTGACTGTCCTAGAACTCACTCTGTAGACCAGGCTGGCCTCAAACTCACAGAGATCCACCTGCCTCTCCTTCTCAAGTGCTGGGATTAAAGGTATGTGCCATCATGCCCCGTGCAGATTTTTAGAAAAAACAATCTAACAATCTAATGAAGTCATTATAGTTAAAATGTATACAGCTCTTAACTTAACTATTTTGTCCATAGGAATATTCCATAAAGAAACTAAAGCAAGCCTGGAGCAGTGACATGTATCTACAGAGTGAGTTACTAGGGAGATTGAAACAGGAGTGCACGGCAACTCAGAAGATTCCATCCCTTCAAAACATGAAAGAAATAAAGAAGTGCTAGAAGGCAGTAAAGATGTGTGCAATAATGTTCACAGTAGCATTACTTGGGAAAAAATATATAAACAATGTACATGGAGGCTCATAAATGATACACTAAATACTTTGTGACATTATGTACCTACTGAATGCTAAGTGTAATTGTATGGATTGACAACTCTCCAAAATAAAAGTGAAAAAAGCTATTTTCAAAAATACAAAACATAACAAAAACACCAACATTTTTGAAAGAATTTAAGAACATATAAATAGAAAATATCCTTCCCCTGTGTTCATGAATTGGAAGACGAGCTGAGTTCAAGAATTAAGATATATTATTATGGCTAGATGTGGTGGTGAACATTTTAATCCAGCACTGGGAGGCAGAAGCAAGAGGATCTCCGTGAGTTTGTGACCACCAAGGATAGTCAGGGCTTTATAGAGAGATCTTATCTCAAAAGAAATTAATAAATAGCTGGGCAGTGGTGGCGTGAACCTTTAATCCCAGCACTCGAAAGGCAGAGGCAGGCAGATTTCTGTGAGTTCAAGGCCAGCCTAGTCTACAAGAGCTAGTTTTAGGACAGCTAGAACTGTTACATAGAGACATCCTGCCTCAAAAAAAAAAAAAAAAAAACAAAAAAAACCAAAACACCCAAACACAATAAAAGTTATTATTATAAATCATAATATTTCCAAAATTGATCTATAGATTTAATATAGTTCTTATCAAAATCCCAACTGCCCAAGTGTGGTGGCAAGCATCTGCAATCCCAGCACTTATGAGGTCTATGCAGGAGGATACAGGGCTAGTCCAGTTATACAGATTTGTCTCAAAAACAAAACAATACTTGTGTTCTTTTTCATGGGTACATACCTGTCTGGTTGATCCACTAGCCTGTCTTACTTTTTCTGCCACTCCTCCTAAAAGTTGTACAAGTTTCATCTGCTTAGAAAGTTCTTCTCTGAGTCCTTTTCCTCCTACTGAGAGGAGAGCACCCAACACATGCTCATATCTGCTTCCAAAATGTGTATCATGCAAAGCATCCTTGAGAAGCCTAATGCAACAAAAATATTTATGTCAGTCACTTCTGAGAACTAGATAAAGCTCGCTCAAAGATCAGTTTAACAAGTTCTATTTTGGATATCCAGGAAATTAAGTCACATAAGCAAGAAAAGGCTCATTAGTTATTATAAAAAGCATGATGTTGTTTTATTAATTTTGGTTTTATTTCTAAAGACAAACCCTTCAGCTTCTTTAAAATAATAGATTCACTACACAGCTGGTTACCCACAGCAAGTATCATAAGCACACTGTTTATATTTAATAATTATGCTAACTCTGTTAGTGTCTGCAAAACAAAGGAGCCACTTAATAAAATTTAAGTCTTACCAATACAAACTGTGTGCTATCTGGATATTTCCCAAGGCCCTGGACAGAAGGAAGCGCACTAGTGAACTATTCAAGTAAATTTCATATTTCAAAGCCTATGTGTAAGAGGAAATAAGAGTTATTAGAAGTCAAATCATAACAAATTGCTCAGATAAAAGCATCAAATATGTAGACTAAATGCTACTCACTGGTGAAAAGATGACACTTATGGAAAAAAAGGCTAGGTTTTATAGCCCAGAGGTAGAATGCTTGCTTAGCAGAAGCAATGACATTCCTTCAATCCACAGCACTGCAAATATTTTAAAAAACCAATACTACAGGGGCGGAGCATGATGATACACGCCTTTATTCCCAGCACTCAAGAAGCAGAGGCAGGTCGATCTCTGTGAGTTCAAGCCCAGCCTGAATAAATGAATTCTAGGACAGCCAGGGCTACATCGAGAAAGCCTGTCTCAAAAAATAAAAGTCTATGAATATAGGTCAAATTGTTGAACTCAAAAGGAATACTATCTATTATATTAGCTATGTTTCACCAGCAAAGAAAAAAAAAAAAGGCTCAAGTCTGGCAAATTCCTGAAAATTGCCGGGTGCACGCCTTTAATTCCAGCACTCAGGACTCAGGAGGCATAGCCAGGCAGATCTCTGAGTTTGAGACAAGCCTGGTCTACAAAGTGAGTTCCAGGATAGCAGGGCTGCACAGAGAAACCCTGTCTTAAAAAATTTTAAAAAAAAGTCTAAAAATTACAAGTTCATATGGCTATATGCCACATTACCTATGGCAGTAATGGGAGATCATACTATATTCTCACACAGTGCCCTCAACATTTCTGCTGTACTGCAATGGCATTTTAAAACAAAGAAGGGGTCCCATGGCCAGTCCCTTACTAACTGAAACTAGGTGGGTGAGTAGGAAGCAAGGTAGCCTAGTAAAAACTCCCACCTGTACAAACTGTGGGAGAAGATCTGTTAGCTCATCATCACTAATGGCCTCAATCCAGCTCACAGCTAGAGATCGCACTTCCTGGTCAGCAAATCTAGAGTATCAGAAAATCAATATATAACAGTGATTTCTTGCAAGTGCAGTTTCATTAACTGAAAACACAATTTTAGTCTGTCCCCGACAAAGAAGATTCAAATGGCTCTTACTCAAAACCAATGTGCTGGTGTGGCAGTACATGCCTTTAGGAGGCAGAAGCAAGCCAATCTCTGAGTCTGAGGCCAGCCCAGTCTACATAGCAAGCTCCTAACGAAATTTTCATACATAGAGTACAATGACAATCTCCACTTAAACCCTTCCATTCTTACTATTCCCTCTTCTACTTTCTATTACCCTTCCACCCTTCCCTTAATACTTTTCTTTTTTTCTAAAGGAGCAAAAACTTAACTGTGTAAATACAGACTCAGTTCCCAGATTATTTCAAAATTTTAGCTTCATAAAAATTAATTTTGTCCCCATAAATTATTACAATTATATAATTATTAAAAATAATCAATTACACAATTAATAAAAAGAATTATTCAAATTAGATACTTAATTCTTTCTTTAGGTAAGCTTTAAATGATACAAAATGCTTTCTTGAGCATTTCAATGAAAAAGAATATGTTTATATAAATTATGCATACACACTTACATTATCATGTTGTTTTTATGTTAAAAGGGAAGTATTCCTGCAGCATAATACACTGCTGGGAAATTTGACAATAAAACATCAAATAAATGTATCTGACTTACTTTGCATCAAGAAGCTCCAACGCAGCTAGTGGGCACAATGGCGGCCACTGGTGCAGCAATGAGTAAGTTTCGGCAAGATTAGCCCATTTCCAGTTTGGGGCACTTGCTAGTATCTTAGGAAGACAATTTGGATGTTCGAAGCAATAATAACGTTTTTCCCACAAAAAGACCTTATCTTCTTTAGAAAGTCTGCATATATAATAGAATTAAGTTACTTCTCAGTAGAATTATGACATGGCTATAATCTCAATAATTAAAAAGTCAAAGAAGAAATGTATTTGTGACAAGTGACTAATACTTGATGCTGCTAATACTAATAAGAAACGGAAATATTCAACGTACAGCAAACATACTAATCTACCCTCATCTGAAGATGGAAACTGCTCTCTCTGCCTTGACAAAAGTACAAGAGTTGTTAAAGTGAAGGGTAATCCCAACAAGATGCCAGGCAAGCAAAGCAAGAGCTGAATGGGCAGAGTGCGTCCACACAAGTAAAATGAAACGCTATGGAGAAAACAAATCTTTAGGGAACTGTTATACAGTTGAGTTGAGAAGCAGTGGAAAAAGTGTGAAAAACTGAGAAACAAATGGAAAAAAATATTTTTAGAGATAAATTGTGAGTTAAGTTCAATGACATGTTCATGAAATATTTCGCTTTTATTATTCGTTTATTTTTGAGACAGAATTTCACTGTGTCACCTTTTCTGCCCTGGAACTCATTCTGTATGCCAGGCTGGCTTTGAACTCACAGAGTTAACAACTCTGCCTCCCAAATACTGGGATTAAAAGCATGTTACTCGTTTTTTTTTTTTTTTTTTTTTTGAGGCAGTTTCTTATATAGCCCAGGTTGGCCTCAAACTTGCCATGCAGGTAAAGCTGGCTTCAAACTCCTGTTCCTCCTGCCTCCATTGTCTGTGTTAGGATTACAGGTATGCAACAGCATGTCTGGCTCACCCACTCCACTTTGTGCATACAGCACACCTGCAAAATGTATTCATCTCATGTGCAGTATAAAAAAAACCCCACAAATATGACAAAAAGCACCTAAATAAAATGTGCTGGCTAATGGTTCCCCCCCTCCCCAAGACATGGTTTGGAGCCTGCCCTGGAACTAACTCTTGTAGACCAGGCTGGCCTCGAACTCAGAGAAATCCACCTGCCGCTGCCTCCCGAGTGATGGGATTAAAGACATGCACCACCATTGCCCAGCTTGTGTTGGCTAGTTTTAAGTCAACTTGACACAAGCTATAGTTAGAAGCCCATAGAGCATTTTCTTAAGTAGTGATTGATGAGGCAAGGCCTGGGCAATTGATAAGGGGCCATCGCTGGGCTGGTGGTCCTGGGCTCTATAAGAAAACAGGCTGAGCAAGTCACTGGTAGTAAGCCAGTAATCAGCAATCTTTCATGGCCTCTGTATCAGCTCTTGCCTCCAGGCTCCCGCCCTGTTTGAATTCCTGTCCTGACTTCCTTCAGTGATAAACAGTGATGTGGAAGCATAAGTCAAATAAACCCTTTCCTCCCCAAGCTGCTTTGGTCATGGTGTTTTATCACTGCAATAGTAACCCCAAGACAGAAGTCTTCCTAATTCTACAGACAAGGATCTGCTATGCTTCCAGAGATGGTTTAGTAATATAGAAGTATCCACATGGGTGTTTTAGGTTTTATTTCCTTTGTGCTGATGGTAACACTATCCTAATATGCTGATGAGTTTTGTTTTAAAACTGTTGGGTATTAGAGGTGGAGACAAACAGATTCTTAGGGTCGGATGGACTACCAGTCTATTCAATTTACTGGCAAGCTCCAGATTCAGTCAGAGATTGTGTTTCCAAAACTAAGGTGGGAAGTGATTAAGGAAGATACTTAGTGTTGACGTCTGTACTCTATATGCACATACATGTACATACACACAGTAAAAATGGTCTGGGTGAATAGCTCAGTGGGTAAGGTGCCTGCTGTGCAAACATGAGGACCTGAGATCAGATCCCCAGCACTAACATCAAACTTGGGTGTGGCGGTATGCATCTGTAACCCCAGCACTGAGATGAAGAGCTAGGAGGACCCATAAAGCTCCCTGGCCAGCCAGCTTAGTAAATTAGTGAGCTCCAGGTTCAGTAAGAGTCTGTCTCAAAAAATGAGCTAAAGAGACAGAAAAGGTACCCCGTCAACCTCTCTCTGCATAGACACACACACACACACACGCGCGTGCGTGCTATAGAAATACATGACTTAAGAAAGACTGAAACACAGATTTATATAATCCCCTGATTTGTATGTAGACAGTTTCCCATTGGTAGTGTTGGGATCATGCTGTACAGCTTCCTCCATATCAAGAGCACTTCTAAATCACGGGCTGTAATATTAAGCCCTGAACCTGATCTTTTATACCACAGAAGATTCCCAAGAAAATAATAAACAAACCATACCCAAATGATGAGTCCCTGTGAAGAATATCCAGAAGTTTTCCCTTTACATCGTTCTCCAGTGTTTCCAACTTGTACTGTTGAATAACGTTTCTATCAACTTGGGGAGATGTATAAACAATGTCACATGCAGGAGAAGGAAAATCAACCTGAAAAAAATTAACGAAATCATTGAACTTGTGTGTGTGTTTTGTTTGTTGTTGGTTTTCTTTTCTTTCTTCTGAGACAGGGTTTCTTTGTGTACCCTGGCTGTCCTGGGATTTGCTCTGTAGAGTAGGCAGGCTAGCTTCAAACTCAAGAGATCTGCCTGCCTCTGTCTCCCGAATGCTGCAATTAAATGTGTGTACTACCATCACCCAGCGAAGTTGCTCAAATTATAATCCATTTCCATATTAGCATCTTTGTCTTTCAGGAAACTGAGTTTTCACAACAATCTAGGTAAGTTTATTTTAAGTATAAACCTGGTGCTTCTTTTCTCTTTTCTTCTTTTGCCAACAGCTGGTCATTCTCAAAAGCATGTATATATTTCTTAGGAAAGATATAGGGCATGTTTTCCTCTCTCAGAAACTGGAATTTTTTTAAACTTTCTTTTTATTTATTCTTTGTGTTTTTCACATCATGCATCTCGATCCCATTCATTTCCCTGTCCCTCTGTATCTGCCCTCTACCCTTGCAACCACTCCCTTAAAACAAAATAAAATCAAATTTAAGAGAGAAAAAACCCAATTTTGCCATGGAAGTTGTAGAGTGACACGGTGAGTCATGCAGTAAAGTGTTTTACCCATCTATCTTTACTTCCAAGTGAGCACTGCAAAGAGTCACTGGTCTGGTTTACGGCCTCTGGCTTCTGCTACACTATCGATGCTGAGCCCTCACTGGGACTCCTCTTGGATATCCTTTTTTTGTTTGTTTGTTTGTTTGTTTTCGAGACAGGGTTTCTCTGTGATTTTGGAGCCTGTCCTGGAACTAGCTCTTGTAGACCAGGCTGGTCTCGAACTCACAGAGATCCGCCTGCCTCTGCCTCAAGAGTGCTGGGATTAAAGGCGTGCGCCACCACCGCCCGGCCTTTGGATATCCTGTTGTTGCCCTGTGTCGTGAAAATCCTGTAATTTTGGGTCTGTAAGACTAGCGTCTTCATGTGCTCCAGCAGATTATACATGGGTGGATGTGGAGGTAGCTCAACTCATAACCCTGGTTCAGCACCTGGGTAGTTGCAGGGTTGGTCAGCTCACTAGCTCTCCCTTGTTCTCACCACTAAGGTGAGCTTCAGTTATAGATTTTAATGTAATTTTATGAAAGACATTATTTTTTAATTATTTTACTTGTATTATCTACTTTAGCAATTTATATTATCTGGTAGACTTCTAATAAGACATTTGTCCTGAAATACAAGCAGATTGTTTAATATCCCTTTATTTGACATTTTAACCTAAATTATTTGGAGCAAAAATTGGGAATAGAAATGCAAATTAATTACTAGGAAGTACATTATTAATATATACAATCATAGCCATTAAAAGCTGATGGAAAAAAAATCAATTCATGGCATTTTAATTTTGAAAGGACATAAGAAATCTTGTAAAATTCCATTTTATTTAATTTGTGCATACAAAAACTAAAATTTCTTAAGTGTCTTTTGACTATTTGCTATTCTTCTATTGAGAATTCTTATTTAGATCTGTACCCCATTTTTTTGATTTTTTGATCTTGAGTTCTTTATATATTTTGGAGATCAGACCTATCTGATGTGGGATTAGTGAAGTTCTTTTCCCATTCTGTAGGCTGCTATTTTGTCTTATTGACTGTGTCCTTTGCTTTACAGAAGCTTCTCAGTTCCAGGAGATCCCATTTTTGTTGCTTTCAGTGACTGTGCTATATTTAGGAAGTGGTCTCCTGTGGCCATGTGTTCAAGGCTACTTCCCACTTTCTCTTCAATGAGGTTCAGTGTGGCTGGAGTTATGCTGATGTCTTTGATCCATTTGGACTTAAATTTTGTGCATGGGGATAGATATGGATCTATTTGCATTCTTCTACATGTTGTCATCCAATTATGCCCCCATTTTCTGTTGAAGATGCTTTCTTTTTTCCATTGTATAATTTTAGCTTCTTTGTCAAAATTCAAGTGTTCATAGGTGTTTTGATTAATTAATATCAGGGTCTTCAATTTGAATTGCTCAACATCCTTAGCCATCAGGAAAATACAAATCAAGATAAGATACCATATTATACTTGTCAGAATGGCTAAGATCAAAAACACCAATGACAGTTTATGTTGCAGAGGATGCAGAGTAAGGGGAACACTCCTCCATTGCTGGTAGGCGTGTATACTTATACAGGCACTTTGGAAATCAGTATGGCGGTTTCTCAGAAAATTGTGAATCAACCTACCTCAAGACCCAGCAATACCATTCTTGGGCATATACCCAAAGGATGCACACTCATACCACAAGGACATTGGTTCAACTGTGTTCACAGCAGCATTATTCGTAATAACCAGAACCTGAACAACCTAGGTGCCACTCAACTGAAGAAAGGATAAAGAAAATGTGGCACATTTATACAATGGAGTACTAGTGGTAAAAAACAATGACATCTTGAAATTTGCATGTAAATGGATAGAACTAGAAAAAAACCATCCTGAGAGAGGGAACCCACATTTAGATAGACAAACATGGTAAGTACTTACTCATAAGTGGATATTAGATGTAAAGCAAAGGATAACCACCAGTCTATCGTCCATAATCCCAGAGAAGCTAGGTAACAAGGAAAACCCTAAGAGAGACATACATGGATCCCCCTGGAAGGGGAAAAAGGCAAGATCTCTTGAAAATTTGGGAATGTGGGCGGGGGAGAGAAGGGAGGGTGGAAAGCAGGGGTCGGGAGGGAAGAAGGGTAGTAAGGAGGAGAACATGAAGGAATGGGATGCTCAAGAAGGGGGAAGGACAGAGAGTGAGAGAGAAGAAAGTGACATTTTGATTGAGGGAGCCATTAAAGGGCTAGCGATTACATAGCACTAGGGAAATTCCCAGGAATCCACAAGGATGACCCCAGCTAAGACTCTAAGCAACAGTGGGAAGGATGCCTAAACTGGCCTTCCCCTGTAAAATTGCTGACTACCTTAATTGTCACCATAGTACCTTCATCCAGAAACTGATGAAAACAGATACAGAGATCTACAGTAAAGTCCTGGGCTGAGCTACTAGAGACCAGTCCAAGAGTGGGAGGAACAATAATATGAATAAAGGGGTCAAGACCATGATACTCACAGAAACAGCTGATCTGAGCTAGTGAGAGCTCACTGACACTGGACTGATAGTGGGAGAACCTGCATAGAACCAAGCTAAGTCCACTGAATACGGGGAACAGTTGTGAGTGCCACTGGCAGTGGAACCAGGATCTATCCCTAGTGCTTGAATTGGTATCTTGGAGCCAATTCTCTTTGGATGAATACCTTGCTTGGCCTAGATATAGGGGGAGGACCTTGATCTTTCCTGGAAGTGAAGTGTCAGACTTTGTTGACTTCCCATGGGAAGCCTTACCCTTTCTGAAGAGGGCAATGGAGGGGGTGGAGACAGGGATAGCTACATAAAATAAGAAAAGATTGCATTAAAAAAATTCTTAATTAAAAAACAAACAAAAACCAGGCGATGGTGGCGCACGCCTTTAATCCCAGCACTGAGAAGGCAGAGGCAGGTGTATCTCTGTGAGTTCGAGACCAGCCTGGTCTACAGAGCTAGTTCCAGGATAGGCTCTAAAGCCACAGAGAAACCCTGTCTCGAAAAACCAAACCAAACCAAAACAAACAAACAAACAAAAAAACTAAAATGAGGGCCATCTTATTATGATCATTCCAGTAGAGATTGATTAATAATATTGAAGGAAACAAAACCTTAGATCTGAAGATTAAGATCTTTGCCCTGCAGAACACCAGCTATAACACATAGGAGAATGAGCCCAGAAAATGTTTTTTTTTTGTTTTGTTTTTTTTTCAAGACAGGGTTTCTCTGTGGTTTTTTTGGAGCCTGTTCTGGAACTAGCTCTTGTAGACCAGGCTGGTCTCGAACTCACAGAGATCTGCCTGCCTCTGCCTCCCAAGTGCTGGGATTAAAGGCGTGCGCCACCAGATTCTGATATCAAATTAATTAAAGAAGATTAATTAGGCTTCTTCAATACAACCCAAGTCATCATGGTATACACAAACACTTTCTATAAAGACATTCATATGTAAGCCCCTCTATGTGTCAAGAACAACCATTACCTGTAGCACAATTCTTTCCATGACACAGCCTTTTTTTGGGATTGCTCCAGGAACAGAATGTGTATGTGATGAAGTCCAAAGGTAGAGAAGTTTTGTTCCACATGTTAAAAACCTTCACGAACATAAGAATACTGTGATTTTCATTTCAAAAATCTCAAACTTACAATATATCATGACAATCAATTTGAAATATCAGTAAAAATAGTATGGTCTTCAAGAACATTTTAGGAGGGGACTGTGCATATATGTATGTTGGTTGGTTGGTATGCAAAATGAATAAAAAGAGAACATACTAGGAGGAACCAGCTGGCTGGGCGGTGGTGGCACACACCTTTAATCCCAGCACTCAGGAAGGAGGCAGAGACAGGCGGATCTCTGTGAGTTTGAGGCTAGCCTGGTCTACAAGGGCAAGTTCCAGGACAAGCTCCAAAGCTACACAGAGAAACTCTGTCTTGAAAAAACAAAACAAAACAACAAAACAAAAACAAAAAAAAAAAAAAAGGAAAGAAAGAAAAAGAAGGAATCAGCTGCCATATTGTACTGAGAAGTTAGGTAAAATATTAAGGGGGGGCAGGGAAGAGAAATTATGGTCATCATGTAAATTAAATGAAAAAAAATTTAATTAAAAATATTATTACTGTGTAGGATCATAACAAAGAAAGGGAGAATAAAAATGCACCTTGGAAAGAATGACATTGAGGAGAGAACACAGAAGGGAAAGGGACAACCACTGTCCACAAAAACACTCTAAGCAGGAAGGTGAAAAAAATTGTCTTCCAAAGTTTTTTTTGAGAGACCATGACTTGAAGGTCATGGTTTGGATTACAGCATCACACCCTGATTTTTACCATTATTATAAAAAGTACATGCCAAGAAAATCAGTAACTGCTTTGCACTGAAGCACAAATTATTTGACGTAAGCTATACATGAGAGCTCCTCAGTGAATTTTTTCTCTAAAAGATTAGACAATAAATATTTAGGAGCCAGCATGTGTTTGTAATCGCAGTATCTGGGAGGCTAGGGCAGGAGAAGCATAAATCTGGGCTACATAGTGACTTCCTGCCTAAAATTTTTTTTAAAATAAAAACTAAGGGCTAAACAGTGGCTCAGGGGGCTGGAATGATGGCTCAGAGGTTAAGAGCATTGCCTGTTCTTCCAAAGGTTCTGAGTTCAATTCCCAGCAACTACATGGTGGTTCTCAACCATCTGTAACGAGATCTGGTGCCCTCTTCTGGCCTACAGGCATGTATGCAGACAAATGTATATTATATATACAATGTATATACAATAAATAAATAAATCTTAAAAAAAAAAAGAGTTGGCTCGGTGGCTTAGAGCACTTGCTGCTGCTCTTGCAGAATACCCATGTTTAATTTTCAGCATCCACACAGTGGCTCACAAAAAATTCTAGCTCCAGGGAATCTAATACTCTCTTCTGATCTTTGTAGTCACCATGCATGTTCATGGTACACAGACACACATAGAGGCAAAACAATCATATGCATAAAATAAAATAAACACCTAAAAATATATGAATAAGTAAATTTAAAAAGGCCGGACATGGTAGCACATAATAGGATTGGTGAGATGTCTTAGTATGTAGGGTTTTTGGTCTTATACCTGACAACCTGTAATCAATTCCAAAGACCCTCACAGTAGACCATCCTCTTACCTACACTTACACACACACACACACACAATAAATAAATGTTAAAAAAAAGGCAGTGGGGCTCATGTATGTTGATCCTCATCCTCGACTACCAACTTATGGTTTATTTAAAACATTTACTAACAGACTTTGATAAATTGTTGCATAGATAAAATTTCTTTTTTTCCAAGAATAATCTCTCAAACTTTTTGTGTATGAATGTATAAAGGCTAGAAAGATGGTTCATTGGTTAAGAGCACTTGCTACCCTTCCTGATGACCTTAGTTTTGTTTCCAGAACCCACGCTGGGCAGCTCACAACCCAGCTGCAGGACTCCAGTTCCAGGGGATAAACTCCAAATTATCATTACATTATTTCATTTATAAACTGTTTTGTATTTTCAAAACAAAACAAAACCCAATTTCAGGGCAGGGGAGATGGTTTAGTTGGTGAGTGCTCGCCCTACAAGCATGGGAAGCTGAGTTTGATCTCCAGAGCTCATATTAAGAAGCTAGGTATACCAGTGTACACTTTCAATCACTGTGCTGAGAGAAGCAGACATAGGTGGGTTCCTGGAGCTCACTGGCCAGCCAAGTTAGCCTAATATATAAGCCCCACGCAATAAGAGACTCTGTGCTTCAGAAATAAGGTGGATGGTGTTCTGGAAGAAGGCAATTGTGGCTGCATTTGGGCCTCCACATGCACAAATAGGTTACTGTCCACAGGTGAGATGTGCAGAACTCTTAGACCAAGGGCCCACAGCACTAAGGATCGGTTAGTGAGTTAGAATAGTTAAATCCTGTTGCTTCTCTGAAAATGGAGAAAGGTGGGAAATAGGAAAAACAAGGTCCTTTTAGCATTCATTCTGTCATAATATACTTTACAAAAATGACAGTCATTGGTTACTGTTTTTCCCCTGGATCCTCTGCATACCCACCATGCTACACTGAGATCACAGCAGAGTGACTACTTTGCTATGCTCAAAGATCATGTGCATCAGTGTTCCCAGCCCGTCCCCAGCCTGTCTGTGATGCAGAGATATGCCCTAGAATCACAATTAAGTAATACTCACCGTTTAAAGTCAAAAAGAGTCAAAGAAACTTTACCCAAAGTTTCTGGCCCCTTTCTTTGTTTATTAGAATCAGGTGAACTTCCACTGCTTTGATTTAAAATTCCAAACAGAGTAAGATGAAGAATTGACTCTAATGGCAACTGTGATATTTGAATAGGAAAAATGATTCTATGGGGCAGAAAAAAAAATTCATTAGATTAAAAGTGACGCTCAGTAATCATTTAATGAAAACTGATTAACTTTAGGTGTTTTATTTCACTTATAAAACAATTTTTAGTTTTAAGTAACTTTTAGCTAAGTAGCAAGTATGGCTAACTTGTACTGTTAAGTCTTAAATGTCATTATGAGCATAAAACTTCAGAAATCTCACAGTTCTTTCTGTAAAAATGTCTCAGTACCTAAAGATATGCAGTTCAATAATCAGGCAAAATAAATTAGACCATAATTCTGCAACTAGCTATTTACTCAAATAATTACGAAGTCTCTCTATTAAAAAAAATCAGTATTTAAAAAACAAACATTATAAAATGTCATCATGTATATAGATTTAAAATTTAGGTTGGTTATCTATTAATCAAGAGCAAGACTCTTGTATAGTGTTACTATATAATAAAATACTTAAGCAGTTTATTAAACACTATTTCTAGAGTTCTGGGTAAATTTCTAATCTTTGGCATGACAAAGTCTAGGAAGAATTAATACCATGTTACTGCAATTTTAAGATACAGATGTTTATAGGAATACTTACAAAATTTTCATGTTAATTCCAGTTTGTTTTATAGAATTTTATGTAGAAGATATTTTAACATATTAGTAAGAATCTATTGGATTTCAGTTGAGATAATAAACAATAATGTATACATTGAAAAAAATTAAAGAACAGGGCACAGTGAACTATGAAATAATTATAAAAGCAAAAAATTTCACTTACAGTTCATCCCATTTAATAAGATAGAAGAAATTCTTGTACGTGCCAACCTTCTTTGATTGAATAGGTTTAAAAAGATCCTTCCCATTGTGAGACAGGGAACATATCAAGTAGTATTTTTCATAACTAAGAAAAGAAAGCTTAATTTGATTTCTAGGTTAGTAATAATTACCTAACTAACACAACTACATTAGCAATTTCCCCCCAAGTGACAAACTATAATAAACTGGTCACCATTAATTTTATTTTTTTGAAATTCATCTGAAATATAACCTTTGCAAATTCTATAAAAACAGGGAAGTGGTATAACAAAAGAAGTATAGGGGGAACATAAGCCCCTAAGTGTCAGTCTCAAGGAGACGGTAGTAATGAGACCCATGTACTATAAGCTGTTTCGGGTATTGTGCTCAGTAAGTTACTAGCTTCAGAGCACAGGTAAATGACAACAGACTATGCATTTATCCATTCCTAGGTAAAATCTAGAAAGGAAGTACCAACAATTATCTTTCCTTGGTGCTACCTTAATTACATTTCTGCTTTTTGTTAGAGTTTGTTTAGTTTCATTTGTTCTCTTTCTTGGCAGTGGTGGAGATGTTACTTACCTTTGCTATATCACTAAAATACTCAACTAATTATATTAAGTTTGCCATGTTTTTATCTGGGCATTTTGGCACATACTTATAACCCAGGTACTTAGGAGGCTGCAGTGGAAGGATCCCTCAGTCTCTGAAGGTGAGACCGGCCTGAGCATCATAGCGAGCCATCATCTCAAAAGCACGATAGACAAAAAGAAATAAGCACTAATAGCCATTTAAATGGAAGTTCCAGAAAAGCACTGTTCTGGTTTGTTACCAGATTTCCAGCACCGAGAACTCTGTTTATAGATGAGGCTCAATAAACACTTATTCCATGACTTAAAAAACCATTTTCAGCTTGGCATGGTGGTGCATGCCTTTAATCCCAGCACTTGGAAGGCAGAGGCAGGTAGATATTTATAAGTTCGAGGCCATCCTGGTCTACAAAGCAAATTCCAGAATAGCCAGGACTACATAGAGGGACCCTACTGCTTCAAAACACCAAACCCAACCAACCAACCAAAAACCCAACCAATCAAAACAAAAAACAAACAACAAGCAAACAAAAACAAAAACCACTTTCAAGTCACACCATCATTCTAATCTGAAGCTTAATTCACATGGCATTTTTGTTTGGTAACTCTTCAGTAAACTTTATAGTACCAAGCCATTATGAACCTATTTCAATAATATTATTTTCAGACTTTTCAGTTTATATTAATTATTCCAAAGTAAATTAAAATTGGCCCCCAAAATACTATCCTTTAAAGATATTGATAAAAGAAAAAAAATCAAAAGAAAACCCTTATCAAAACTTCAGTAGAAGAAATATGCTCATGTAGAATTCAAAGACTAGCCCATTAGTGACTGTGAGATATTAATAGGGAATAGGGCCTGAATTCTAGTCCCATTACATTCTGTTTCAAATTACCCTGGCTCTAAAGGAAAGGCAGAAAAGCTCAGCAATTTTAAGCTAATTCATCTTTTAAATAAAATTTTTGCTTGATAGTTTCATCATATATTCTCTTGCTTTTTAAAAAAAATTATTTTTTGAGATATGGTTTCCCTGTGTAATACTGGCTGTCCTGCAACTAGCTCTGAAGACCAGGCTAGCTTTGAACTCAAAGATCTGACTGCCTCTACCTCCTGGGTACACCACCACACCTGGCTTTCTTGTTTTTTTTTTTTTTTTCATGTCATAGGAATGATGTTTTTCACTACAATAACTTCAGATATCTCTATAAATTTATTAAAACCACAAAGGTACAAAGGGGTACTCAGTGATCTTTGTATCATCCATTTAAACAAAACAAAACAAAACAAAAAAAAAAAAAAGAAAGAAAGAAAAGTAGTTACAACATTAAGATTAGCATAGCTTCTGGGTATGGCTGTGCAAATCCTCTAAGCAGCTACTTACTTTGCTACCCAGTTACTGGAAATTCCATGTGCAGCATAGACAGTAAACTGGAGCTGCTCTGTTGCAGTCCACGCTTCCTTGATGCTCCTGCTACTTTGAGGACAGTCTGCAGAACTCTTACTAGAATTTGCATGGAGCCTGAGAAGATCGTAAATTGCTGCTGTTAAGTGATCCAGGCTTACTTGAACAGGATTTTCAGGATTCAGTGAGTCTACATTGAAACAAAGTGTTAATTCTCTGAAAGAGCAAAAATCATTGCCAAAATATAAATAATCTAAAGACATACCCCTAGTTAAGTTCTTGGTAGTATCTCCTCCAGATAATGAAGTCACCTGTATACACATATATCAATTAGTCAGAAATTGAGCATAATTTAATATAAAATGTTTACTTTTTCTTCCTTTTTTTGAGACAGGGTCTTGTGTAGCTCAGGTTGGTCTCAAACTTGCTAAATTCCTGATTCACATCCAAAATTATAGGATAACAGGGATGTATCAAGTCGGGCGATGGTGGCGCACACCTTTAATCCCAGCACTCGGGAGGCAGAGGCAGGCAGATCTCTGTGAGTTCGAGACCAGCCTGGTCTACAGAGCTAGTTCCAGGACAGGCTCCAAAACCACAGAGAAACCCTGTCTCGAAAAACCA
>NW_026067926.1:9162756-9216072 GCF_014885135.2 Alexandromys fortis | reverse complement strand
TGGGGCTGGAGAGATGGCTCAGAGGTTAAGAGCACTGGCTGCTCTTCCAGAGGTCCTGAGTTCAATTCCCAGCAACCACATGGTGGCTCACAACCATCTGTACTAAGATCTGGCGCCCTGCTCTGGCGTGCGGGCATACATCGAGGCAGAATGTTGTATACATAATAAATAATAAATAAATCTTAAAAAAAAAGAAAATAACCTCTTCTGCAAAAAAATACTGGTATTAAAAACTAAGTTCTAACAAAACAAAGCAAACAGAACATCCTTGAGGGGCTACAGAGATGGACCAGTGGTTACGAGCACTTGCTGTGGCAGATGATCTTTAGTTCAAGGCTAGGCCTGGTCTAGATAACAAGTTCCAGGATAGCCAGGACTGCATAGAGAGAGTCTGCCTTAAAAAAAAAAAAAATCAACAGAACAAACAATATCAAGAGGACCTGAGTTTGGATCCTGTTACTCACACAAGCAGAGCACCCCATAAATGCCTATAACTGCCTCTGAGGAGCTCCACATGTACGCAAGCATGTGCACCCCCATACATACATGCACATACACAAATCTTAAAAAATAATAAAAGAAACGCTTAATTTTTTTTTTTAAAAAAGATTGATTTTAGGAGTGTTGGGTCAGCTTTCTTTTGTTCTTTCGTTCTCTCTCTCTCTCCTTTCTGTTCTTTTATTCCAACACAGTATCCCTACTGGCCATATGGGAACTTTCAGTCCCCCTGGGTCTACTCCCCACGCCCCCACCTGTACCCTCCTAAAGGAAAAGAAACACAAGTTCAATCTCTGTTGCCTACACATTTACCAGAGCACGATCAAACTCCCAGTGACCAGCCTCACAAAGAAACAAGAATTCTTCCTCACCTGCTCCTCTGCCTGAAGCCATCACCTATGGAGAGCTACACCTCAGCACCCCATCACAATTTTTAAGTTTCTGATGACTTCCTGTCTGAGCTATTTTCCTCCACACAATCACAAAAGTAGCTTCCCTGCCCTTCAGTCAGCAGGAGCACAGATCATGGACCTACATATGATCTCTAGCAACAGCACAGATCACAGATAGTGTCTGTGGCCTATGCTGTAGCAGAGGGCTGTGTTGATTTCAGTGATCTGTTCTGTCATCAGAGACCATGCTGAGATCTTTCTACACTTAAAAATTTTGTATCTATTTTTATTTGTGTGTGTTGTGTATCAATGTAAGTGGATGCCAAGTGTGTGTAGTTATCAGCAGAGACCAGAAGAGTGTTGTATCCCTTGGATCTGGCAGGTATTTGTGAGCTACCTGATGGGGGTACTGGGCACTTGTGGTGGTAGTCACCAGGGAGTAGAACTGTTGGAAAGAGTGTGCAGTGCTGTGAGACATCGTTCTGTATCCTGTGAATATGTTTTGTTCTCATTGGTTGATAAATAAAGCTTCTGTGGCCTATGGCAAGGCAGGATAGAGCCAAAAGGGAAATCCAAACAGAGATACAGGAGAAGAGTGGAGTTTGAGAGACTAGCCAGCCAAGGAGGCAAGACATATAAAAAATAAGGTAACAAACCACATGGCAAAGCATAGATAAGAAATATGGGTTAGGGGGCTGGAGAGATGGCTCAGTGGTTAAGAGCATTGCCTGCTCTTCCAAAGGTCCTGAGTTCAATTCCCAGCAACCACATGGTGGCTCACAACCATCTGTAATGGAGTTTGGTGCCCTCTTCTGGCCTGCAGACATACACACAGACAGAATATTGTATCCATAATGAATAAATAAATAAATATTTTTTAAAAAAGAAATATGGGTTAATTTAAATGAAAGAGCTAACTAATAATAAGCCTGAGCCATCAGTCAAACATATATAATTAGTTTAAGCCTCTAAGTGATTATTTTAAAAGCAGCTAAGAGGCTGGGCAGGACAGGGCAGAACAAACAAAAGCCTCTGATTACATTTGGTGTCCAACATAGAGTACGTACATGTACATAAAGCCTGAAAAAAGTTTAAAAAAAAAGGTTCTAGACACACAAAAACAGCTTCTTGGTAGCCATACTTTTTCAAATAGGCTGTTTACTGGTAGCGAGCAGGAAACTCCTTTAAGAGACGGCTTCCTGCCTTGGTACTGGCAGTATGGACAGCTCTTTTGGGAGTCCTGCTATGGAGCACTTGATTGGGATTTGTGGGCTGGTGGGCTGCATACTTCGTGATAACATGGACTCCAGAGTTGGGGAGATAAGTGTGACTCTCATTGGTACCTCTGTCATTTTGGGAACCCAGAGAGGGCAGAGCAGCATCCAAAGCTGCCGGTTTGGTCCTAGCTGCTCGCACGTAAAGACTCCTGGTCAAAAGAGGATTACAGATATGCAATAAAAACATATTTAGATAAAAAGAAACCTCTAAACGGGTCACAATGTGTTCAAAACAATTAAAAAAAAATAAAATGGTATGCAGTTATAGAAAGGAATAGTTTAAAAAATAATATAATAAAGTCTTTAAAGATAGAAGCAAAATAAAGAAAAAAAGCCACGTAAAAATAGGAAATTCACCTGGAGTCTGGATCCTGTTTGTTATTATGTTGGCTTTGAGTTTTTTGATGGCTGATGGGCAAGAGACAGCTACTAGGAGACATGGGATTGAAAGAGAGACTGATAAAATATACCAACCAAAGTATTTTTAAAATGTCTTAACTTTAAACCAAAAGTCAAAAAAATATATTTGTAAAATGGAACTTAAAAGATGCATTGCTTTGGAAAAGCAGCTTTACTTTTGTTCCACAGGAAACAAGATGCTATGAATTTGTTTCATGTTAAGATAGGCCAGGTTTGATAAAGGGAAACCTCCTGAACCTTGACATGTGATATCTATCAACAAAGCTGATAACTGGTCTTCCCAGGACTTGGCTAGTACCTCAGATTTTCTCAGGGTCCCCATAAGATCACCAGCACCAATCAGCAGGAAATAGTCTAGAGAACTATGCCCAAACTCCCAAAATATTGGTTATAAAGGTTGTTTTCATTTAAGGGGGGTTGGTTATAAACTGTTATTGATCATAGTCCATCTCTTCCTAAAAGAAGAAAGAGGGATATGAATGGAAATGTATGACATATAAAGAATGGGAGAAAAGGAGAGATTATTGAATCCACTTTTATTCAAAAATCAACTGTTAATCTCAAAATATTTTACATTGGTATAGATTTTAGTTTATTGACATAAATTTAAAGTCAACTTTGTTTGCTGTATGTATATTTCTACTCTTGTTTAAGGTATTATGCTTATGCAACTCATTTTAAAATGTAATAATTAAAAATACAGATTGATAGTAATCTATAATACTTAGGCTTTTTAGGTATACAAAGATATATTTTAATTAGATAGGTATTTTTCAAACACTTAAAAACCTATAGAATATGGCATTTAAAATGTTTTAAGATCTTAGACTTTTAGCCAAGTGGTGGTGGTGTATGCCTTTAATCCCAGCACTCAGGGAGGGAGAGGCAGGTGGATCTCTGTGAGTTCAAGGCCAGCTTGGTCTACAAAGCGAGTTCCAGGACAGCCAGCGATACACAGAGAGACCCTGTCTTGAAAAACGAATTAAAAAAAAAAAAAGAATTTAGACTTTTCTCAACAGTAAGACATGTCTGTTCTTGGCAGCACCAATTACTTCAAAGAGGATGATTGGTATTGAAGAAACTTACTATGGAGTTTGCCTTTAATGTGGAAGGCTAGTCATTTGGGCAAGAAACTGCTCTTGTCTGGAATGCTTGACAGTATGCTGTATAAACTGGACATGCAGGACCCACAGAAAAATGACCACTAAACTTTGCCAAAACAAGGCAGGATGGTCCTTTAGGTTCCTGTTTCACAGAAGAAACTTAGGACGACACAGAGGAAAATGACTGATGAAATTTGGCAAAATAGGCAGGACAGTCTTTCAAATTTCCTGTTTCAGAGAAAAGTCTGCTAGATACTTTACACCTGTAGGCTGAAGATGCATCAATGCCCCACTGTTACAGAAGAACTTGGGTGACCTTCCAGGCAGTCAGATGTCTCTGTCATTTCTAGAGTTTTGAAAGTTGTTTACATGCTCTTCCTGTTTACTCAAGTAATATTATGTCCTTATGGGGTCTTTGACGGAGTTGAAGACTAGATAATTATAATTACAGTTTTCCTTAGTTATGATAAAAAATTTGATATGAAACTAAAGACTCACAAAGATGGGACAGATGGTAGAGTATTTTCTTTAATTTTGCCACAAATAGACTAGATATTGTAACTGTAATTCTTGCTTGATAATTGTTTTGTTATATACAATTTTACTATGTTAAAATAAAAATCTTCCTTTTTGATTAGACAGAAAGGGGGATGGAGGCCGGAGAGATGATGGCTCAGAGGTTAAAAACACTCATGGCTGCTCTTCCAGAGGTTCCGAGTTCACTTCCCAGCAACCACATGGTGGCTCACAACCATCTATAATGAGATCTGCTGCCCTCTTCTGGCATGCAGGCATACATGCAGAGAGAACACTATATACATACAATAAAGAAAATCTTTAAAAAAGGGGGGAAATGCTGTGGGATGGTCTTTCTGTATGCTGCAATATATGCTTCTCTCATTGGTTGAGAAATAAAGCTACTTTGGCCAATGGCAAGGCAGGATAGAGCCAGGTGGAAAATCCAAACAGAGATACAAGAGAAGAAGGGCTGAGTCTGGGAGACTCCAACCAAGGAAGCAAGACATGTAAAAAAATAAGGTAACAAGCCATGATCCACACGGCAAAGCATAGATAAGAAATATGGGTTAATTTAAATGTAAGAGCTAGTTAATAATAAGCCTGAGCCATTTGGTCAAACATTTATAATTAATATAAGCCTCTCAGTGATTATTTTAGAAGTGGCTGCAGGATGGGGCAAGACAAAAAAAAAAGTCTCCATTTACAGTACAGCCTTGTTAAAGAAATATACCACTAGGGGTGGCTTTTTATTATTACAAATATTAGTTAACTAATTTGTTTGTTTTTTCTTTTTAAACATCTCAGTATATAACCCAGGCTGACCTCAAATGTAAACTTTCTCCAGTCTGTGCAGTGATAGGATTGCTGAAGTATACCACTCTGCCTTGGCATGCATCATTACTCATTTTACACAGGCACTGAAATGTCACATTGCATTCCATAAATATATGTAATTATTTTGTACCAGATACCTATAAATTTTTAGGGCTAGAAATAGCTCAGTCAGTACAGCGTGGTCCTGGCCTTGCAGGAATGAGGATCTTTGTTCAACTCCAAAAACCTACATAAAAAAAGCTAGGCATAGTGGTATATGACTGTAATCCCAGTGCTCAGGAGACAGGCAAATCCCTGTCTCCTAGTCAGCCACTGTGGTGGTTTAAATGTTTATGGCACACAGAGGCTAATCTATTTCAGTGACTGGTTCCTGAGCAGCAGACTATTGGATTGGCGGGTATGGCCTCACTGGAGGTGTCACTGGGGTGGACTTCTAAAGTTTTGAAACTTCAAAACTTCAGGGCCAGTCTCTCAAGTTCTCTGTCTGCAATTTGCAGATAATGTGAGTTCTCAGCTACTGCTCCAGCACCATGCCCTCCTTGCTGCTGCCATACTCCCCATCATCAAGGTTATGGTCTAGCCCTCTGAAACTGCAAGCAAGCCCTCAATTGCCTTGGTCATCGTGTTTATTCACAGCAATCAACAGTAAATAAGATAACCATACTAGCCTACTCAGTGAGCTCAAGCCCTGGCTCAAAGGAAAGATGAACACCATGCTCGAGGAATGATGCCTGAGGTTATCCTCTGGCCTGCATATACAAATGCACCTGTACATACAGATATTCACTCACAAAATGTAGCTTTAAAGACTTGAGCAACAGAAGCATTCATAGTCCCTCTCCCTTCTCTTAGGGACTCACTATGTCTCCTAGGCTCTTCTCAAATTCATAAGCTCAAGGGATTCTCTGTTTTCCTCCTGTATTACTGTGATTGTGCATTACACACAGCTTAAAGATTCACAAAATATTCACACTACACTTTTATGCCAAGAACTATGAAAGGCTGCAGCTAAGCTCAGCATCTTCTCTTTTAGTCTATTTTTCTATTCTTGAGGCTTGGCTACCATAAGCCAAAGGCTTCTTTTACCTTCAAGCATAAGTGAAACCATCTCATTTTCTATTTTAAATAGCCAATTATGGTGCAGTTCTCGGGGCCTGAATTGAAGATCAGCTTTCAAGTCCCCCGTTTTAGATATCTGATTTATATTTCTGCTTCTTTTAACTCGCCTTTATGTAAAAACTTCCCAATCTGAAGGTCTGTAACAATGTCTTGCACTATTCCCCATTACTCTTAACATGTGATGAACTAGTGTACAGTTCTAAATTCACCTTCTTTTGCTCTTTGTAGAGTTAGAACTAAACTCACAGTAACATTTTTTGGCACTAGAGGGCACTAAAAGGACACTTTAACCAATGAGCAACAGGGCTAGGTTCCAGTCCCTTATGCATTTATTCCTTTCTTTTCAATTCACTAGGAGAGCTCAGTGGTTCTCAAAGACCAGCTCTTACTTACCTGTACCCTTAAGCCACTTTGGCTAAAATTCTTTGGGAAATTTCTTTATCATGGGCAGCCTCTATCCTCCTGTGGTAGCCATATGCTAAAGTTCAGTCTGGGGAGAAGGTTTATGAGAAGTCATTACATCCTAAACTGTTCATTTCTCTACAGACTAGTCATTGCAATTGCTTTTTCACATCTGCAACTTCTGAGCCCTTCTTAAATAAAGACTAGCAAATTTTCTTTAAAAAAAACCACAAAGTATCCAGGTGTGGTAGCATCTATTTGTAATACCAGTACTTAGGAAGGTCATCCTGGTCTATACAGTGAGTTCTGGGCCATCCAGCCTATATAGCAAGGACAGGAAAACCCTGCCCCCTACTACTGCCACACTCAAAGTCACTAATTGTCAGGTATAGTAATACATACACATCTGTGGTGGTTTGAAAGAAAAGGTCCCCCAAAGAAAGTGGCCTTTGAGGAGGTGTGGCCTTGTTGGAGGAAGTGTGTCACTGTGGGGGCAGGATTTGAGGTCTCTGATGTTCAAGTTTCCTTCAGTGTGACTATTAGTCAATTTCCTGTTGCCTGCAAGATGTAGGACTCGGCTATTTTTCCCACACCATGTCTGCCTACACGCCACCATACTTCCCACCATGTTGATAATGAACTGAACTTATGAAACTGTAAGCAAGCCACCCCAAATAAATGTTTAAACTTTATAAGAGTTGTTGTGGTCATGGTGTCTCTTTACAGCAATAAAAACCCTAACTAAGACAACATCTATAATTATAGTGACTTAAAAGTCTGAGGTGGCAATACTGAGATCGTCTCAAAATCAAAACATACACACAAAACAAACAAACAAATATTAGTTAAGTAAATATTTTATATTTTGTGAGTCATCCTCTGGTGAGATTCAATTCTAGCCTTTTAAGGGTGAAGACAGACAATAAATAAGAGACAAAAACTTTACGAAAACAGGCAGTAGTAGGCTAGATTTGGTATATGACCTATCAGATGTCAATTTTTGCTTTGAATCCTCTTTTATGGGATGGAGAGATGGCACTACAGTTAAGAGCACTGGCTGCTCTTCTATAGGACCTGAATTTGATTCCTGGTATTCACATGGCAGCTTACAACTGTCTATAACCCCAGTCCCAGGGGATCCAACATCCCCTTCCAGCCTTTCCAGGCACCAGGCATGCAAACACTGAAAAGACACCGAAGCAGGCAAAACATCCGTACACATAAAATAAATAATTTAATAATTAAAGTTTATTTTTTAAAGGAAAAGAATCTTTTTACTAAAAAGAATAAACCATCTTTTGCCCATTCACTAATGATTACTTATATTTCTTATTCAAGCAGCCAGCACAGAGGCTAGTAATATAGTTCTGGTCAAGTGTCAGCATGTGTCACCCTGGTTTCAATTGTGTGTATACAATGTGCATACAAGTGTGTAGTCTAAATACTTAGGAGGAGGAGGCATGGAAGAGCAAGAATTCAAGGTCAGGCAACTGGAACTAAATGAGACTCCAACTCAAAAACAAAACAATCCAATATAGTATACTGCCTTGACTGGTCAGTGACTGATAAACATTAGTACAGATAGGTGGTCAGTTCTCCACAGCATGTTATACTTTTGTTCTGGGTATTTATCTAAATTTCTATTTTAAGTCCACACAGAACAGTCATACTGCCAACACCAAACATGAGTTCAGCTGCTTTCTGAAGTACATGGATCTCCTTGGATTTGGAGTTACAGATGGTTGTGAGCCATTCCATATAAATGTGAGAGCCAAACTTAGGTCTTCTATAAGAGCAATATAAACTCTTAACTGCTGAGTCATCTCTCCAGTCCCAGCATTCCCTTAGAGTATTATAAGCCATTATTTTTTTTCTCAAACCCCATACTGCCACTTTAGCAAAACAGAGTATTTCTAGAAAAATAAAGTCAAGAGAATTAAAAATTTCTGCAACTTCCTGATCCCTTTGTAAAACTTCCTAAGAGAAAGTAAAACATTAATCCATACAAAAACTAGGAATACATGTATATATTTCATTATGTCAACATTATTCATGATAACCAATTTATTAACTTAAGCCCAGATATACATTATTGGATGCACAGATGAAATGTGCTGTACCATTCAATGGAATAGTATTCAATAAAAAGGAACCACTGGTAGGGCGAGGGAGATGGCTAAGTTGGTAAAGTCTGTTGAGCAAACATAAGGACCTGAGTTTGGATCTTTAGCATCCAAGTGAAAAGCTGGGTGTAGGGCTGTAGAGATAGATGTCTCAGGGATTAAGAAAGTGCTCTTGCAGAGGTCCCAGTGTGGTTCACAGCACCCATGTGAGGTGGCTCCCAAACACCTGTAACTTCAGTTCTAAGAGACATACACAAACACTATGGCCATGATAACTCTTACAAAGGAGAACATTTAATTGGGTGGTTTATAGTTAGAAGTTCAGTCCATTATCATATGCTGGGACACGGCGGTGTACAGGCAGACACGGTGCTGGAGAAAGCTAAGAATTCTACATCTTTGATCCACAGGTCACGGAAAGTGAGTTCCAATACTGTGTATGTCTTGAGCATATATGAGATCTCAAAGCCTGCCTACACAATGACACATTTCTTCCACAAGGCCACACCTACTCCAACAAGGCCATACCTTCAAATAGTGCCACTCTGTTTGGGAGCCATTTTCTTTCAAACCACACACACACACACAAATTAAGTATATATATATATATGTTGTATATATATACACACATATATATGTATCAACATATATATGTTGATATATATATCATACAACATACCACACAATGTAAATAAATATTTTTAAGGTACAAACTACAAAAGATTAAATGGTTTAGTATTTGAAAAAAGTAAAACAGACAGAAAAATAACTATATTTCTTTTACAAGAAATGTGCAGAAGAGGAAATCATGAAAGAGACAGGAATTGGCTCAGCAATTATTTGAGGCTAGAGCTGGAAGGAGGGTCAACTGCAAATTATTCATGAAAATGCTCTAAAACCGGACTGGGGTGATGCTAGTAGAGTTCTGTGAATTTGGTAAGTCTTTGAATGGTGGTGCATGCCTAATAATGCCAGCACTAGGGAGTTAAGAGCAGGAAGATCAAGAACTCAAGGTCAGCCTAGGCAACACAGCAGCTCAAGGTCAGCCTTCCCACAGGGAAAAAGCAGAGTAAAAGAAAATAAATTATACTTAAGGTGAGTGAGTATAGTATAATGTATTATAGGCATATACCTATAATCCTAGTGTGTAGGAAGGCTGAGGCCGGAGAATCCTAAATTCCATAGCCTAAGCTATAAAGCAAATTTGAGGCCAGGTTGGGTGGTGGTGGCATGCCTTTAATTCCAGCACTCGGGAGGCAGAGGCAGTGAGTTCAAGGCCAGCCTGGTCTAGTTCCCAGGACAGGCTCTAAACTACAGTGGAAACCCTGTCTCAAAAAACAACAAACAAACAAACAAACAAAAAAATTGAGGCCAGGCTAGGCTAAATAGGAAGACTGTCTTAAAGCAAACAAACAACACTTCAACTAAACTTTAAAGGGAAATAAGTGATAAGAGTTGCTACAAAGAGGTCAGTGGAAAGCACATTTAAGTACTAAAGGAGGGAAAGCCAGGCAAATACCTAAGGGAAGGGCACTACAGAGTACAGGTCCCAGGCTCCCTGCTGGGGAGCACACCTTGGCACACCAAAGAGCTAGGTTTTCGATGAAATACTAGGGTATAGGAAGTTGAGGAGGGAAGTTCACAAGTTCAAGGCCAGCTGAGCCTAAACAGTAATTTCAAACTAGTTTAAGAGCTCACTTTGCTTTACTGTTTATTGTTTGTTTTTCTGAGTCGGGATTTCTCTGTCTCGCTTTGGAGACTGTCTTAGAACTCACTCTGTAGACCAGGCTGCCCTGGAACTCACAGAGATCCGCCTGCCACTACCTCCCGAGTGCTGGGATTAAAGGCGTGCACCACCACCGCCCAGCACAGTTTATAATTCCTTTTTTTTTTAAAAAGATTTATTTATTTATTATGTATACAATGTTCTGTCTGTATATATGCTTGCTGGCCAGAAGAGGGCACCGGATCTCACTACCATGTGGTTGCTGGGAATTAACTCAAGACCTCTGGAAGAGCAGTCAGTGCTTTTAACCTCTGAGCCATCCCTCCAGCCCCAGTTTATAATTCTTAATTATCTTTTTTGAAGACAAGATCTCATTCTCCTGGAACACACTATGTAGATCAGGTTGGCTTTGAACTCAGAGATCCACCTGCCTCTGCTTCCTAAGTACTGGGATTAAAGATGTGTTCTACTACACATCTACCTGGTTCTAAAAGTCCTTTTTTGCCTTTTTTTTTTTTTGGCATCTGCTTTCTGTTCCTATTTCACTTTTAAAGTAAACTTTTCATTTGGAATAATTTTAGAATTGTAGGAAGTTACAAAAATAGCACAGAGTGTTCCCATATAAACCAGTTAAGCAGCAGCTTGCATAACCATGATCCATTTGACACAACGAAGACTGGAGCAGCGGCACACAATCAAGTAAACCCAACCTACTCAGCCGTGCCCGTGCTTCCACCAGCTCCCTTTCCTGCTCTGTTCCAGGATGCAACCTAGGATACATCATTTAGTGAATTATTTTTAAAGTATCATTTTGGTTGCCTGCGTGCGCGCGGGGGTGGGGGGTACAGAAGGAAAAGCAAAGAATTAGGAAGACTAGTAAAGAATAACACAACTGACTTAGGAATGATAATGGTCACATTCTCCATTTGTTTTCATGACAGAGATGGTAAGAATTAGGTTTAATATAGAAGATGAAAGATCTTTTTCTTAAAAGGTCAAGGATAACACCAAGATTTTAGCCTGAGCAAACAGGAGAACAGAGTTACTATTTATTAAGGCAAAATAATAATAGTAACTTTTAAAGTGAGGAGGCTAGATCTGGGTAGTACCAGGGAATGTATATATGGGATATCTTCTCATTTTGCTCCAAATCCAAAACTTCTCTTAAAGTATAGTCTTGTGCCATTGAGATATCCTAGTGGGTAAAGGTATTTAAAGTCAAGCCTAATGATCCAAGTACAATGCCCCAAATTCACATGGCAGAATGGGGGAACCAAATATAGCAGTTTGACCTCTGACCTCCTCTTGTGTACTGTGCATGTATGAACACATACATTCATATTCTCCCCATGCCCACCCCCAGAGATGGCTCAGTGGTAAAAGCACTTGCTGTTAAGCCTGACAATCTGAGTACAGTCCCCAGGACCCACAAGGCCATATGGTGGAAGGAGAGAACTAACTACCCACCTTGTCTTCTAACTTCCACACAGGCATGCCTACACAGCCCCTTCCAATTTGTGTATATGTGTGTGTATGTAAAAGTTACTTAAAGTGCTAGAGAGATGATCAGACGTTAAGAGCACCTGCTGCTTTTGTAAAGGACACACCTTCCCCAGCGACAACATGGTAGCTCATAACAGTAAGTAACTTCAGTTCCAGGATATTTGGTACCCTTTTCTGGCTTCCCTTGGTACCATACATACAAGTTTACAAGTGTCAAAGGGACCCTGCCTTGAAACACCACACAAACAAGTAGATAGGTAGATAAGTAGGTAGGTAGGTAGGTAGGTAGGTAGGTAGGTAGGTAGGTAGATAGATAGATAGATAGATAGATAAAAAGATAGACAAATTTTTGCCAGGCATGGTGGAACACACCTTTAATCCCATTTGAGCAGCAGAGGCATGTGGACCTCTTATGAGGTTGAGGCTAATCTGGTCTATATAGAAAGTTCTAGTCCAGCCAAGGTACATACACCAAGACTTTGTCTCAAAAGAAAACAAAATTCACCAAAATAAATAAATCTTAAAAAAAAAAAAAAGCAGCCTTTCTGCTGGGAACCGGCTGCTCGCTGTCGAAATGGGCAAGTTCATGAAACCCGGGAAAGTGGTGCTCGTCCTGGCTGGACGCTACTCGGGACGCAAAGCCGTCATCGTGAAGAACATTGATGATGGCACCTCAGACCGCCCTTACAGCCATGCCCTGGTGGCTGGAATTGACCGCTATCCCCGAAAAGTGACGGCTGCCATGGGCAAGAAGAAAGTCGCCAAGAGATCCAAGATCAAGTCCTTTGTGAAGGTTTATAACTACAACCACCTGATGCCCACAAGGTACTCTGTGGACATCCCCCTGGACAAAACTGTTGTCAACAAGGATGTCTTTAGGGACCCAGCCCTGAAACGCAAGGCAAGGCGGGAAGCCAAGGTCAAATTTGAGGAACGATACAAGACAGGGAAGAACAAATGGTTTTTCCAGAAGCTTCGCTTTTAGGTATATTTTTGTTTACATCATTAAAAGTTTAANAACAAAACAAAAAAAAAAAAAAAAAAAAAAAGCAGGTGTAAACAAATCTACAGAAAGACTAGGAAAAAAAAAGTACTACTAGATTGGGATTATGTGCACCATGTCTGATGACCTTAAGTACAGCTTCATTTCAGTGCTAGTAATGGGCCAGCAAGATGGCTTAGCAGGCAAAGGTGATTGCCACCAAACCTGATAAGCTGAGTTTGATTCCTGGAATCCACATGATAAAAGGAGAAAAGCAACTGCTTCAAGTGTATTCTAACTTCCACAGGCATACTTGCAGACATATTCGTGTCCATTTACAGAAGAAACTAAATTTTTTTTTTTTTTAAGGAGTGCTGGAAAGGAGCATAGTTGGAATGGGTACCTAAGAGAATAGGAAAAGGAGGGAGAAGCAGCAAAACCACATACTTTCAGTTTTGTTGTAAAGAGAATAGAGAAGTGGTGTGGCTGACAACAGGATCACAGGTTCTCATTATATGTGTGTGTGTCTATGTATGCATTCACGCATGCATGTATGTATATCTGAGAACTACATGTGTGCCTAGTACCTAAGAATGCCAGAAGAGGCCATCAGATCCCTTGGAATTGGAGTTACAGATGGATTTGAGCTGCCATGTGGGTGCTGGGAGTAGAACCCAGGTCCTCTACAAAAGCAGTCATTGTCTTATTTGATGAGATAACTCTTCTCTTGCAATGATTTTGGGGGGGGGGGGTAAATCAACTAATCTTATAGCTGTAAGATACCGTTTACACTCTGATAGTTCCCAAGTATAGTATCTCTACTTGGATCTCTCGCATTAAATTCCAGATTCATATCAACTACTCACTCGGTGTCTCTTTTGGATAGTTAAAGCTATCTCAGACATCCAAATTAGCTACTTTCTTTGTCACTGTGACTAAAGAGCTGACAGAAACAGCTTAAGGGAGGTTAATTATTTGGGTTCACTGTTTCAGAGGGTTCAGTGTGCCAATATTGTCTCAGGATGTGTACTCAGTATTTCTATATGGTGATCAGAATGTACTAGTAGTAGAGCTGGCAAGATGACTCAGTAGCTAAAGGAACTCACTGCTAATCCTGACATATGACTTTAGTTCAATCTCAGGAACATACACGGTAGGAGAGAACCAACTCCTGCAGGTTGTCCTCTTAGTGTGTTGTGACATGTGCATACCTAAAAACACCCACACGGGGAAAAATGTACTAGTAATTAGCAATCTGTTCATTTTACATTTCCATCTCTCATGTCCTGCTAACGCTTATCAATTTTGCTTCCAAGTATTATTAATCAGCTCTCTCTGTAGCAGTCATAATGCTTATCTTTTACTTGAATTGTTACAAAAATCCTTCCCTTTGAAATCAATTCTGCCACTTTTACACCTAACCTCTACATTATGCTCAAGTTAACTCCAGAAGACAGGGCTAAACAATCCCACAGTATGAGTTTGGATAAAAACATCTTAAGTAGCTAGATCCAATATTCTGTAAAAGATCAGCTAACTTTTTCTATAATGGATCAAATAATAAGGAGCTAAAGAGATGGTTCCATGGTTAATACCACTTGCTCTTGCAGAGTACCTGAGTTTATTTCCCTGAATCCACGTGGGGGCTCATAACTGTCTGTAACTCCAGTTCCAGGGGACCCGATGTCTTTTGATTTCTGAGGGCACCAGGCATGTAAATGGTACACAGACATGTAGGCAAAACACTCACAGACATAAAATAAATTTTATAAAGTTAAAATAGTTTAGGCTTTCCAGGAAATAAAGTCTACATTCTAACTGAAATGAAAAATGAAATTTATGCCCTGGTAATGCTGAATCATGTGTGGGCAGTCAATATATGGTGGTTCTGTTGAACCTGTTCATATTGGGTTTCATGGTCTAAGTTGATGAGGACGACTCTTCCTCAAGAGGACATCATATCTTATTACAGATGGTCGTGAGCAAACATGTGGTTGCTGGGAATTAAACTCGGGACCTTTGGAAGAACAAGCAGTGCTCTTAACTGTTGACCCATCTCTCCAGCCCTAGTAGACTCTAATATTGGAATATGAAACAAAAATGACATCAAACAATAAGAGCAAATAGGTTTGGTGGGTAAAAAAATTCATTTACAAACTCAGAAATTAAACTAAGTATGGTCCTCTAACTCCTCAGAATAGAGTGAAACTCCTTAATATGAACTACAAAGCAGTAACTTATATCTAGCCATTTCTAACACTGTACCCTTACCTTTTTTTTTTTTTAAATATGTATATGGGTATTTTGCCTGTGTGTATGTCTGTGTATCACTTGCATTCTTGGTGCCCAAGAAAGCCAGAAAAGGGTACAAGGTATCCCGAGACTGGAATTACAGATGGTAGCGAGCCACTATGTGAGTCCTGGGAATCAAATTCAGGTCCTATGGAAAAGCAAGCAACCAGTGCTCTTAACCAATAAGCCCTCTCTCCGGTACCCTTCCTAAACTTCATTTCACACTTACATACTATTATAGAACTGCTTATTTCCATGTATCATGTATGTACACTTCTGGTATAGGAGGTTCTTCTGTATTTGTGTTGCTTTCATTGGTTGAATAAAGAAACTGCTTTGGCCTTTTGATAGGGCAGAACTTAGATAGGCGAAGTAGACAGAACAGAATGCTGGGAAGAAAGGCAGTGTGGCAGCTGCCATGAAGCTCCTGTCTGAGACTGATGCTGGTAAGAATCTTTCCCGGTAAACCACGACCTTGTGGTGATACACAGATTGGTAAAAATGGGTTAGATCAGGATGTGAGAGTTGGCCAAAAAGAGGCTAGATATAATTGGCCAGGCAATAATTTAATTAATACAATTTCTGTGTGATTATTTCGGGTGAAAGCTAGCAGGGCGGCCGGGACCAAAAGCAGGCCCTCCGCACAACAGACTTGTGTCTACAGTTCCTATGTGCCTGACTCCTCCAGGTTTGACTGCTGGTCTAGGTCAGGACTTGGAAAGATATTAACTATTGCTTTGTCTTCTCTTTTGACTGCTTCTTTTATATGCTGACTAGAGCCTAAGTATGCTATTAAACTCGATGCTTTGGGCTTTCTCTTTCTCTAAAGCTCTCACTACCCGTCATCCACTGCCATGTGGGTGGCTAACACCAAGAATATAGTTTTAAAACATATAATCTAATTCTAAAACTAGTATTTCAGAGAAAACAGAAATAATCTTTAAGTCCCTATGCCAAAACTTACTTCAGTTTGAAGAGCCAGTTCCACTTGGTTGTGATAGGAATCTAAGAGTTCTTCAACAGGGTGTCTGAAATGAAAAACAGGTATTTTTTTTTAATCACAGCAGTTGCTTTGATCACAGAAAATAAATATATTTACATCCAAAACAAAGTTTGAAAACCTGCAATGGATGCTTTAAATGCTATACCTTGTCATGACTTCTTTATAAGGTTTTTCTATTTGATTCAAGAAATTGTTTAAATCCACAGGTGCTTCATCATCTTCTGCCTAAATAAATACATACACACATGTTTAAGAATAATCAAATATAATTCTTTGGTCATTCAATTAAAGTAAGTATAGTTAAACAGATGATGAAATCTTTAGACTAATTTTTGAGAACTGGAGACATAATGCTATCTCTAAACTACTATTTATAACTGACTAAAAAGTTAGTCAATAGTATGAAAAATTAATTTTGTTTTAAATGTTTCAGTATTTGGGGCTGGGGAGATGGCTCAGAGATAAAGAGTATTTGCTGGTGTTGCAGAGGACTTGGATTTGGTTCCTAGGACCCACATAGTAGCTCACAATCATCTGTAATTCCAGTTCCAAGGGATGTGATAGCCAGTTCTGGCTTCCATGGACACTAAGTATGCATGGGGTACACATACATACAGTAAACATTCAAGTACATAAAAATAGAAATAAATAAATCTTTAAATGTTCCATTACTTATTTTATTTTGCATATGTGAGTACTAGGGTGTGGGTAGAGGCCAGAAGTCAATGTCATTCGTCTTCCTCTATTGCTCTCCAGCTTATGTTCTGAGAAAGGACAGGCTCTCTCACTGGACTATGAGCTAATAAAATGGCTATACTGGCTAGTCAGCCAGCTTGGGAGATCTGTCTGTTTTTCTCCCTAGTGCTAGGATTATGGAAACACTCTGTCATATCCAGCTTTTTACAGGGACTGGGGCTCCAACTCAAGTCCTCAAGCACTTTATCCATTGAGTTATTGCCAACTTCCCCCACCCTGCCCCCCAGCACTCTTTAATTTTAAAGAGAGGTTCTCATGTAGCTCAGACTGGCCTTGAATTCGTGACCCTTGCCTTTTTGCTGGGAGTATAGAAGCATACCATCAAATCTGACCAAAACTTCTATTTTTACAAGTTTATTTTGTATGTATAGGTGGTGTTTTGCCTTCATGTGTCCGTGTATCATGTGCATGCCTGGTGACCTCAGAGGTCAGAAGAGAGTGTCAGTTCCTGTAGAACTGAAGTTACACATGGTCATGGGCTATCACAAGAGTATAAGGAATCAAACCTAGGTCCTCTGGAAGAACAAACCAGTGTGCTCTTAACTCTGGAATCCTCTACGCAGCCATAAACTCCTATTTTACAGAGCTAACAATATAGGTCAGAGGATAAAGGCCTTTGTCCCCAAGCCTAATGACCTGAATCCCATCCTTGGGACTAACATGGTATAAAGAAAAAACCAAGTTTCACAAGTTGTCTTCTGACCTAAACACACATACTGTGGCATACATGCATATACAAACACACAAAAAATAAATATATGCAATAAATTTCTTAAAAAATAGAAAAGATCAATGTTCTTAAATCTAGCTTATGGTGATCAAATAAAGGAAAAACTAAGCTGGGCCATATGGCATACATCTATAATCCACAGGCATGGCAACAAACTTAAGGTCAGTATGGTCTATGCAAGTAACCTCAGGCAAGCCAGACCTATGAAGCAAAATCCCATTTCAAATAATCAATGGAGGAAGAGGTTGGGTAAAAACTAGGTGGGCCTAGATGGGGACAAGACCGCTTGAATTTCTGCTTCTTTTTCCTCAGTAAGTCTTGTTCCTTCCTTCTCTGCTCACCACCAATGAGAAAAGTAGTCTCGCCTACATTCCACATTATGCAAACATATTCATGAGAAACTGAAAACCCTTATTTAGTATTCAATACCCCTTTCTTCTTTGTTCCCTCTTAATTAACCCTGAAATTTTCATGCTTGTGTAAGACTATTAAATATGAGACTTGGACAGGCAGCCTTTGGCTGTTGCACTTTTGCAGTGAACTAAGTAAACTTAGCTTTTTCTTTAAAAAAAAAAAAATGGAAAATCAAGGGCTAAGGATGTAGCAAGTCCCAGGATGATAACCAAGTCTTCAGCTCAGTATCCAGCACTACATAAAGCTGGTCATGGGTGGCCGAAGGTGACCCTTAGCCATATAGTAAGTTTAAAGTCAGTAGGAGATACAGGAGACTATCTTCTTTCCATTAAAAAAAAAAGGACAAACTTTCATTCTTTCATTTTGCTTTTCCAATTTATACTTCTAGATCTGAGGAATGTGCTACCTAAACTTCCATGACTAAAGATCTTCTGAGAAGACTCCTGCTAGAAACAAGAAATGTATCAACCCAGCCTGGTGCAGAAAAAAACAGAAAACAAAGTGACTGAAAATCTCTCAACTATCAGAACTATTCTGATTCACTAAATGCAATTCATACACACTTACTGTTCGAGCCAGATTCTGGCACATTGCACTGAAGGTCAAGAGTTGTAATTTAATCTCTGTGTCCCATTTTCGACAATTTTGAATATGTTCATGACTTCCAAGGCAATGATTACTGTTAAAATACAATAATTATCCATCAGTATTATTCTATTCAAATCACAAGTTAAAGACATAAAAATAAAGTACAAATTGCATCTGTATGAAAAATTGAAGAAAATGGAGAAACACACTGTTTTAAAGCCAACTGTGAACATTTAAACAGGAATTTTTCTATGTGAGTCAGTGAAGATGAAAGAAGATAGAAAACAACTGGACTAATTGTAAGCTTTAGTAAATTACTAAAGTTCATGCAATGATTATTTCAGGCAAATAAAAGACAGTAATTGCTGACTCTGTATATATAGCAACTGCATGTTGCAAAGGAGATTAGAATCTATAAATGTTGCAATTACTGACTTTTTTAGAAGGTTATTTTATTTCCCTTTTAACCAACTGACTACAACTTTTAGTGAGTGTATAAGGCTACTAATCTTAAGAGAATACCATATCTTTCTTACTTCTGAAATCCCACTATTATATCTCAACACACGTTAGGACCAAATATATTTCTTATATTTTATAAGTATATAATACATAAAAAATAAATGAATGGGGCTGGAGAGATGGCTCAGTGGTTAAGAGCACTGACTACTCTTCCAGAGGTCCTGAGTTCAATTCCCAGCAACCACATGGTGGCTCACAGCCATCTATAATGAGACCTTCTGGCTTGCAGGCACACATGGAAGGAATGCTGTACACATAATAAATAAATAAATATTTTAAAAAAATGAATGAATTTAGGGACAGGGTCTTATTATGTAGCTCTGGCTGGCCTGGAACTTGTTATGTAGACCAGGCTGGCCTTGAACTCAGAGATTCACCTGCCTCTGTCTCCAAGTGGGGGATTAAAGGCATGCAAAACCATGCCATATACAAAGATATGTTTATATTACAAATTTAAATTGAAAAAATTCTAATTTAAGACACTAAGAATGAAATTTCCAAAGACACCATTCAGTAGTCATAAGTGAGTAAGTAAACTTACTTCTGTAGAACCTCCTCTTGACCACAAACTTTCAGAACATAGCTGCCAACATCCACTTGATTCAAGTCATCGTGCACCCAGCAAAGGGCTTGCATTATAAGTATTTCTACAGCAGAACTCACTGAAAGAGAGTTAGTTTCATTTTGCTCAATTACCTGTCAATATTACTCATAATCTAAGAGAAGACCATATAACAGAAATATAATGCATACTCCCCCACCCCCGTTTTTCTGTCTCTCTGAGACAGGGTCTCACTATATAGCCCTGGCTGGCCTGGAACTTAACTATGTAGACCACACTGGCCTCAAACTCACAGAGATACTAGAGAGATGGCTCAGCAGTTAAGAGCACTGGCTGCTCTTCCAAAGAACTCAGGTTCAGTTCCCAGCACCACATGACAATTTCCAACCATCAATAACTCTAGTTTTAAAGGATGTGATGCCCTCTTCTGGCCTCCAAGGGCACTAGGCATGCAAAATGGTGAACAGACACATAGACAAAACACTCATATACATTTAAAACACAAGAAGAAGAGAAGAGGAGGGGGGAAGAGGAGAAGAAGAAGAAAACAGAGATCCATCTACCTCTGCCTCTTGCCTAAGTACTGGGATTAAAGGTGTGCACCACCACACCCAGCCATTTAAAATTTTTCCATTAGCCACACTGAAAACAGCCAGAGAAAGAGGCTAATTTTGGAAATAAGCTGTAAGGCAAAGACATATGTGTGTGTGTGGTTTTGATGTAGCCCCAGCTGGCCCAGAACTATAAAGCAGAAGACGATCTTGAACTTCTGATACTTTTATTTCTCCATCTCAAATGCTATGATCACAAGTATGCACTGTTATGCCTAGTTTATGTGGTGCTGAGGATCAAGCCTATCTCATGGATTCGAGACAAGCGTTCTACCAACTAATCCACAACTCCAACCTTGCAAAGCTAATTTTAATAATATATTTTATTTAGTCTAATATATCAAGAACACTGGTTTAGAGGCAGGAGGATCATGAGTTTAGTCCAGCCTGGATTATATAACAAGGCCCTATCTTAATAAACTATGTAGATATATGATGCTAGCATTATCAGTATTTGCTTACATTTTATTATTTTTTTTTTAGGCGAAGGCTCTGAACTTTAGTGTGTATTCTGGATCTACAGCATTTGATAATACAGGTGAGCCATATTTCAAGGGTTCCACAGCCTCTATTAATTGGTAGAAGTGAAGGCCTAAACAAAGAAAGTTACATCCTGGTAATCTGAATAGAACTGGCACCCACAGACTCATGTATTTGAATGCTTGGCCCATAGAGAGTAACACTTTTTTTTTGTTTGTCTTGTTTTTCAACTCACTCTGTAGACCAAGCTAGCCTCAAATTTATAGAGATCTGCCCGAGATGAAAGGTGTGCATCACCACAACCCTCAAGAGTGGCACTATTTGGAGGTGTGGCCTTGTTGGAGGAAGTGTGTCACTATGGAGGTGGGCTTTGAGATACTATATGCTCAAGCTACACCCAGTATGGTGCACAGTCTTTCCTGGCTTCCTTGGGGATCAAGATGTAGAACTCTTGGCTCCTCCAGCGCTATGTCTGCCCACACACTGCCATGCTTCCTGCCATGACAATAATGGACTATAACTCTGAGCTGTAAACCAGCCCCAATTAACTGTTTTCCTTTATAAGAGTTCACAGCAATAGAAACCCTAAGACACACCCATATTACAGATGCCTTCAAATAGGGCAGTAGTCAGCAATACCTAGAGAGCAGTGTCTTAAAACAAATTACAAGGAAAAGAGAATTACTACTTCAGATATTTATATAGTGAATTCTCCAATGAAGAACAAAAAGAGAGCAAATAAGTAGGCAATCTTACTCTTGGCAAAGTTGAGCTACTAATATAACAACAAAGAGAAGATGAAGGTTTTCATTTTTTTTTTAGGTATATTTATTTTTACATGTATGAGTGTTTTGCCTGCGTGTACATACATGTACCATGTGCATGCCTGTGCCAGCAGAGGTCAGAAGACAGTGTAAGATCACCTGAGACTGGAGTTGAAATCCTATTTCAAAGGCTCCACAGCCTCTGTTAGTTCTGTTAGACAGTGAGCAGCCACATGGGTGCTGAGAACTGAACCGAGTCCTCTGAAAGGGTCTTAACTGCTGAGCCCACTATGCAAACCCAAATTAAAGTTTTTTAAATCACCTATTTTTTTTTCTTCTCAGAGTCTAACACTGTAATCCAGGCATGTCTTGAAATCATAGCAATTCTGCCTCAGTCTCTAAATGTTGTGATCACAGGCATGAGCCACCATCTGGTCAGCCTGTTCAATTTTTAAAAAATAAGTCTGCTTTTAAAATACACAGAAACTGGTGACTTGGCATTAAAAGCTTTTATGTACTAAAATATCTTACAACACAATTAATTCTACTTTTGAACAGACCCCAAACAAATAAAAATATATAATCTGATCATATAGTCTATACTTTTATCATAAAACGCTTATAATTTTTCCAGTTCTAAGGATTAAACATAGGGCCTTATTCATACTAGATAAGTATGTACCACTGACCTATGCCCGCAGTCAAGTTACACTTAATAGAAACATACAAAATAAATATGCATTTATGACTAACCAACAGAAATGGACAGTACAATTTGAAGTTAGTCAGACTTTGATGTAAGTTAAGACTTGGTGGAAATCAACATTTGCTATCAATTTTTACTCATGATTTACTGCAAAGCACCTGTTGACTCTTTAGAAATTTAATATTCTTGCTGTATACCAAGTTAAAATGACTTAAAAAGAATAAGTTTTTCTTTAGAAAATAAAGCATGGTTGTTATAGTTGGCTAACATTTTGTTTCAGATTTACATTTTTTTATTTGTTTGTTTGTTTGTTTCTTTTTCGAGACAAGATTTCTCTGTAGCTTTTGGAGCCTGTCCCCATACTCGCTCTGTAGACCAGGCTGGCCTCGAACTCACAGAGATTCGTCTGCCTCTGCCTCCCAAGTGCTGGGATTAAAGGTGTGTGCTGGGGCTGGAGAGATGGCCCAGAGGTTAAGAGCACTGACTGCTCTTCCGGAGGTCCTGAGTTCAATTCCCAGCAACCACATGGTGGCTCACAACCATCTGTAATGAGATCTGGCACGGTCTTCTGGCCTGCAGGCATGGAGGCTGAACACTGTGTACAAAATAAAGGTGTGTGCCGTCAGCACCAGGCTCAAATTTACATTTTTTAAAGGGCTATCCAAAAGTACAAAACCAGAAGATCTTTAAATATTGGACACATTGCTAGTTACAACCACTAAAGAAAAACAAAAATGCTTCAGTCTTAGGCTAAATTACTAGAGATGAAAAACTTACTTCACCATTCAAATCCTACTTAAATAATATATACCATAAATAAATTAAAAGAAAGCCAATGTAGTTTAAAAAACAAAAACAAACATAACAGAAAACTGTTACAGACATCCAGGACATAGATCTAGAGAGGATATTTACCCAAGCTTGGAATGGAAAATTAACACCAAAGGAGAACTACCTTCCCTGCAGAGATTAGGAAGTGATCTGAAGGTTCGTGTAACCAACTCTCTGTAAGAAAGCACTTTTCTTGCCATAAAAGCAGAGGAAGTATTATAATTAGCTTTTATAGTTAATGCTTTTGGGCTTTAGTTAAGAACCAACTTATTATACTCAGAAATAGCCCTACTGTGACCTGGTCCACTTAACCAGAAAACTTCCCAAATGAATATAAATGTTTTAAAAGGATATCGAATGAAAACAAATTTGGTTTATGAAAAGAAAGGATATACTGACATTTGAAACATTTCCTTCCCAGTCAAAGCAAAACTTACCATCACATGTAAAAGTAACTGGCAGTTGAAATCCTTCAATTTCAATGGAGACCTTCACGCTGGCAGGTTCTCCACACATACTTCTTTGCACTGTGACTGGACTTAACAAATAGCCTGGATTTGTGCAGTGATCTGTATATGGAAATTTGGTCTTCAATCTGTTCACAAGAAAGAAGATATTTAATACTTTTTTAAAGCTGCATTTGAGAGCCCTGAACAAGACTGTACATGCTTTCAGCTACTCAATTTTTGCATCTTTGTCCAACTCCAGCGTAGCTCATGAGAATGGCAATGAATGAACTCCATTAAAACTCCAAATAGCAGCATGTGCCTTTTAAATGAAGGGGAACCAAGGAAAAAGAAGTTAACTTGTGCCAGAATATCTTTGGTAATACTGTCAACAAGATCTAGGCATTCCAGAGATGGCTGGCATCAAATGAGTTTTAGATTCTTAGGCTGTACAATACAATAAAGTGATTTGTTTTAAATAAATTGTTGATAGCACTAACAATGTCACTAAAAATTGTAAATACCAGAGGGATAGAAAGTTTCTATCTTTTCAAAGTATTTTTTTCTAAGCAGAACTTTTTTCCCTATAAACATTGTTTGTGGTTTCAACACAAGGAAAAGTGGAAAATGGGTTTCCATAGAGCTACAAGACCTTTACAGTGCTACAAGGGTACCTTAAAAGGGGTCAAGCAGGGCATGGTGGCAGATGCCTTTAATCTCAGCACTTGGAAGGCAGAGGCAGGCAGATCTCTGAGAGTTCTAGGAAAGCAGGGTTACACAGATGAACCCTGTCTCGGGGAAAAAAAAGAAAGAAAGGAAAAGAGAAAGAAAGAAAAGTTAGGGGTCACACGTTAAGGTATTCATAGGAACAACAAAGTCACATATAAATACATGAGTGTAGTATGTGGCTCATCTCCAGACATGACTGCATTATGAAAATCTGAGTCAATTCCTGGGACTTAACAGGGTAGAATAAGAGAACCAACCCCTGCCAGGTGTCCTCACATGCTTGCCATGGCATGTCCACCCATATGTAACTCTCACTCACTCACTCACTCACTCACTCACACATAAGTACAACACAATGAACAAATAAATAAAATAAACATTTTTAAGAACGGGGAGATTTAATACAGTCAACTTCACAGGCCCCAGTAACTGCCTTTTCCTAGAGGTTAACAAAAGGTTCCAGTCCCCTCTTCTTATCGGTTTTTCTTTTTTCCACCTTTTTTGAAGTGCTTGGGATTGAATCCAGGGCCTCATACATGCTAGGCACGTAGGCTATTATTACTGAGCCATATATTTAGTAATCATCTGTTTTTCATGAGGCCTTAAGTAGAACGTGTGCTGGAAATACTATGTGCTTCTACGGATATTAAACTATTCAAGGCATAAATACAGAATAAAACAGTTTGAGATGATGAGCAAATTCAGCAGCCAATACAAAACCTGTAAGGCATACTATTTGAATCTGATCCTTGTTTTTATTATTTATTAGCTGCATAAATGCAGTTAAGTTACTGACATTCTCTTGCTTCAAAGTAATATGACCACTGATTTCTCAGGGTTGTCATAATACCATGTAAAATAAGTTTATAAAACAGTGCCTACTATATAACAAATAACTGTAAATGTCATAAAATTAACTAGTGTAAGAATAAATGTGGTTTCTACATTGTGATCCAATACTAAAACAATAAAATATGGAACAGAAGAGATGGCTCAGTGATTAAAAGTGTATACTGTTCTTGCAAAGAACCTACATTTGATTTCTAACACATATGTCAGATGGTTCACAATTACCTATAACTCCAGCTCCGGAGAATCCAATGTCTCTGGCCTTTACTGACAACAATGCTAATTTATACATAAATAACCACACATAAACTATATATACAAAATGGTTTCTACATTGTGATCCAATACTAAAACAATAAAATATGGAACAGAAGAGATGGCTCAGTGATTTAAAGTGTATACTGTTCTTGCAAAGAACCTACATTTGATTTCTAACACATGTGTCAAATGGTTCACAATTACCTATAAGTCCAGTTCCAGAGAATCCAATGTCTCTGGCCTTTACTGACAACAACGCTAATTTGTACATAAATAACCACACATAAACTATATATACAAAATTTACAAATATTTTTTTAAAAAGATGAAATGTGATCAAAGTGATACAAGTTGAATTGATATTGGAACCTGTAAGATATTTAGTTGCTGCCAAGCTTATCCCTTCATAACACAGTAAGCTTGCAATGGCTTATTTTTATTATTTCACACATACTTGGCATTGTACTGTTTGCTAAAATTCATAAAATAAAACTGGACCTTTAATCTCAGCACTCAGGAGGCAGAGGTAGGCAGATCTCTCTGAGTTGAGGCCAGTCTGGTCTACCAAGAGAGTACTATGTCAGCATGGTTACATAGTGAGATCCTGTCGTCTCCCCCCCTTAAGAAATAGAACTCATAAAATAGATAAAGTAAACCATATAGTTAACTAATCTGAGAACTGAGAATGGAGTTTAAATGGCAGTTTAATGTCATCCTCGGTTCTATGGCAAGTTCCAGGTGAGACTGGGCTGCAGGAGACAGTGCCTAATAAGGAAATAATTATTAATGAAAGATGAATTCAATCTTTGAAAACATATGGAATGTCTTAGAATTAAGATACTACGGGGCAGAGGGAGAATGCTCAATGTTATTTGCATGTATGAAATTGATGCAATGAAACATTTTTCTGTACAACATTTCCTAGTAATAAAAAGATTATTATATGCCGTAAATATGAGATCTGAATCACATACAAAGAAAAGGTAGACATAGAATATAGTTTCTCATTTTGTGCTAGAGAAACCTAGAGAAAGCAGTAATAACCATAGACCTGGGCTGGAGCTCAGCACTAGATGCCATGCCCAGTTCCCCGAGTTCAATCTTCATTATGTCAAAAAAAAAAAAAAAAAAAAAAAAAAGGCCTACTACAACAACATTCTTTTAAAAATTTTTCTGTAGATCACAATTATTAGTTTTATCAAGAACAAGAAACAAAGAAACAAATATAACGAATAATGAATGGCAGTCCTGGGTCATAGTAAAGACCTTCACTAGTTCAATTCTTTAATTTCACTGACAAAAACAATAACAAAAGCCCAGGCCGAAAATTGGCACTGAATTGTTAAAACTTCTAAGTAATTTCAACTGTAAGCACACACAGAATCCTAATAATCAGATGCTGATTTCACAGCTGAATCAAAATAATGGCATGAATAACTTCTAGAAGACTTTTAAAAAGCATAAAATAGGTACTACATATAGCGTGGCAGCTGTGTGCATGCTGGGTTCAGTTCCCCAAAGGGTCAGGCATTGTAGAATATTATAAATGAGGCCAGTAGTCTGGGCTACAAAGTCAGTTTCATCTCAAAAGGGGAGTGGGGAAGAGAGTCAAAAGCCTTAGTGTTATAGGGATCGTCTGGCATATGTGAGGTCCAGGGTTCATCTCCCAGCATGGGAAGAAGGGCTGAGACTACTTTAGTCTGTGTGTGTGTTTTAAAGTCCACTGGCACCTGGTGATGGTGGCGCAAGCCTTTAATCCCAGCATTCGGGAGGCAGAGGAAGGTGGATCTCTGTGAGTTCGAGACCAACCTGGTCTACAGAGCTAGTTCCAGGACAGGCTCCAAAGCCACAGAGAAACCCTGTCTCGAAAAACCAAAATAAATAAATAAATAAATAAATAAAGTCCACTGGGTTGTGGGGAGACTACGCTGGAGAAAAGCAGCCACTTGAGGAATATATGTACTGAGCCCCCATATTTTCAGGGCAAAAAGAAAAATTCCTAGAACATGGCTTCAGAAACCTCTACTCTGAAAGTTGTTGCAATCATACCATGTATCACTGGAAGTCGGAGATTAAGAATTCATTTTCTCGGGAGGCAGAGGCAGGTGGATCTCTGTGAGTTCGAGGCCAGCCTGGTCTACAAGAGCTAGTTCCAGGACAGGCTCCAAAGCTATAGAGAATCCTTGTTTCCGGGGGGGGGGGGGGGGGGGGGGNGGGGGGGGAAGGGGCCCATTTTCTATTTGGTTCATCTGGAGTTACATATTAAATAAGCCACTCTGAGTATAAATATGCATATATGTAAATAAACACAGCAGCATCCTTATTCAGTTGCAGTACTGTCCTGTCAACTGTGATCTGAAAATAATTCCAGTAAGCAAAAAGAAAAAAAAAATCTTGACCCAATAAGGGAAGAAAAAAAAAATCATGTGCTCAGGCTGTTAAGATTTATGGTAAATTATTGCTGTTATAAATTACGATTTTTTTAACTTAAAAATTTAATCTGATGGGGCTGGAGAGTTGGCTCAGTGACTTGCTGCGGATTCAGGTTCAATTCCCAGCACTCATATGGCAGCTCGCAACTGTCTACAACTCTAATCCTGGGAGGATCGAATGCCCTCTTCTGGCATCAGGTATACATGTGGTATACTTACATACATGCAGCCAAAACATTCAGACACATAAAATAATAAGCAAATTAATTTATGTGGGAAGGGGGCATATAGGCAGAGTCCAGAGGACAGCCATGGGGAGTAGATTCCAAGAATCAAACTTGGGTTATCAGGCTTGATGGCAAACACCTTTACCTACAGAGCCATCGAAAGACCTCTACAAATTATTTTCAGATGTGCTTGTTTTACAAAGCGGAGTTTACATAGGACTCAGTGTTCAGTTTCAGACTTCCACTGAGGCATTATGAAATATAACTAAGGAAGGACTACTGTAATCACTTAGCTAAACTGGGGGAGTTTCAGAAACTTGTTTGGGGAAAAAAGAAACTATGTAAGAAATATAACATTATTTCCAAAGCATTAAGGAAAAGAGTACTTCTAAATCATTAACCAAAACGGCAAACATACTCGGAAATGGTCTTGGGGTCCCCGTGACTTATTTAAAAAGGAGGCCTTTTATACTGAAGACAGCTCTGGATTAAGAATAAATCCCTGGTGATGATCACTTTTGTCCTCTGCCTTCAAGTTTGCTGCTTCAGCCTTCTGCATAGCTTTTCTCTGTCAGACTGGCTAAGATTCATTTTCCTCTCTGCTAGCAAAAACATCAGAATATGGAGTCAGTGACTCTGTGCCCTGTCTTCAGAAGTCCCATTTACAATAGGAAAAAATAAAGCTAAACCACATGGAGGATGAGTGTGATAAGAAAAGGAAGTAAAGGAAAGGGAAAGACAGAAGGTCTAAAGAGAGCAGGAAATTGTGAATATAAGTCTTCATGGTGGCAAATCTGTAATCCTAGAACTTGAAATGTACAATAAGAAGAATCCAAATCCAAGGTCACCTTTGGGTTTATAAAAGATATATAAAAGGTTTGTATATTTCAAATAAAAAAAGGTGAATTCAAGGTGGGCATGCTGACGCATAACTGTTACTCCAGCACTAGGGAAGCAGAGGCAGGATTGCCATGAGTTCAGGGACAGTATAGCCTACACAATACACACAATACACTGCAGGGGCTACAAAGTGAGGCCTTTCCTGTTTCACAAAACAAAACAGGGATGGCAAGATACTTTAGCAGGCAAGTGTTTGATGCACAAACCTGTCAACTTGAGTTTGATCCCCAGAACCCACAGAAGAAACACAAGCCCTAACTGATACAATCATGTAAAGGAAACAAACATTTAACCAGCGGCAAAGATGATGTGACACTGTACTGACAGCAGAGAAAAGTTTGTGAGGGTATTTTCTGGGAGTCTCAATTTTTCCATCTATAAAGAATATGATATAAGGGCTGAAAATGTAACTCTTAGTTGGTAGAGAACCTGCCTAACATGCTTGAGGCCTTGAGTTCTATCCCCAGTACTGCAGAAAACTGGAAGTGGTAGCTCATGACTATAATTCTAGCCCTTGGTGAAAGCAGAAGCAACCACAAGTTCAAGATCAGCCAGGCAGTGGTGGTGCACACCTTTAATCCCAGCCCTTGAGAGGCAGAAGGATCTCAACGAGTTTGAGGCCAGTCCAGTCTACAAATTGAGTTCCAGAACAACCAGAACTATTATACAGAGAAACCCTGTCTCAAACAACAACAACAAAAGTTCAGGATCCTCTTCAGCTAACCAGGACTTTGAGGCCAGTCTGGGCTACAGATCCCATCTCTGAAACAGCAATAACAAAGCAAAAACCAATACTAAGACATACAAGAGTGAGAAAATATTTAAGGACTAAATTTTTCTAATATTTATAAAACATATTTTTATTAAATAAGTGGGATAGCTTTCTGAATGGTATATAAGTTTGTGAGACAATGGGCAGGGTTATGTATGCCTGCAAACCTAGAACTCAGGAGGCTGAAGCAGGAAGACTGAGAGTTTGAGGCCAGCCTAGACTACAAACCGAACAGTATCTCCAAACATAAATAAATAAACAAACAAATAAATAAATAAATTTATTTTTATTTTTTGAGGAGATGGAAGTTTGTCTAGAAACAAAAGAAGGCATCTTCTAGGTGTGTGGAAACACACATGAAAGCCAGATTTTCACTTGTTAATAGAGAACCAGAGCTCACTCCCGGTCTCACTCCTGGTCTTACTTAGAAACTGTTTGTTTAAAAATTTAGCCACCCAAAGGAAAAAAAAAGTTAAAAATTTTAAGATTGGCATGAAGTAGCAAGTTTTGGATTTTGTTTTGTTCTTTTTTTTTTTGAGACAAGGTCTCATTATATAGCCTTGGCTGGCCCAGAACTCAAAGATACGCTGCCTCTGTCTTGCCCAGCTCTTATTTTGTTTGTTTTGTTTTTTGAGACATGAAGTATATCTTTTAAATGAGCATTTTAATTTAAAGAATCTGTAATTTATAAAGAAAATTCCTTACTTCATAATGGATTGACAAAAAGCTGCCACCTCCTCATTCTGCACTTCAAATTCTTGTAGAAGAGAACTTCCAGTTGGCAAACTACTGGTCCCATTTGGGTCTTTCTGTAATTAAAAAAGTGATTTTATTTTAAAAGTGAAAGATCTCCAAAATGCTACATAGTAGTACCTCATAAACTAATTTTATGAAGCTATACAAAGTTGCAGAGATAAATCATTTAAGTAGCAGACCTTTTAAAAGTGGCTTTCTTTAACATAGCGCCTTATCCTATACCTCAGGCAGTCCTCAGACTTTAAGTGATCCTCCTGTCTTAGCTTCACAAGCATGAACTACAACTGACTAAAACACCTATTTCTTGGCATACACCTGGGATTTCATCACCCAGAATGCTGAGGCAGGAGGATCTCCGACTCAAAGCCAGCCTGTAAGTAATCATGAACCCATTTCAGAAAACAAAGCAACACAAGAAAAAGAGGATTTCTATCCTGGCAAAGTACCAACTAAGTCCAGTTTTAACTCACTGTTTCAATTGATAGAAACTAAGAACATGCTGTACTCATCAGCTAGAACAGTGAAGACCTTTCCATTCTGAACGTTTCAGTAAGCTAGCAGCTGAATGAAATTAAAGGACCGCCGTCTGTCTTAAGAAAAGAGCTCGTGCTCATTTGAGACTCGTGTAATAAATAAACCAGGCCATCCGCATACCCAACTCAAGCTTCAAGTTACAAGAACTGGCATTTTAGGTAGAGAATGAGTTTTTAGGAGAAGTTATTGTTTTCCTATGTTAATAAATGTACACAAATATTCTAATAATCCTTTATAAGTTAAATTTGGTCAGGATTTTTTTGCACTATTTAGGGAGATCAATTTATTAACCAATAACAGTGAAATAGTAGAGTTCACTTAGAGGTGTTTTGATATACAACATGAAATATTTGATTTGGCACAAGTTTCAAATATAAATTTCCTTTAAAATTAGGAATAGTTTCAATCTAAACTAAGTGAATAAAGAGCCACAGCTTTAGCTAGCCCAATGGCAGAGAGATGGCACAGACCTGGGTTCAATATTCTACATGTCAATAAGCCAACGAATAATAAAAAAATTAATGGAGCAGAAAGATGGCTCAGCAAGTAAAGGTACTTGCTGCCAAAAATAGAAACCTAAGTTCAATCTCACATGATGGAAAGAGATAAATTATTCTTGAAAACCACCTGCTGGCTTTTGTGCTTGAGCACGCACACTCTAAATAAATAAATGTAAAAACAAATAAGCAGCACAAAACCTGGAAAGTCAATAGATTTCAACGATCTCGGTGCCTACAAAGATGCTCACATTAAAATTTTAAGGGCAATAATTACTTTAAGAGCGTTCTTTGTTGAAATGGCTCCAGAGACCTTTCTGCTAGAATGTGATAGTGTTTTTGAGGGAGGGGGCAAATGACAAAATCACAAGTAAAAATAGCACCACTCCTAGGAAAGATAGTTAAGAGAGACTATTCAACATGCAAAAAACCCCTAAAACAAAAATAATCTTTATAATAACAATTCCTAACACAGCTAGGCATAGTAGCTCTCAACCAGGAGAAGAACGGAACTCCAAGCCAGTATGGGCTTTAGGGTGAGACCCTGTCTCAAATGACAAAAATACACCAAAACAAACCTAACAGTTAAATATTCATCCTTATTTACCCCTCGCATATGGTCTTCAATTCTTTGAAGCCTGTCTTTCTTTCTGTTTTGTGATGGAAGTTCTTGAGGGCATTTACTCCCTTGAAGACTGCTGAACAATGACCATAGAGGATGTGGACGTCTCAACTAACCAGAAGACAAAGTTCCTCTAAGGCCAACGTCCTCCCAGCTGCTCAGTACTCAGTTTCACCAGTTCAATTCTGTGGACTTCGAACTACTCCTGAAATTGTATTTGCAGAAGAGTCTTCTGCAAGATACTCAGTGTTTTCCATAAAACCTGTCATACTGTTAAAGGTCTCTATTAAACTGTAAGAAAAGTTCGTTCAGGATTGTTACAAAATAATAACATGCTAGGAAAACTGAACTAGCACAACCTTGCTGCTGTACTGGCAGCAATCTGCGATTATCAATAACGGATTTGTGTTACAGAAACAGACAGACTTCAGTTCTCTGAAGAATGAGATCTGACCTCTGCTCCAGATGGATCAATGGGTAAAATGCTGCCTTCCCACAGTCTGATGATCCAAGTTTGGATCCTCAGCACCCAGGTAAAAGCATGAGCATCCGTGCCGGTTATTACTGTACCCCTATGGGAAGATGGGAAGTGGAGACAGAATCCCTCAGAAGTTCACAGCCACTTAGCCTGGTGTTCACAGTAGTGAAACCCTGTTTCAAACAGTGGAAGGTGAGGACTGACACACAAAGCTGTTCACTGACCTCTACATGTGTTACATGTGTACCATGGTATGGGTGGCTCTCACATATGAACACGCACACAAAATTAAATTACATTAAATTTAAAATAAAAATCATCTGTTCTTAACCTCTTTAAGTCAACCACTGTCTACTCCAGCCTTACTTGTCTAACGCTTCCACTGACTTCTATGCTCTAGTTAGCTTGAATCATATCCTGTTCATACAAAACACAATGGGACTTACCCCGGCTCTGAACTGTCTCTTGGCCAAAATACGTCTTCCTTTTCATCTACCCTCAAAACACGTAAAAAAAAAAAAAAAAAAAAAAACAAACCTAGCAGGCTTTTAGGGCACAGTGAATAGCACTTCTACACGCTTACTATAGTGTAAGTGTCCCCTGCCCCAGCTCCTGGCACACTCATGTACGTGTGGGCATGTGCATGCACATGTTGAGACCAGAGGTTGATGCTATCCTCAACCATTTCTCACTTTTTTTTTTTTGAGACAGAATCTCTCACTGAACCAGAAGTCCACTGTTTTCTTTTACACTGCTAATTTATGTTATAGAAACAAGCACTGTAACAGATAAGACTTCAATTCTCTAAAGAATTCAGAGCTGACTGACTCTTGCTCCATTCCCCAAGTCTGAAGACCCATGTTTGGGTCCTCAGCACCCATGGAAGAACAGCAATGCTCATTTCTGTAATCTCTGTCAGTGAGTCACCTGTCTCCCCCACTTGTAACCAACACTGAGGTTACAAGCCAGCTTTTTACATGAGTGATGGGGAATATGGACTTAGGTCTGCCTGCTTGCAGACCAAGAACTTTCTATTGAGCTATCTTTCTAGCTCCACCCCCACCACCCCTAACTGCTTAGTCTGAACCAAAACCTGACCATCACATCCTGTTTTGAATCTTGGTGTAAAAACCTCCTGGAGAACAAGCACCAAACTGAGTTTTGCATTTTTATAGAACTTAACATCCAGCTGAAAAGGTACTCAACCATCAATCAGTTCAATCTGTTGAATATTTTGCTTCCACTAAAAAACACACCACAAAACATTTCAAGAATGTAAGAAACTGTGCTTTCTTCAATAATCTAAAAAGAGTAGCAGCAACTTTAATATTTTATTCCCTAAAATAAGCTTTTTAAATTATTAGTATTATTTTAAAAATAACTTGCAACAAATACTGATAAGGTACGCTATCAGACTCCTCTATATAAAATCAACATGCATTTATTTGTTTATCAAGTAGCTTCAATAGATTGGTACTATTATAACAAGTTTTTACAGATAGGGATATGGAAGACTAGACTCACACTCAAAGGGCTCACTGAAAAGCGAGGGAAGCACTTAGGGAGGGAGTAATCACTAGCACGTGGGAGATAGAGGCAGAAAGATCAGAGGCTCATGTCCAGGTTCAGCTGCTCAGTAAGTCTGAGAATAGCCTGAGATTAGAAAACTGTCTCAAAATCAAACACAAAACAAAACCAAAAAACAAACAAACAAAAAAAAAAAGAGCAAATACCTGCCCTCCCCCACCCAAAAAAATCCAACTCAAACAAACCAGAGAAAGCTAGAAAACAATACTGTGGTCTTTTGGAGACAATGACATGAAACCTGCCCTGTTGAATAGATTCCCAATCTCCTTAATGGCATGCTTGGACTTCCAATTAAAGTACGTATTTTTCATGATACCTTTTATTAATGAGGCCCTTCCTTTCATTAAGTCACTGAATTTGACTAGACAGGAACAACTTCAGGATAATAATGTAGGGGGCTGGAGAGATATCTCAGTGGTTAAGAACATTGCCTGCTCTTCCACAGGTCCTGAGTTCAATTCTCAGCAACCACATGGTGGTGCTCAGCCATTTGTAATGAGGTCTAGTGCCCTCTTCTGGCTTGAAGGCATACATGCAGAAAGAATACTGAGAAGACTGTATACATAATAAATAAATAAATAAACAAACAAACAAATATTTTTAAAAAGATAATAATGTAATTACAAAAGTTTCATGTTCACAATGGATTTTTTTTTAAAAAAGCTACCTAGGCTACTTCAAGTGATAACATCAACTTTATTTCTGTTTTGCAGGATCTCACTATGTGGTCCTGCCTGACCTCAATCTTATGCTCCTCCTCTTCCTCAGTTTCACAAGTTGGGATTGTAGGCATGTGCCATTATATGCAGCCATTTGAGTCCTTCCGTCTCTCTGGAACAATACAATTCTATACCTATCCTTTTGAGTCATGTTCCACTATATCCCTAGGTGTTACGCCAACAACCAAAAGCGTCAACTAGCCTATTTCCATTAATCTTGATGACTTTTCTTTTGTGGCATCAGATCTTCTGGAACTGGAGTTGTAGATGGTTGTGAACCTTCATGGGGGTGTTGGGAATTAAACCCAGTTTCTCTGCAAAAACAAGTGCTCTTAACCACGGAGCCATTCCTCCACTCAATCATTTTTTCTTAACACATAAAAAAGATACAATAATTAATAAAACTGTTAATGCTGTTAGCCAATACATAGAATAAAAAAAAAGATACTAAGTTTTCAAGTAAGCATATGTTTGGAATTTCATGTAAATGTTTAGGTCATAACCCAAATGTTCTCTTCTAAAAATGCCATATTAGAGAAATTCCAGAGATAAAAACAGTTTTGGGCATAATCCTACTTATGGAATTCTCTAAAGGATGTTCTCCTGATAACTGCTGGCACCCATTATGATCATTTTAAGAACGACCCCTCAGTCAAAGGGAACTCTGCCTCTCCCAAGACTCAAAGGGGTGATCCTGTCCTTAGAGTGACTGCAGACTGCAGTGCTCCTGTCTCCTCCGGCCTTCCATTCCTCTCTCCACCCAGCCATCACTCCTAGTGCTGGGATTAAAGGACTCTTGAATGTTGGGAACACCTGTGTGAGTTCAATTTTTCTTTTTAGACAGATTCAATCTCATGTAGTCCATGTGGCACTGAATCCTGGAATTAAAGGTGTGTGCCACCACTCCCTGGCCTCTATTAGCTCTATGTTCTGATCTTCAGGTAAGCTTTATTTATTAAAACACAAAATATCACTAAGCATGGGATTAGTCTTTCTGTCCTCAACTGGTTGGTTAAGATCTATTCACAGAAAAAGCAGGCAATCTGTTTTCCCTAGACTACCAATTCAAGCGCCAGCTTCACCCCAAAATACTTTAATAGACATTCTCAGAATGTTTGCCCAGATGCCTAAGCAGTTCATGCTCTAATCAAGGTAAAACACAGAAATGGAAGAGAATACTCCAAAAATATTCCATGATATCATATAAATCAAATAAACCCGCAGTACCAAATGGGTTACATTTTTTTTGAAACATTGGCCAAAGGAGTCCCAGTAGACACCCCTCACCCCAACAGTACAGGGTATTGACAATGCTATTGGTTACCTTCCATAACCTATCACTACGAACACTACATATTTACATCACAGAACATGGAAAGATGGAGCTTCACCCTACTGACTAGTGCTCAAAGTCTTGGAAGGTAATATATACACTACTGGAGGGGAAAAATAATCATCAATTTCTCCCAGTTACAAAACTTGTGAGCTACAACAGTGACCAACCTGCAGGATCTGTCCACTAATGCAATAGTGGTGTGACTATTAAGGGAGTGACCAGCCATTTTTTTAAAAATTGGATTTAAGGTCTCCTCTGTGAGATGAAATCCATACCAGACACTACAAATAAGGCCTAGGGCCTAAGACTAGATTGGTAATGGATCCCACAGGAAAACCTATCATTATTATTCTGCTAAACAAACATAGCAATAAAACAATACCTAATGACATTTTGCTCATAGATTAACCTTCCATGGGGAAGCTTCCTACAGTAGATGGTAATTAACAGAGACCTATAACTGGACAAAGTGCGGAGAGTAAGAGACTGAGGGGCACTTTGCCCTAAATGAGATGTATTTAGCACAAAAATTTATCGGTATATCTTCTGATTAAAAAAAGCTGTCTCACCAGGCAATGGTGGGACACCTTTAAACCCAGCACTTGGAGGCAGACAGGTGAATCTTTGTTTGTTTGAGGTCAGCTTGGTCTACAGAGTGAGTTCCAGGACAGCCAGGGCTACACAGAGAAACCCTGTCTCAAAAAAACAACAACAACAACAACAACAACAAAAAACAGAACAAACAAAAAGTCATGTCAAGAATACTGTATGGATTGAGCCTGACAGCATACGCCTTTAATCTCAGCACCCTCAGCACTAGGGAGGCAGAGGCAAGTAGAGTGCTGTGAGTTTAAAGTCACCATGGTCTATAAAAAAAAGTCCTGGCTAGCCTGTCTCAAAACAACAAAAGTGGGAAGCTAGGTCTAGTGACCTACACCTATTATCTCAGCACTAGGAAAACTAAGGCAAGAGGACTACACAAGGATAATATATAACAAGTAAATAGCACAGTATTTTCTACAGACTGAGATCTTGTCAAAACAACCAAGCAACCAACCAAACAATTAAAACCAAGAAAAAAGGGATAAAATGTATTGGAAAGCCTCATGGTAACATGAGTTTTAAAGTTCCTGACACACTACTCAGAATTTTTTTTTTCTTCTTTCAAGACAGGGTTTCTCTGTGGTTTTGGAGTCTGTCCTGGAACTAGCTCTTGTAGACCAGGCTGGTCTCGAACTCACAGAGATCCGCCTGCCTCTGCCTCCCGAGTGCTGAGATTAAAGGCGTGTGCCACCACCGCCCACTACTCAGAAATTAAATGTGATAAAAGCACAGTTTGTATTAGTAAATGCACTCTAAGAATATTTGCTATTCTTCAGAACTAAATGCACTGCTTTCTTATTTACATTTAATTTTCCAGAGAGGTGAGTTATTAAAGGTGATTAGCTGTACAATAAAAACATTTTGAACCTTCCTTCTGTATAATTAATCAGAGAAAAACGAGGGTGAAAGAGGTAAGAAAATTAGTGGTAGAAACTGGTACAGTGATACATGCCTATAATCCCAGCATTTGGGAGGTAGAAGGAAGATCAGGAGTTGAAGACCTCAGCTACATGGTGAGTTCAACCTACATGAGACCTTGCCTCGAATAAAAAAAAAATTAAAAAGAAAGAACATGAAATTGATGTTAGACATTCTGCCAATAATATATAAATTAGACTCCTAATACAATAAACTTTTAGAAATACCCAGTATCCACATTTATAAAACCACATTTTTGTTTTTAAAAATAGGGTGTCACCAGCCAAACATTAGGTGGAATTTGGGGAATTCTGAAAAGAGGAGGAGAAAGGATTGTAGGAGCCAGAAGGGTCAAGGACACCAAAAGAAAACTCAGAATCAACTAACCTGGACTTACGGGGCTCACAGAGACTGAACCGACAACCTGAAAGCCTGCATGGCCTGCATATCTGATCCTCTCGTGGACTCCTAACAGTGGGAACAGAGACTGTCTTGGACTCACTGACTTTTGGTACTTTACTCCTAATAGTGGGTTGCTTTGCCCAGCCTTAACACATGGAGAGGTGCTTTGCTAATACTCATGGGAGTATTCAAACTAACTAAAATAGTTATTGACTACCAGTCTGATTTAAGCTTAAAGTACCAAAAGGTCGTTTTAATGCTGTTCCTTTTCCTGGTTTTGATCACACACAAAAATTACACTCAAATATTTAGATTATTATTAACCAAACAAAAGACAGTAGGAGGAAACAGGAAGTAAGCCTGCTGAGCGAGAAGAAAGACACCCTTTAGAGTAGGGTTTGTAACACACAGAATTTCTAACAGGAAATGAACACGTAAGTACCTACAGTAATTATGACAATAGGCACTGCAATGCTGTTTCCCAAGAGAAAGCCTAAATTGCAGAGAAATACTTATAAATAGCCAGAGATGAATGGTATGTGAGCACGTGAAAGCACCAGGTCAACGGCTTCCAAAGTTAGTCTGCACTGGTGTTCTCTTTACCTTTTGGTCTACATAAACCAAACTTCCTTTTCTTTTGTTATTATAGTGCATGTGTATGATGTCAGTGTGTGGGTGTGTGTGTCTGTAATAAATGTCACTGTGTATGTGTGGAGATCAGAGGACAACACTGTGGGGTCAGTTCTCTTCATCTTTACACAGGTTCTGGGGATTGAATTCATGTTGTTAGGTTCACCAACCCCCCAACTTTTCTTCTTGTACATGTCCAATCAGTATAAGATCTCACAGACAGAATAAGATCTTGGCATCTGGAGAAAGATTGAGGCTAGCCTGAGCTATCAAGGCTCTATTTCAAGAAAACTAGTAAGACATAGGTAAGACGACTTAGAAAGTAAAGGTATTTGCTGCCAAGACTAACCACTTGCATTAGATACATGGGATATAGTAGTCCCATATGCAAACTCCCACAAACACTCATGCACACATATGCACAAATAAATAATAAGTGAAAGTTCATTTAAGTTATAAGAGCTAGTTAGAAACAAGCCTAAGTTATTGACTGAGCTTTTATAACTAATCATAAGTCTCTGTGTCATTATTGGGAAGTTGACAGTCCTAATGAAAAAGTCTGACTATACAACTTATTTTATTTATTTAATTTTATTTTTTATTGTTTTGTTTTTTTGAGACAGGGTTTCTCTGTGTATCTCTGGTCCTCCTGGAACTAGTTGTGTAGACCAGGCTGGTTCCAAACTCACAAAGACCTACCTGCTTTTGACTGCCAACTGCTGAGATTAAAGGTGTGTACCACCAACCACCCAGCCGAAATTTTATTTCATTTTTTTAGACAGGGTCTCACTCAGTAGCCATGGTCGTCCTGAAACTCACATCATCAACCAGGTTGAACTTGAACTCAAAGATTCATCTGTCTCTACCTTGAAGGAGAGTGCCACCATGCCAGGCCTAGACTATTGTAGCTTAACAAGGGGGGCGGGGAGAGAAAGGGTGAATAATGGGAATTAAACTAGGGATAAGTTCACAAAGGCAGAGTGAGCAATACAGCTGATAATGTAGTAGTATTTCCAAAGGTTAAGAAAGAATTTCAGTTTTTTCACCACAAATGATAAACCATTTAAATTCCCTTTAAGATCAAAGGCTCACTTTTTCTTTGACAGTGACATTACAACTTACCAGGCAGCTGCCCTTTTCAAACAACCAACTACAAACAGCTGACATCTCAAGCCCTGACTAGTAGCATCATACACAGAATTAGTTTCTATCATTTTTAACCTACAAAAAAGCATGTTTAAACCTATTAAAACAAGCAGGAACTCATCAGTGCCCTACAGTACAAGGTCTGGGGATGACTAACTTCCCTCCTTCCCCTCCCCTCACTTAAAAAAAATTAGGTAAAACTCACAGAACATAAAAGTCACAATTTAAACCATTTAAAACTGTATAATTCTGCAGGACATTCAAAATTTGATGCAATGACCAACAATTTCAGGACAGTTTCATTACTTTAAAGAGCCTGTACTATTACACTATCCTGCATAGCAATTAAGTCCATGTAAACACTAATCTGCTTTCTTTTTCTACACATTTGCCCCCTTCAAAAAATTGTTTATTCATTTAATGCATATGGGTGTTTTGTATACATATATATTGTACATCATGTGCGTGCCTGGTATCTCTAGAAGCCAGAAGGGGTCAGATCCTCTGGAATGGAATTATAGGCCATTGTGGGTCTCCATATGGGTACTGGGAACTGAGGTCCTCTGGAAGAGCAACCAGTGTTCTTAACCACTGAATCACTTCTCCAGACTCATTTGCCTCTTAAGAATGCTTCATATAAATGGAATTATATAATACATGCACAGTGGAGTTTTGTTGTTTATTCTGAAACAAAGTCTTAGCTCTGGTTGGTCTAGCACTCACTATGTAATTCAAACTGGCATCAAAATTTGTGGCAATCCTCCTGACTCAGCCTCCTAAATTCTGAGATTATAGACATTTGGCACCAGGTCAATCTATGTATGAAATTTTTAGATCTAGTTTCTTTCAACCAACTTGTGTGGTTTTGTTTGTTTTTCCTGTTGGTGGGCAATAAACTCAAAGAGCCTTGTTCAAGTACTTTACCACTGAGCTAAACCCTCAATTCCACACTCAACGTATTTTCAAGGTGTATGTAAGTATCGGGATTTCACTTTCTTCTAAGGGAAAAGTTTTCCATTGTATGGCTACATCACATTTGTTAACCCATTCATTAGTTCAACATCTGGGCTGCTTCTACTTTGAATCTTTTTTTTNTTTTTTTTTTTTTTTTTTTTTTTTTTTTTTTTTTTTTTTTTCGAGACAAGGTTTCTCTGTAGCTTTGGTGCCTGTCCCGGAACTAGCTCTTGTAGACCAGGCTGGCCTCAAACTCCCAGAGATCCGCATGCCTCTGCCTCCCCGAGTGCTGGGATTAAAGGCGTGCGCCACCACGGCCCGGCCACAGTTAATTTTAACAAAGCAATCATTTTTCTCCCATGAAATTATGCTTAACACCTGAAACTTTTGAAGGCAGCGCTCTGATCTCTCTACTTTGAATCTTTATGAATAGGTTTCTGTGAATAATTCATTTTTTAAAAAGTAGACAAAGATTTTAAATAGATATTTCTCAGCCTGACATGATGACACAAGCCTGTAATCCTAATGTTTGGGAAGCTAAAGCAGGAAGATTGCTAACAGTTTGGGGCCAGCATGAGATACATAGTGAGTTCTATAGAGTGAGACTCCATCTCATACAAATAAACAAACAGGCCAACAAAATGTGTTTGTATCTCTCCCCCAAAGGGCACAGAGATGGCCAGTAAAACATAAATAGAGGGCTAGAGAATAGTTCAGTGGAAGAAAGCTTGCTAAGCTTCCATAAGACCCTGGGTGTGATGCACAGTACCACAGAGAAGCAAAGAAAAGCCATTAAAGAATCATCATCATCAGTATAAAAACTGGAAAATAGTGTTAGGAAGAATGTAGAGAAACCTGAACTTTCATATATCACTGGTAGGAATGTAAATGGTGAAATGTTATGGAAGACAGTATGCAGACTTAGGTACGTCAGCACCTGTCCAAACAGCAGCCCCTAGAAGGCTGAAGGATGAAGAGCATGAGTTCAAGGCTAGCTTGTGTTACATAGTGACAGAGACCCTATAACCAAAAACAAATTGAGCAACAAACTATACACAAAATTACCATATCATCACTCAAGTGTATTTTCCCTGCCCTGTTCTTTTTGAGGCAGACTCTCACTATGTAGTCCTGGTGGGCCTGGAAACTGCGATACAGACCAGGCTAGCCTCAAACTCAGAGATTTACCTGCCTCTGCTTCTTAAGTGTTTGTACTATGAACTATCATGCATGGGTGCTTTTCTTTTTTAGTCCTTAGACATTTCCAAGATCTACAGATATTATAATATTTGGAATGGTATGTTAGGAAAATTCTAAACTATGCGTGACTCTCTTCTGAGCAAAGACATACTATTCTAGTTACCTCTTAACTAACAGTGTCTCATACCTATAATCCCAGCACTTGGGCAGGCTCTTGTAGGACGGCCATTCCAAATTTGAGGCCAGTTTGAGACTTGTCTCAAATAATGGAGCTGGAGAGCACTGGCTGTTTTTTACCAGTGACCAGGTTCAGTTCCCAGCACCCACATGGTGTCTTGCAACTGTCTGTAATTCTGATGCCTTTTTCTGGTCTCTACAACATGCATTGAACATATATGGGGCACAAACATACAAGCAAGTAAAACACCACATATAAAAGTAAAGCTTTAAAAAAGTTCCCAATTTAAAAAAAAACTCAAAGAATTTTAAAAAAAACCACATATACTATTAATAATCAACACTACCATTCCATTCTTCTCCTTTATCAACACAGGTATTTAAGGAAAAGCCTTTAAATGGTGTCTTCCCTGACTTTTTGAGGTTATGCCTTTTTTGTGTGTCTTTCATTATTAAGAACAAAAGGAAAGTGTTCAGGCGGGCGGTGGTGGCGCACGCCTTTAATCCCAGCAGAGGCAGGTGGATCTCTGAGTTCGAGGTGAGGTCAGCCTGGTCTACAAGAGCTAGTGCCAGGACAGGCTCCAAAGCTACAGAGAAACCCTGTCTCGAAGAACTAAAAAAAATAAAAAAAAAGGAAAGTGTTCAAATTTATATAATAGGTGACAGACAAAATTCCTTGCTTGCCCTGAAAATGAGAAAAGAAAGGTTCACTTATAAGACAGAAATACCAAGAATATCTTCAATTCACCTCAGTGATGACAGATGTTCAACTTATCTTGCTTGTATTTTGAGACAAGGTCTCTCTGTGTAGCCCTGGCTAGCCTGGTAATCGCTATGTAGAACAAACAGGTTGGTCTCAAATTCAGCGATCCACTTGTCTGTCTCCTGACTGCTGGGATTAGAGGTGAGTGCGACCAGATTAACTAGGTTTTTATTTATGGTCTTACAAAAAAACTAAGCAATTTTTCAGTTGACCTAATCATATTTAATCTTTTGCCGCAAAACCAAAAAAAAAAAACCATAGCAGCCTTGGAGGCAAAGAAAAGCAAGATTACTTCCCCGCAAAACAAGTGACTCATACTAAGATGCACTCTGTCTTACTATCAAATTTAAGAAGCTAGCAAGCAGAGACTGTACCTGAGATACTTGGCCTTGGGCTTTTGTAGGTTGAGCCGTTCGAATGTTTAAAGACTGGCTTCTTGTTACAGTTGCCCCAGAAAGGTATTTTCCATTCACCTTTCTTTCTAGGTGACAACTTGCTAGAGATCTCTCTTCAAGAAGAACAGCATCCCAAGGATCCTCTGCTAGCAAAACTGGACTCTTCTCCTCTCCGTCACGCTCTAACAACTCCACACTGTCCACTTTAGGTTTACTTAGAGGATCCAAGTCTAACCAGTCAAATTTACTGATGTCTTCAGACTTTGGAGACACTTGTAGACTGCAGACTGAAGTTTTCGCATTTGCAATCTCCAAATCAGTCCTTGCTTTCCCATTTTTTAAAAATTCTGATGTACTTGCTATTTTGTCAAATAGTTTTGCCATGTCAGGACTGACTATTGGCCGATAGATTGGTAAATTTCCTTGTGGCTGAAATGGTATGGAAGGTGTCAAAGGATATGAAAAATATGGAGACTGTCCTGGAAGTCGTAAATATATAGGTTCTGTAGATGGAAAAGTGGGCATCCTTGGACTGAAGCCATTCTGGAATGTGGTCTGTTTACTGTATGCTGAAGGATAAATAGAAGGTAAAGTATATGTGGAAGGCCCGGATAATCCAGGGGGCCACTGTTCTCTTTGAACAGTAGGTCCAAGATACAGCTGTGCTGAAAATGAAGGGCTCAGAACAGGAGTAACTGGCAGCACAGGTGGTTTTTTAGTCTCAAAACTGTCATCCAGCAGTATCTTCTCAAGTTCAGCTTGGGTGAGCTTTTCTACGTCAATATCTACTGCTCTCTTTTGCGAATCAGACTCAGGAAACACCATGAGATCATAATCCTGTTTGTTAAAACCTTGTGTTCTTTGTCTAGTGCTGCTAGACAGCTCAAAGCTTCTAGGGCTGTCAGTCATTTGTCTATCCTTCTGAAGTTTTGCTAAGGCCTCTGCTTCCATCTGTAATGCTTCTGCTTTGTCCACATCTTTGGTTCTTATTGGTTCCGGATGTGAAGATGAACACTGTTTAAATTCATTGCTGTTGGAAATCTGAGCCATGTCCACAAAACACACCAACCTCTTAATCTTTTTTTCTTGTAGCTTCCAAAATATCAGGACCTATATATAAAAATAAACATAACACTCAGTTAGATTTTCTAAACACAAATTAATTTTGTTTAAACCTAACCCTGCTGGATGTGGTGACAAACACATTTAATCCCAGCACTTAGGGGAAGAGGCAGGCAGATCTCTTTGAATTTGAGGCTAGTATGGTCTACAGAGTGAATTCCAGGTTAGCCAGGAATATATAGTAACATGCCATTTCAAAAAACAAACAAATAAATTAAATAAAACCTATCCTATATTAAGTTTTGAAGCCACTTACAAAAATACACACTAATACAATGAGAGGTTTCATGAAATCCTAATGGAAAAGCACGTTAACGTTTTATCCGCTCTTGGGTTCAGCAGACACTGAAACACACTTTATCCCACTTGCTAAGTTATCAAAATACTTGGCAGAGTAAGTGACGTTAACAAGGCCTCATATCAGTTGTCATAACGCCTGTCATTTCCCAGTGACACTCTGGCTTTATTCCTGACATGAAATGACGTAAGTACCATTCACATATTTCCAAGACAAGTTGCTTATGATTATGCAACTTGGGCTGGAGAGATGGCTCAGTAGTTAAGAGCACTGCCTGCTCTTCCCAAGGTCCTGAGTTCGGAGTCCTGGCAACCACATGCTGGCTTACAACCATCTGTAATGAGGTCTGCTGCCCTCTTCTGGTCTGCAGACATGCACACAGACAGAATATTGTACACATAATAAATAAAATAAATATATAAAAAAAGAAAAAAATCATAAAAAAAAAAGAAATAGCCACACAAGCCTGGCAGCCTGAGCAATTCCCAGAGCACACATGAAAGCAGAAGAGAACCTGCTCCATAAAGTTGCCCTCTGACCTCTATATTCATGCTGTGGCATGGGTGCCCATACATACATGGTGCACACAGACACACAAGTAATTCTTAAAAAAAAAAAAACAAAAAACTGAGCATGGTAGCATATGCCTATAACCAGAACACGGGGGTGCAGACAAGCGGACACCAGGAGCTTGCTAACCAACCAACCTAGCATAAACAAGGTACTCGATACAGGCTCAGTAAAAAATCCTATTCCTTAAAATAAGTGGGAAAGTGAGAAAAGAAGGCAGCTCAGGATACATTCTGGCCTTTGCATATGCATGCACAAATATACACACCCACACACAAAGAATGCATTCACAATCAATGCATCTTATAGGTAGTGGTGGCTGGAGAGATGATTTAGCAGTTAAAAGCACTGGCTGCTCTTGCATAAGACCTGGGTTCAATTCTCAGAACCTACATGTCACTTACAACTAGCTCTAATGCTAGTTCTAGGGGATCCAATGCTTTCTTCTGGTCTTTGAGGGCACCAGGCATGCAGGTGAAAACTCATAGCCATAATTTTTTTTAAAGATAGGCAGTGGAGGTGCACACTTAAATCCTAGCACTTGGGAGGCAGAAGCAGACAGATTTCTGTGAGTTCAAAGCTAGCTTGGTCTTCAGAGTGAGTTCCAGGATGCCAAGGATACAAAGAAACCAGTCTTGAAAAACAAAAACAAAACAACAAAAAGTAAATATATATTTAAATATAAGAAAAGACAAAGAACAGAGTTTATGTATAGTCACTGAATACAGAAGGTCTCCCTAGCTTGGTTCAAAACCTATAAACCATATAAAATTTTCATAATGTTTGGGGTACATACATTTTTAAAAAGGTTTATTTTTATTCATGTGTATGAATGCTTGCAAACATACATACATGTATGTGTACTGTTTGTATGCCTGGTATCCACAGAGGCCAGAAGATATCAGATCTTTTGGCATTGGAGTTATAGATGATTGTAAGTTGCCATAATGATGCTGGAAACTGAAACAGATTCTCTGTAAGAATACTAAATACTCTTAACCACTCAGTCATCTCTCCAGTCTGGTTTAAATAAATATCATGACAAAGGAAAACACTATATGTTCATTTCAATGATGTTTCCTAGATGTGTACTATGCACCCTGCACTGTTCTCAGTGATGAAAAGCAAAATAAAGAGTTTAATTATAAAATGTCTGTGGAAAGCAATAACCCAAGAAGAAAAAATTTCCTACTTACAACATACAGCAGAAATTAATCCTCCTAATATATAACACAGAATCATTAGGGGGAAAAATCAATAACAATGTATTAAAATGGAAGAGTTTGAATAAACAGTTCACAAAAAAGTAAAGATGCCCAATACACATCCTCTTATTGAGACAATAGCAATTAAACCATACTAAACCTGTATACCAAACTATATCCCCAACCTATGAATGAGGAAATGATGAAAACTAAAAAACTATTTTAGAAAATTTAAAAATTTACAGTAAAATAGATGAGATTAATAAAGATCAGAGAAGAAAACAGTAACATAAATATATATTAGGAAACTAATAATCTATCTGGCAATAACGATCAGGAAAAAAAAATTAAAATTGGTGTGATAGCACAAACCTGCAATCCCAGAACTCAGGAAGTGGAGGGAAGGTCAGGAGTTCATGGTCACCTCCAGATATGTATTTATTTTATTTTATGTGTATGAGTTATTTTGACTGCATGCATGTCTGTGTACCAACCACATGCATGCAGTACTTATGGTAGTCAGAAGAGAGCATTAGATCCCCTTAGCATGTGAATTACATAAAGTCATTAACTGCCATGTGGAGGCTGGGACTCAAACCACAGTATTCTCAACTATATACAACAGAGTCCAAGGCCAGCTATATGAGAACCTGTCTCAAAAGCAAAACATTTAAAAGAAAATAAATATTTTAAACAAAACATGTACTTAGGGTAGTTAGTATGGGATGAGCAGAAGCGCCTTCCTCTAGTGAATGCATCAGCAACTCACACTTAATGGGAAACCTTGCAATTTTCCTTATGGCCATAACATAAACAAAAGCAGAATGCTAACTATCACCTTAATTCAACATTTTAACCAGTCCTAGACAGCACAGTAAGGTAAGAAAAAGAAATAATGGGGTGACATCTTTGTACATCTAAAGACCTAAAGACATGAAAGCAATTGATGCTGTTCTCAGAGAATGCAGAGAATGAAAAGGGAGAAACCATGAGACCCAAAAAATATCCACGTAGGAAACAAAAAGAGGAAAAGAATGATAATGAAATACAGGAACGCTCTAATGGACAATACAGAGACAGGATAAGGAATGGAAAAAAAAAACACATAGGGAAATCTAAAAGCTCTTCAGCAACTTTGAGAAACAGATTAATAAAATAAAATACATCCTGCTAAAAGTTCATGCCTTTAATCAAAGCACTTGGGAGGGAGAGGCAGGATGATCTCTGTGAGTTGAAGGATAGCCTAGTCTATATAGAGTTCTAAGATAGCCAGGATTACATGACACAATCTGTCACACACACACACACACACACACACACACACACACAAATTCATTCAGATCAAGTGTAGTGGCACATGTTTTTGATACCAGCACTCAGAAGGGAGAGGCAGAGCTGTGTAAGTTCAAGGTCAACCTAGCCTACATAGTGAGTCCTTGTTTAAAAAAAAAATCATTAAATTATACCTACAGGGCTAGAGAAATGACTTAGCAATTAAGAGTATGCACTGCTATTGCAAAGAACTGGAATCCAGTCCCTAAAGAGAAATTATGATATCCAATACATCCATGTCAAGTAGCTCACAACTACCTGTAACACCCTTAGTAATATGTGTGAAGTTAAAAAAAAATATGTGTGAAGTTAGCATCAAATCAATTTATTACATAGATGGTACATTCTTTAACTAAGGAAGTAAAGGGTTGTTTGTGAAGAGTTGTGTGTTTATCTCATGTATTTCAGGTTCGCCTTGAACTCCTGATTCTCTTGCCACCACTTCCTGAGGCACTAGTCACCATGCCTGACTGGAAGTAAGCTGTAATTTTATACACTGTATAAATAATTTAGCCTCGTCCAAAAAGAAGTTTATTTTGGCATATCTGGTAGGAATGTCATTGCTTAGTGCAACTGGCCACAAAAAATGACCAACATGATAGGGAAAACATGCCTGATAGTGTGATTGGAATTCAACCCAGAGACTGAGTTAATCATACGGGTACTCTACCAACTACAACAATGTAATGAAGACATACTGAGAAAAAAAATATGGTCCCTGCAACTCATGTGAGAATCCCTGGCTGCTAAACTTCATGTATACTATACACATGGATACTGGAAGCACAACACATTTGGATATCACGGGGAAAAACCTACCACAAGTTCCACGTTGGGAACACTGCTGGACTTTGTTCCGAAACATGTTCTTTTCCTTGACTGATTTTAATCTATCCTTTCCCCATAATAAACCATTAACCACAAGTATAACAACATTCAGTAAGTTTTATGTATCCTAACAGATGTCAAGCCTAAGGGTGGTATGGGTAACTCTGCTTTTCAATGTGCAGTTCATGTTTAACACAGGGCAGTCTTATGTCCACTATGCCTTCCTTCAGAGGTGAGGTAATAATAAAGACAGTACGGCAGATCTGAAATACAGAAAGACAAGAAACAAGACTTTCTATAGACAGGATAAGCTGGTTAGTGAGGCTGACAACAGAGATCTATAGAATCATGTCAGTGTGCAGAATCCATATTTTGCTGATATGTCATGGTTCTTCTTCAAAGTTATTTATCTATTTATTTATTTGCAGTTTGAGTAGATCTATGTAAACTTTTAAATACTCTAGATCGGGGTGACAGTCTCACTTGTGAGCATATACTTCAAAGCATACCAAAGTGCACATTTTAAATATGAACAGTGTATTATACTTCTATTATTCTTTATTCAACTTTGTTAGAAATAAAATCAAGTGGAGAATCAGGAAAAAATATGCTAGATCAATATAAATCAGAATAGCACTAGATTTTTATAATAAGCTATATTACTACATTCAGTACTTGGCTCATATATTATATAACACTTCTAACAGACAAAGAACCAAATAAAACTGACAGCAGGGCATAGAACAACTGTTCTCAACGTATGGGTAACAACCCCTTTGCGGGTATGTGTGGGTATGTTGAACAACCCCTTCACAGGGGTTGCCTAAGACCATCAGAAAACACGACTACTTACATTATAATTCACAACAGTAGCAACATAACAGTTATAAAGTACCAACAAAAAAATTTATGGCTGGGGATCACTACAACATGAGGGAAAGGATTAAAGAATAGCAGCATTAGGAAGGCTAAGAACCACTGGCATAGAGGCTCACATTTGTAATCTCAGCAGTGAGGAAGCTGAGAAAGGAGGACTGCCATGAGTTCAAGGCTACTCACAAACTCACGTATGGAGCTGTAAGTCAGACTGGGCAAAACAGTGAAACAGAGTGAGGGGCCTATGAGAAAGTAGGATTCTGTGAGAGGAGGAAAGGGGAGGATGGGGAAGGGGACTGACTGACATTGAGACTGATTACTGGGTTCTTATCCTAGCTGCACTTCAGCTTTGATTAGGCATTTCACCTCTCAGGGAACCAATTTTTCAAGTAAATGAAGTGGTTATGCATCAAATAGTAAGATTTACTCAAACATTAACATTTCAACATCAAACTTGATTTGCAAATTTTAATTCTTTCCTCCAAACTGATATAAATGTGTAGTAGTATTTCTGCCTTACAGTCTGACACAATGTATGTTTTCATTTGAAACAAACTTAATTTTACTCTGTAGATCTGATGAAATGTTTTTGAAAAAGATGGAGACTAAGTTAGCTGAGGCTGTAGGCTTTGGGCTCAATGTCTAGCCTCAAAACGGAAGGAAAAAAAGTTCAATCACTAAGACTACATAACAAACCCCCCTGCCCTCCTTCAAAGAACCTCGAAAAATCTGACAATAAGAGTGTGTGATGTACTTATCTACTGTACTTATCAGTGTAACAGGAAGACAGAGAAAGACGCCATGCACAAGAATTTATACTGTTCAAAAAAATCCCTACTGTTCTGTAGAAAATGGAATGAAAAACAAAAAATTGAGGGCTTGGGGGGCTGGAGAGATGGCTCAGCGGTTAAGAGCATTGCCTGCTCTTCCAAAGGTCCGGAGTTCAATTCCCAGCAACCACATGGTGGCTCACAACCATCTGTAATGAGGTCTGGTGCCCTCTTTTGACCTTGAGGCATACATGCAGAAAGAATATTGTATACATAATAAATAAAAAAATTGAGGGCTTGGCATGTAGCTCAATAGTAGAGAGCTTTGCCTAGCATGGAAAGGGCTGTCGGTGTCTTGGCAAAAAGAGGGCGGGAAATAGGGAGACCCAAGAGACAAATAAGCAGATAAATAAAATTAGGGGATTAACTTGACTTGGAGTAAGGATGGTGGCAGTGGAAGTATTAGAAGTGGTTCGATTTAAATGGAACATGCTAAGTTTAGCTAGCAAGTGAAACAGAAAAACAAAAAATCATTTAGATTGGGGAAACAGATGTTATTTTTAGTCAGTGAAAACAAATAAGGCATGGGAAAACTAAGAAGCGCTTCCCCAAGATTCTTCATGATCTTAAAGACAGGGAAAATCAGGCATGGTGTCTCACACTTGTCTAATTCCAGCGCTCAAGAGACACACTATGATTTTAATGCCAGTTTGCTCCACCTAGAGAGTTCCAGGCCAGCCAGGCCCACATAGTATAACACTGTCTCAAAAGGAAGAAAAAGCAGGTAAGAATTTCCAGAGCTTCAGTCCCTGCCAGGTCAGAGTCAATGAGATGACTCAGTGGATAAAGTGCTCGCCACATGAACTGTCAAGAGAGGAGCATGACAGTTCAAGAATGGAGTGGGAGGAAACTATTCCTACCTGTCTTTATTTTATTTAAACTATTATTATTATTATATTATTATTATTATTATTGTGCGTATGAGGTGTGTAGGGGAGCTCATGCCATAACACTTTTTGAGTTGGTTCTCTCTTTTCACCACAAGGGTCCTAGGGATTCAACTCATGTTGTCAGGTTTGGTGGCAAGTTTCTTTATCTACTAAGTCATCTTGCCAGTCCATAGTTTTAATATTTAAAATGCTTTGTACAATTATATTAATAAAGAACTAAAGTCTTCTATCTTGGCAAAAAGCAAAAAGTAACCGAATACACACTAATCATTGTTCCACTCTCAGCCCTTAAGAGCAACATTCTAAACATCCAGGATACAGCCACAACAACCTTCTGTGTCTAGACAGGAGTCTTATTGAGTCTTATTGCATATGAGTGGGAGGGGTCAATGAAGAGAAGACAGAGGTCATAGAAAAAAGCTCATTCTAAAAGGCAACATGCTGACCACAAAGACTGCACTCTAACTTGGTTTCTCAACAGAAGTATTTGGTGGAGATAATTGCTGAACTTTGGACTACTTTACTGTTCATTCTTTTGACATGAATCATTGAATATACCTTGACGTTACTGAAATTTCAACATGACAAATAACAGTAAATCTTTTGTGCTAAGTGTTATGGTAGTATATGCTTCTATTTTCAACATGGCTTAAGAGGAGAAAAATTAAAACTGAGAAACACAACTAAGAATCACAAAGTAAGGAACAGTAATAACAAAAAAACTGAGCCAAGCTGGGAATGTGCTTACCTAGCATGCATGAAGAATATGTTTGCATATAGGTGTGTGTGTGTGTGTGTGCGTATTTTTGTTCAAATGCTGAAACGAGCATCAAAATGCCCCCAACACTAAGAAGTCCAAGCCCATGAAAAGATGCTGAGTAATATTAGTCAGAAGGGAGATGTAAATCAAAACCACAACCAGGCACAATTCAAACCTACTTGATGACTATAATATTTTTAATGGAAAATTTGAAGTGGTGGCAAATATATGAAGAAACTGAAACTCTCATACTTTGCTAATAAGTGATGCAAAATGGTGCAGCCACTCTGGAAAACACTTTTGTGTGCTTCATCTAAAATGTAATCATAATTATTGTTTGAACCAGCAATTCTATTCCCACTCAAAAGAACTGGAAACAGACACTTATATTTCCACATCAATCTGTGTTAAGGATACTATGCTTACCAAACAGTATGCAATCTTAGTATAAGTGTCATTATTTACAATATCCAATAGATGGATATAACCAAGTATCCATCAATGAACTGATATACAAAATGTGGTAAAGACATAGAACAGCTGGGCGGTGGTGGCGCACGCCTTTAATCCCAGCACTCGGGAGGCAGAGGCAGGCGGATCTCTGGATCTCTGTGAGTTCGAGACCAGCCTGGTCTACAAGAGCTAGTTCCAGGACAGGCTCCAAAACCACAGAGAAACCCTGTCTCGAAAAACAAACAAACAAACAAAAACAAAAAGACATAGAACAGAATATTATCTAGCTATAAAAAGTAACAACAAATACTGCACTATGGATGATCCTTAAAGACACTATACTAAATGAAATAAACCAGCCAAACAAATATGGTATAGTTCCACTTACAGGAAATATCCGGAATAGGAAAATTCAGACAAAAAGTAGAGTAATGGTTATTAAGGAAAGCAGGGGCTGGGAGGATGGAATAGTTACTGCTTAATGCTCAGAGTTTCATTTTGCAGTGATAAGTCTTCTGAAATAGACAGTGGTGATAGACAACATTGTAACTAATGCTACTAAACTATAAATGAGCAAAGACTCTCTCCCTCTGTGTGTGTGTGTGTGTGTGTGTGTGTGTGAGAGAGAGAGAGAGAGAGAGAGAGAGAGAGAGAGAGAGAGAGAG
>NW_026067926.1:9023486-9161135 GCF_014885135.2 Alexandromys fortis | reverse complement strand
GGAGGGAGGGAGGGAGGGAGGGAGGGAGGGAGGGAGGGAGGGAGGGAGGGAGGAAGGAATAGAGGGAGAGAAAAAAAAAAGAAAGCGGGGGAGAGAAAAACTGACCAACTAGAGAGGCAGGTGTACACACCTGCAACGCCAGTTCTTGGGAAGTATAAGCAGTAAGATCGAGAGTTCAAGGTCATTTGTGATCTGTGACCTTATTGTATGTACAGGCGAAGTCAGCCTGGACTCTGTGACCCAATCTCGGAAATATGTTACCATATGGATTATAACTGGTCTCTCGGGTTGGACTATAAACTTGCTCACCCTTTAATAAACACTCCAAAACTGTGCTATATTTTACACATGTAAACATTAAGACACCAACTTAAGAAACACAATGAAAAGAACACTGGGTCAGCACTATAGGACTTGGATTCAAGCAGTGTGTTCTAGACACTAAGTTATATAAGTTAAATATATTTAGGTCTCATTTTCTTCTCCGAGAAAACAAGAATATTTACTATTTATTTGAATAATAAGGTCTTGAGGGACAAAAATATTAGTTAAGCTATAATCAGCAATCAATGCAAACATAGGTTTTTATTATTGTTGGTCTAAGTCAGTGGTTCTTAATGCTGTGACCCTTTAATACAATTCCTCATGTTGTGGTGACCCCAACCATAAAATTATTTTCACTGCTATTTCATAACTATAGTTTCGCTAGTTATAAATCGTAACGTAAATATTTGTGTTTTCCGATGGTCTTAGGTGAACCCAGTTACAAGGTCATTGTAACCCACAGGTTGAGAACCACTGTCCTGAACTATCTATTAGTATCTGTTTCTAATAAATCTCAATGTATAGCAAATAAAGTTAAACATTATATACTATTTGATTCTTTCTATACTGTAACTGTTAAGCCTGTAATTCCATGCACTTAGGAGGCTGAGGTGGCCAGCAAGTTCCAGGACATTCTTAATTGCGTGACAAGACTGGATCTCAATACTAAAGAGTAGATATGGTGCTTCATGCCTATAATGTAGCACTTGGAGGGCTGGGGCAGGAGAACTACCACTGAGGTCAAGGCCAATCTGAACTAAATTATAGGACCCCATTTCACAGTAAGACGTACAGAAAACATTACTGTTTAACACTAAAGATGTTGATTAAATAATATTTAATGCATTCTCAAAGTTAAGAGATAAATACCAATAGCTAAGTCAAAAAATTGTATTCAAATCTTTTTAGAAATTATTTTTAAATTTCACTTATTTTATACCCAAATCGCTAAATTTAAATCTTTAAGAAATCTAAGGTGGGCTATGGTAGTGTCTGTCATCCTAGCACTTGGTGGATAGAGGCAGGAGGAGCCAGACTTCAAGGTCCTCCTCAGTTACAGTCTAAAGCCAACATAGGCTTCATGAGGTACTACCTACAAAAGCAAAAAGAAATTCAGAAAGTAGTTCACAGCTGCATTTATTTCCATTATAACTGTCAAAATATCTCTGTATACATCTCATCAGAACAACATATAGTCTGGGCATGGTGGCACACGCCTGTAAACCCAGCAGTCAGGAGGCAGAGGAGGGCAGATCTCTGTGAGTTTGAAGCTTCTCTACATGGCAAATTCCAGGCCAGGGCTACACAGAAAGACCCCAAGTGGGTAATATTCCAAAAAATTAAAAACAAAAAACCCTAGTCTAGGGATGGTATACAATACCCCTTAGTAAGAATGTTGGATAAGGAAGTCCCCACCACATCCCCCATTCAGGCTATTGCTATTGCTCTTGGTTACCAACCAGAACTAGGTAATAAGCCACTATTGCTGAAGACACCAAACACATCTAGTTACGGGACGTACAGAAATCAAGCTACAACTGAGCTGCCTACCCTTCTTTTACTGTGCCAGGAGGTGTTATGCAGGGTATCAGAAGAGAAAGCCTTACTTTGCTGTGGATCCTGTAAGCTATATATAATACCAACCTTGTGGCTAAGATGTGCCCACTGGTGCAATAGTGGCATTGCTGTTGTCTTAGGGTTACTATCGCTATAAGCGAATTGGGGAGGAAAGGGTTTCAGCTTTTGTTTCCAAATCACTGTTCATCACTGAAAGAAGACAGGACAGGAACTCAAACAGGGAAGGAACCTGGAGGCAGAAGCAGATTCAGAGGCCATGGGACATGACATGGCTGCTGCACCCACTACTCACAGAAGCAATGCTACAAGACCTGAATGTACCAGGTCCATTAACATTCCATTATGACCACCCTACTCCCAAGGAGCTATAGGAATGGTTGCTAGGGCTGGGGAAGTCATATTCCTCAGTGGTGCAACCCCTGGCTAGCAGCCTTTGCTCAAGTAAATAACCATCCATCTAAACTCATACAGACACCCTAATTAAAATTTTCCACAAAAGGGAAAAAGGAGAACATAAAAGTAGTTGGGAGGAAGAAGAGGTTCGCTGGAAAGAAATAAAAGAGAGTAAAAGGGCGAGGGGGTGGAAATATCAAAGTATATTACATACATATAAGAAATTGAATTTTTTTTTTTTTTTTGGATTTTCGAGACAAGGTTTCTCCATAGTTTTTGGTGCCTGTCCTGGAACTAGCTCTTGTAGATAGACCAGGCTGGCCTTGAATTCACAGAGTCCGCCTGCCTCTGCCTTCTGAGTGCTGGGACTAAAGGCGTGCGCCAACCACCACCTGGCAAGAAATTGAAATTTTAAATCAAGAAATAACATTGCAAAAAAAAAGAGAAAGAAACAGAGCATACATAAATGCACAAAATAAAGATCCACAGCCAGATGTGGTGGTGCGTGCCCCTTTAATCTCAGCACTCAGGAGGCTCACTCCGTGAGTTCAAGGTCAGCCTGATCCAGGTTAGCCAGGTATATACAGAGGGACCCTGTCTCAAAACAACAACAAAAGCAAGCAAGCAAACAAACAAAACTGCGACTCCCACCTAAGAGGTTTCTTTTAGCCTCAACCAGAATCCTATGTATAATGTACAAGAAACCTATCTGGGGCAGTATTTCTAGTGAGACCATGATTTCCACTAAAAAAATTTTTTTAATATGAATGTTATCAAATAAATACCAGAGTTATTAAGATTTTTCTCAATTACCTTACCACTTGGAGGTAATGGGAAAGAGCTTAGAACCTGATCACTTTTACCCATTCTGTCCTCATTAATAGAAAGAACTCATTCTGTAAGTCTCAATTTGAGCATCCCTTCATTTCCCCAGCCTGATCACATCCTTCTTAGCAGCTGAATCCACCACTGTCCTTATAACCACAGTGTTAGAACTTGTTAAACTGTCAGGGAGACGAGACAACAACTTCTACTTTCTCTCCTCTCCTCATTCCCCAGTTTCTTAGTTGGTTTGTGGCCCAACTCAGTTACAACTATCAAATGAAACCATCAAACTAAAGCAGATCTGGCTCAGTGGTAGAGCCTTGTTTAGGCCCTGGGTTCAGTCCCTAGTACTGGGGAGGTGGGCTGTTGAGATTAAACAAATCACCAAATTCTGTAAATGCAGCACACTAAAACACCATCATTTGCTTGTCTTAAATTTCTTTTGGAAATATGATAAATTAGTAAAAAAAAAAAGATTAAGTTGTCTTATCAAAGCAAGATAAATCCCAACTCATTCTGAAAGTACTGAGAACCAAACGCAGAGCCTTGTGGTAAGCAAGCACTAACTCTTAGCTACATGCCCAGCTCACAAAACTTTGTCATTTTGCTTTGTTTTTGTCTTTGGAGACAGGGTCTCCTGTAGCTCAGGCTCATCTCTCCAAGCGCATTGCTAAAGCATTTTAAGAAAGTGCTCTGCACCTCTCCTGATCTCAGGGGTTGGTCTGGTGCTCTGATAAGAACTCTGAGCTCTTAGAAATCAGACTCTCTTGAGGTACAAATTTACTACTTAAATGTGCTACTTATTACATTCAAAACAATGTGCCAGTCTTACTCCTGGGCACAGAAATGTACACAGCAACATTAAACTGAATGGAAAATTTGGAGCTCTAAATAGAAGAAGCAACAAAGAACCATACACTCAATACACAGCTGACTACAGAAAGTTGTTTCTAAAATCCTGAAAGCAAATATGCCCAACTTTAAGCTCTCTGAAACTAAGAAAAGACCGAGACCATTAAAGTATGACTGCAAATTAAGCTGCAAGTAACATGGACACAAAACAAATTATAACAGAAAATTTCCTATTATTATTATTAATTGACAGTGTCTCACTAGGTAGCCTAGGCTGGCCTTAAATCTGACCCTCTTATCACAGCTCTGTGGTGCAGGCAAGCACTGCGATTACAGAGTGCACCACCATGCCCAAGACAACAGACGTTTTCCCAAGACAAACTGCTTTTGAATTAAGTTAGCCAACGCAGATGGAATGTGTGGAAGCTCTGTTTATATTTTGTACCTATGTTAAAATCACTTTGGAACTACGTTTGAGTTAACAAACATCTCTGTATCGATCACAGTGCTTTTCAGTGCTCAAAACACTGATTGTCAAACCCGCAGCCGGCTACAAAGATTTGAAAATCTCAACCACGGCACTTCAGTGTGGTTTGTAACCGTGCATGACCACACCGACTCCAACGACGGCGCGGCTGCTCAAGAGTTTCTCGTGGAGACCGAACCATCATCAGGGAGGCAAGAGTACAAAGTCTTCCTTGGAATCAGTGTTCCAGGACCTCTGTGCAGCCTCTCCTCCCGGATGCTACGGCACCAACCCTCTAGCTTTTTTTTCCCTCCTGTCCTTGTGGCTTGTGATGATCCAATGCATTCAATCATTTTCCCCAAGGCAGTTTTCCTCCTGACACCCACCTGGAAAGATTTGGGGTACCTCTTTAACAAGTAATCTCGTTCAAACAGGGAAGCTTTCTTCAAACACCTACTGTCTAAAATAAAAGTATAATAATTGGAACTTCGCCTTCTATCAGGACAACACAGGGAAAGAACTACCGTGCGCACTCTCCTCCTCCTCTTCAATTATTTCTTGTTCGCAGTCACTCAGGAAGAGTTAAATAGTCTTACTCTAATGCCTTCCCAGAAAGACGGTGCGTTAAATACACATAAATATTATTGCATTCCCAAAGCAAGTAGGTTCTGGAGTTTTGTTTTAAGGTAAGGGGGTGAAGGATCCCAGGAGAAGAAAAAGAACCACCCGAGGCTCCAAAGACAGAGCTGGGCGAGGAGGAGGAAGAGGCCATAGCAGAAGTTCAAGCTACTCTTCAGAAAAGTCCGGAGCGAAGGCTGGGACCCGCCGCCGCAGCTCCCTCACTGTCCCGGGGACCGTGGGGTGGCTTCCCCTCCCCCTGAGGGACAGCGGCGCCCGGCGGCTCGCGACAAAGGGGCCTGGCGCGGGGCGCTGGCGACCGCCGGGTGGGGGACGGGGCCCCGAGGAACGAGCCAGAGAGGATGGAGCGATCAAGGGGCACCGCGGCCGCGGTCCCTCCCCTCGGGTCCCTCGGCGGCCGCGCAGCGCCAGGCCTCGCTCCACAGGCACCCGCCGCCCCTCACCTCACGCTGCGGGGGCTTCGGTCTCCACCGCAACCCGAGCCTTCGCGCCTTCCAAGGTCCGAGCCATGTTTTGCCCCCGCCTCAGCTGGCTCAGCTGGCCGCCAAGGAGAGCTTCGACTGACTCCGCGGCCAGCCGAGCACCGCACGTCACTTCCGATGGTACAAGCACCGCCCCCGGGCTTGGGCGCCTGACGATTGGCTGGTGCAGGCGGCCTACCTGGGGCGGTGGGCGGGGCCCAGGCGGGGCCGCAAGGCAGCAGCGGCGGGGAGGTTGCGGGCTGGACTGGTTGCCCCGGGGAATGGGTGTCCTGTTGTGGCCTGGGGCCTCTCAGGTTTCTGGGACCCCTGGCCCGCCTCGGGCTCCCTGGCGCCCTTTGTTCCCGGGCCCTCTCTCGGCCCTGCGCGCCGACGATCTCTGGCTTGCGGCTGCGGGCTTTGCGATCTTGGCCCCAGGCCGCCCGGAGATGAGTTTGGATTGGAAGGCAGAAGTAAACAGTCAAGGGGAAATCTTTCATTCCCTCCAGCAGTTATCGCGGACGTTCAGGTGCCTCGAAGTTTGTAATTAGCAGCTCATCACGTGGGTCCCGTAAAGGGCTGAACGTGTGCGGCGTCCTCACGTCGCTGTTTGCTGACAGCCTTGCCGGGGCCAGGTGAGGAAGACAGCCTGATAATAACAGCGCTCGGCCAGACAGCACACCCGGGCCCCGGAGTAATCATACCTCTCTCGTGAGCATCGAATGGAATTGTGCTTGTAAAGGCGTTTAGCCCTCTGCTGTCTGGTTCACAAGTGAAGCAGATGGGGAAATTATTCCCGTTTTACGGATTGCAAAAGAGGACGGACAGCCGGTAACTATTGAGGAGAAGGATGGCAAAACAAACTGGATTTGGCTTTTGGAATTTAGAAGTTTATTCCCAACATTTTCTCCTTTCCTGTAGTAGGAAAGAGGAGACCTCTGATCTGTTCTTTCCAATAAACATGTCTGCACTTCTGGAGTTTGGATGAAGTTCTATATTAAGGGGAAGGAAGCCAAGAGAGAGTGTGTGGCATCTTACTGTAGTCCAAGCTGAGTCTAAGGCAGGAGATTACTTAAGCTCAGCAGTTCAGAACCTGTCTTAAAAAAAAAAAAAAATTAGAAATAGGACTGAGACCAGCTCCGTAGTAGTGCACCTAACTAGCATGTGTGAGGTCTAGGTTCAATCTCTAGTACCAACTAAGCAAAACAGAGGCTATTCCATGGGGAAGTCTAGGAGCATGTCTGTACCACCCTCCCAGCCCCTCGCTGTCCACCAACCCCACCTTCCTCTGTACACTGGCACTTCCAAGCGTGCTTACACACCCCAGAAGAATGTCCCTCAGGAATCTGCTCGGCTCTACAGCATTGTTCTGCTTTATCTTCCAATCAAAGGAGGAATTTATACACTTGGCAGCTCTTCCTCAAAATTTAAAAGGGTGAGGAAAAGGAATTCTTTCAGGACTGGCTTCCTACCTTCTGCTGGGAATGGTGTGTGCCTTACGGGAAGATAAAATGCGCTCTCTCTCTCTCTCTCTCTCTCTCTCTCTCTCTCTCTCTCTCTCTCTCTCGGAAGGAGGGAGAAATTGTTCTTCTGGATCCTGGCAACTGGCCCTGGTCTGAATCAAATCCTTGGTGAAGTTCTGATATTCTCGTCTATTATGGCTTTTGTGTGGCCTACTGGTAGGCTCTGATCACCCAGGAAGTGCCAATAGACTGAAAAGGCAAAGACTTAGGTGGCTTTCAAAAAAGGCAGCATTGATAATTGCTAGGTGTCAAGAAACTGAGCTGGTGGCCCTCTCTTAGCCTTCCTTCTCTGGCTGACAGTGGCACCTGATTAAACCATCTGAACACAGACCCGTGAAAGAAAAGTGCGAACCCAGGCTGCTATTGTTTGAAACCAGTTAGAGACTAGCTAGAAGCTACTTTCTCCCCCTGGCTTCAGTTTTAAGATTTGAAAGTAGAAAGAAAATAAAAAATGAGGGGGTAGCATTACATTTTAAACTGCTCCAACCTTAACTTCCTACAGAGAACTTTATAGCACCCTCAAACTTCTTCCAGTACCAAATGAGAAATGGGGAACCTTTCTCTTTGACCATGTGTGAAAAGAATGACTGATATTGAACATTTCCTGAAAACAGACCCTGTTCTTAGTGCTTAGTATTATCTTACTGAATCCCTCCCACAAGCTGAATGAAAAGGGGCCATTATTTGATCCTTGATTTATGGTTGAGTACTTTGAGCACCAGAGAGAAAAGCAACTTGCTCAAAGCCACACAGCCATTAAATAATAGAGTCTAAATGCAGATCTTCCCACATGGCCCAACCTCTTTAACCTCTTACTGCCCTTGAAAATTAACCGAAGACCTTTAAAAGGCCATTGATAGTCAAGCGTGGTGTTGTACACCTCCAAGCCCAGCACTCAGCAGACAGAGGCAAAGGGATCACCAAGTTGGAAGCCCCTTTGTCTATCTAGAGATTCTGACCAGCTTGGTGTGAGACAGGCTACACAGCAAGACCCTACCTCAAACAAACAAGGCTATTAGTAAGTAGTCCTGTTGTCTGTTCCTCCCATAATGTCATATTCCAACCACATAGGAAGATTCCACTGTGGGATTGTACTATAAAATTTTTAAGTTGTGGCTCTGCTGGGCAATGGTGACCCACACCTATGATCCTAGTACTTGGGAGATAGAGGCTAAAGGCTAGAGCTCAATGCCTAGGCTACATAGTGAGACTCTGTCTCACTATATATGTGTGTGTGTGTGTGTGTGTGTGTGTGTGTGTGTATTCTATCATATATATATATATATTCTATTATAGAAAGGGCTGGAGATGTAACTCAGTGGCATATCACTTGCCTTGCATGTACAAGACCCTGGGTTCTAATCCTAGCTCTATTTTATTTTTTTAATTAAGTCTGTACACAGAAATCATCACCCATGGCAAATAACATTGACACAATGATACTTAGAATATTAAATTTGTAAACAATAAAGGTGTATGCAGTTTGTGGAGGTAATGAAAAATGTTTGCCTTAATTAAAAAAAGGGGGGGTTGGGGCTGAGGGAGCATAGGGAGGATATGCTGAGCCCTCACCTTCTGTATTATATGTCAAACACAGCTCTGTGCCAAGGAGGCACTGGGCAGCAAGACAGTGTTTCTCTGTCCTCAGAGTTTGGAGTACATGGGGAACGAATACAAAATACCCAATTAAGCAATCATTTCCTCCTAATTGTGATAAGCAGTGTGAAGGAAAATTACAATGTTCTCTGATTTAGAATGGAAAGCAGGAAGGCCTTCTCTAGGAAGTGACATTGGGCCGAGTAGAAATTAAGGAGGTTGGGCATGGCAACACACACCTGTAATCTCAGCACTCAGAAGATGGAGGCAGGAGAACTAGAGGCTCCCTGCCAGCCTTGACGACAAAGAAAGACCAGCCTGGGAGACATGAGACACGATCTCGTGTTTTTGGTTGTGAGCCTAGTCTTTAACAGCTGGGTCATCTCTCCAGCCTGAGACCCTATGGCAGAAGGTGGGAGGGGAGAGAAAGAAAGTGAAGGAGGACAAAGAGAAATCCACATAGAGGAAACTCTGTGCAAGGAGCCTGAGAGAGCAAGGTTCAGCAGAGGAACTGAAAGACCAATGTCATTGTTACAGGGGGAATTAGAGGGAAGTGACATTTCCCTGGTGAGACAAGCAAGTATCTTATGCTGGAGCTCAGAGACAGTGTTAAGATTTTAGGTCTTGTCAAATGGTGATACACACCTGTAATCCCAGCACACGAGAAGTGGACGCAGAAGGCTCAGGAGCTAAAGGCCAGCTTGGGTTATATCCAGCTTTGTCTCAGGACAATTTGGGGACAGAGAGGTGGCTCAGTGGTTGAGCATATGCATTACTCTTCCAGAAGACTTGAGTTCAGTTCTCTGTACCCATGTCAGACACTCACAACTGTCCATCAGGCAGCTCACAACTGCCTGTAACTCAAACTCCAGTTGATCGGATACCTTTGGCCTCTTTGAGTACCCCCCACATACACACACACAGCATAGGCTCATGAAGAAACAAAATAAAACACCATGTAATTTAAAACTTTTAAAAATGAAACAAGATAGAAGAAAAGTTAGCTAGGAGTGTTGGCACATGCCTTTACTCTCAACACTAGAGAAGCAGAACCAGGTGGATCTTGGAGTTTTAAGCCAGCCTGGTCTACATAATGAGTTACCAGTCAACCAGGCATAGTAAGACAGCTTTCAAATGATCAGGGTTGTATTTTTTGAAGATTTCATAGTGTGCTATGAAAATGCCCTAGTCAGGGCTGGAGAGATGGCTCAGCGGTTAAGAGCATTGCCTGCTCTTCCAAAGGTCCTGAGTTCAATTCCCAGCAACCACATGGTGGCTCACAACCATCTGTAATGAGGTCTGGTGCCTTCTTCTGGCCTGTAGGCATACACACAAAACAGAATATTGTATAATAAATAAATAAATATTAAAAATAGAAATATTAAAAAAGAAAGAAAGAAAATGCCCTAGTTGGGGGCTGGAGAGGATTTAAGTAGCCTACATTGAAAATTGAGATAGATATCTGTGCTTTGGNCTGGTATGACTGCAGAAGGTACTGAATGTTTTGTTGTTGTTGTGGGTTTTTTTGTTGTTGTTTTTTTGGTTTTTCGAGACAGGGTTTCTCTGTGGCTTTGGAGCCTGTCCTGGAACTAGCTCTGTAGACCAGGCTGGTCTCGAACTCACAAGGATCCGCCTGCCTCTGCCTCCTGAGTGCTGGGATTAAAGGCCTGAGCCACCATCGCCCGGCTCAGAGTTTCTGTTCTTGGAGACATTTGAGTTGAGGAGAGTGACTTGGTTGGGTAGCATGGGATGATTATTAATAGCGATCTGTGCAAATAACTTGGGAAGCCCAAGAGAGATACACAGGGAAGATGGAGGTTTGTTAGTTATCTGTGGCCTTCATGTCTGTTTACTCCTGAATTTAGCAGCTTGAAGGAACAAGCTTTTATACTCATATTTCTTTGAGTCAGGAATGTAAACACTGTTCAAACTGGTACCTCAGCTGTCAGTCTCACTAAGTGGCTTAAAATGGTGGGGAAACCCTGTCTTGAAAAACCAAAACAAGCCATGCCTTTAATCTAAGGTGGATCTCTGTAAATTCAAGGCCAGCCTGGTCTACAAGAGCTAGTTCCAGAACAACCTCCAAAGGTATGGAGAAACCTTATCTGAAAAGAAAAATGGTGGGGGAGATAATATCAAAGTTTATTTCACTGGGACAATGAAAAGGCCCCTTCAGAGTGCTGGCTCCTTCAAGTTTAAGGCCCCTGGACTATCTAATAAGTTCTAGAAAAACCAAGGCTACATATCAAGATGTTGTCTCAAAAACAACAAGATGTGGGAACAAAACTATGTGAGGAAACCAGTATTTTAATGGTGTCCTGTCGGTTCTCCTATACTGTATTCATTCTGAGTGGAGAAGCATGGTTCATACTTAAGGGAAGGAGAACCCACAAAGGTGGGAAAACCAGGAGGGGACTATGTAGGAATCACTGGGATTCAAAAAGTGTTCTAAACCACTGGACCGTCTCCCTAATTTCTTCTTTTAAGAATATCGGTTTATCTTGACCTCTTTCCACAAAGGTCCTATTCACAAATAAGCATGCATTCTAAAACCTTGAAGTATTAGCGTTGTATGTATGAAAATACAAGGGACACAACTCAACTCCTAAACTGTATGGCATGAAAAGAGTGAAAAATCCTGTGACAAATCTTCGTTGTCAACTTCACTAGGTCTGAAATCAGCTAAACCAATGGGCATGTCTGTAAGAGATTTTCTCTTTCTCTTTTCTTTCTAAGATTTTGTGTATGTTCTGTCTGCCTGTGCACCAGCTGAATGCTTGCTGCCTGACCCCCTGGAACTGGAGTTTCAGCCGGTTAGGAGTCCATGTCAGTACCGGGAATGGAAGCTGAGTCCTCTACAACAGCACCTGCTCTTGACTGCTCAGCCGTCTCTCTAGGCTCTAAAAGGGATTTTTCTTCATTAGGGTATTTGAAGTGGGAAGGCCCACCTTAAATGTGGGCTGCACCTTCTGATGTCAGCCAGATAAACAGAGGTCCCAGGGGAGAAGCTGCATTCTTCCTGCTTGTCTGGTCATTGCCTTCCTGTCATGCTGGCAAGTTCACCTACCCTGTGCATCCTGCTGCTGAGCACGTGTGCTCTGCTGCCACAGCCATCCTTTGTAGACACTGGAACCCAGCTTCTTCAGCCTTCTGACACAGACTGAAGACCAGTGGCTCTTCAGGAATCCTCTTGGCTTTCAGCATTAGATTGGGACCACTGAAGCCTCCAGTGTCTCAGCCTCCCCAATAGACTGTTAGCCTGCCCAAACCACATCATTTAAGCCAATCTAATAAATCACCTTTTATTTTAAAACTTTTAGGAAACATTTTTTTGGTTTTTTTTTAAATTTATTTATTTATTACAGATTTCTGTCTCTTCCCCGCCACCGCCTCCCATTTCCCTCCCCCTCCCCCAATCAAGTCCCCCTCCCTTGTCAGCCCAAAGAGCAATCAGTGTTCCCTGCCCTGTGGGAAGTCCAAGGACCACCCACCTCCATCCAGATCTAGTAAGGTGAGCATCCAAACTGCCTAGCCAATACGTGCAGTAGGATCAAAAACCCATTGCCATTGTTCTTGAGTTCTCAGTAGTCCTCATTGTCCACTATGTTCAGCGAGTCCGGTTTTATCCCAGGCTTTTTCAGACCCAGGCCAGCTGGCCTTGGTGACTTCCTGATAGAACATCCCCATTGTCTCAGTGTGTGGGTGCACCCCTCGCGGTCCAGAGTTCCTTGCTCGTGCTCGCTCTCCTTCTGCTCCTGATTTGGACCTTGAGATTTCTGTCCGGTGCTCCAATGTGGGTCTCTGTCTCTGTCTCTTGTCTCCTTTCATCGCCTGATGAAGGTTAATATTCAGGAGGATGCCTATATGTTTTTCTTTGGGTTCTCCTTCTTATTTAGCTTCTCTAGGATCACTAATTATACGCTCAATGTCCTTTTTTTCTTTTTTCTTTCTTATCTTTTATTTATTTATTATTTATTTATTTTATGTGCATTGGTGATTTGCCATGGGTGTCAGGTCCCCTGGAACTGGAATTACAGACAGTTGTGAGCTGCCATGTGGGTGCTGGGAATCGAACTCAGGACCTTTGGAAGAGCAGTCAGTGCTCTTAACCACTGAGCCATCTCTCCAGCCCTCAATGTCCTTTATTTATGTCTAGAAACAAAATATGAGTGAGTACATCCCATGTTCCTCTTTTTGGGTTTGGCTTACCTCACTCAGGATAGTGTTTTCTATTTCCATCCATTTGCATGCAAACTTCAAGAAGTCCTTGTTTTTACTGCTGAGTAGTACTCTAATATGTATATATCCCATACTTTCTTCATCCATTCTTCCATTGAAGGGCATCTAGGTTGTTTCCAGGTTCTGGCTATTACAAACAATGCTGCTATGAACATAGTTGAGCATATACTTTTGTTGTATGATAAGGCCTCTCTTGGGTATATTCCCAAGAGTGGTATTGTTGGGTCCAGGGATAGGTTGATCCCAAATTTCCTGAGAAACCGCCACACTGCTTTCCAGAGTGGTTACACAAGTTTGCATTCCCACCAGCAATGGATGAGTGTACCCCTTTCTCCACAACCTCTCCAGCAAAGGCTATCATTGGTGTTTTTGATTTTAGCCATTCTGACAGGTGTAAGATGGTATCTTAAAGTTGTCTTGATTTGCATTTCCCTGATCGCTAAGGAAGTTGAGCATGACCTTAAGTGTCTTTTGGCCATTTGAACTTCTTCTGTTGAGAGTTCTCTGTTCAGCTCAGTGCCCCATTTTATAATTGGGTTGATTAGCCTTTTATGGTCTAGTTTCTTGAGTTCTTTATATATTTTGGAGATCAGACCTTTGCCAGTTGCGGAATTGGTGAAGATCTTCTCCCAGTCAGTGGGTTGCCTTTTTGTCTTAGTGACAGTGTCCTTTGCTTTATAGAAGCTTAGGAAACATTTTTTATACTGTGTGGGTGTATATTTGTGCCCACACATGTACGGTGCATGTGTGGACATCATAGAACAATGTGTGGGTCCTGGAGTTCAATCTCAGGTTATCAAGCTTGGCAGGAAGTGCCTTTTCCTAATGAGCCGTCTCATTGGCCCAAATCCCCCTTTTCACATATGTATGTTATGTAGGGTAAATTTATTCCATTGATTTTGTTCATCTAGAAAACCCTAATAGACAAATTAAATGTCTGTCAACAGGGAAATGGATTGAATCTGCTATGAAATAGAATAATATGATATAATGTTAAAAGATGTGCTTCTCATGTTGATGAGATGGTTTTCTCAGGGAAAGGTGCTTGCAACACAAGTCTAAAGATTGGAGTTTGAACCCTGAAACCCATGTAAAGGGAGGGAGAGAAATGGATCCACAAAGTTGTTCTCTGACTTTGCACACACACACACACACACACACACACACACACGCACATGCACACACACACAAACATGCGCACACACACATTTTTAAATTTTAAAGTCTGGGAGCTTAGTAGTTGTGGATGAAGTATATTTAGATTACAGTGGACATGTTTGGCTACAAGCTCAATGGTCAACAAAAATGAAGATAAAAACGCAGACAGTACAGGACTCTTGTGTAATACAAAGTTGCAGTGGGATTTTTATCAGTCCTTCAAGGACTTGAGTCCAGAAGTTTCCAACAAAGTCTCCTTGTTAAATTCAACTGAGTTCAATAATTGTTGACTGAGGGCTAGAGCTGCGAGCTGTCGGAAGAGAGCTTGCGTTCCTAGCATGCACAAAACCCCTAGTGGGTTAGTCCCAGCACCCCATACACTAGGATGGTGGCACACTCCTGGAAACCTAGCCCACACTCAAACACACATGAACACATCATATGCACATACATAGAATTATAAAAACTGGAAAGAAAAATTGAGTTCTACTTTCCAGGAGAGGAGGAACATCCAAGTCAGCTGGAGGCAAGAATGGGGCAAGCAGGAGTCTAGAGGAAGTAACCTGGGCAAGGAGTAGAGTGGACAGGAAGAGATGTAGACCATTGCACCAGACAGAGGGAATACATTTGGAATTGCCTCTGTTAAAAATATTTGCAATAGGAGATGGAGAGATGACGCAGTGGCTAAGAGTACTTGTTCTTCCAGAGAACACTGGTTTGGTTTCCAATACCAATGTAGTGGCTCACAGCTAGCCATAGCTTCAGTTCCAGGGGATCTTCTAACTTCCTTATGACATGCATACATACAGGCAAAACATAAAATAGATTTTTTAAAAAAAAATTTAAATATTTGTGATGACTAGTTTTGTGTTTATTTGTTGTTTAATGGTTTTGGGGTACTACTGGTCAAACCAAGAGCCTTAATTCTAAAACTTAGAAGGCTGAGGTAGGCCATAAGTTCAAGGCCATCCTGTGTTAAAATAAGCACCAAGTCAGCCTCAACTAAATGGCAAATTCTTCTTTCATTAATGATAAAAATTTCCCGAGCCTTGTGTATGCTAGGCAGGTGTTCTACCCCTGAGATAGTTAAAGATCTTGAAGTTTGTCGACTTCTCCCATGAACTGAATTAATAGAATTTAACCCTATGATGGGTCCTAATTTTTAATAAAAAGAAGGTAAGTCACTATGGTTGACTGTAATCTCTCCATTTTCTGAAGTCCTGATTCTGTTTACTTGGTTTAATCCTTGAAAACCTCTCATCTTTTTTTTTGTTTGTTTTGTTTTTGTTTTTTGTTTGTTTTTTTGAGACAGGGGTTTTCTGTAGTTTTTGGAGCCTGTCCTGGAACTAGCTCCTGTCTACCAGGCTGGTCTTCAACTCACAAAGCTCCACGTGCCTCTGCCTCCCGAGTGCTGGGATTAAAGGCATGCACCACCAGCGCCCGGCACCTCCCATCTTTTAAAAATGTAAAAGTGTGTTGGGCTAGCATGCTTGTCAGTGCACTTCCTGTATGCCTGGTATCTGGGCCAGAAGAGGGCCTCAGTCTCCTGTAACTGGAGTTACTCTTGCAGGTCACCATGTGGGTGCTGGGAACTAAACCCAGGACTTCTGGAAGGGCAACCAGTGCTGAACTCTCTGTCTAGCCCCATTACTTCATTCTTAATGTTTTCAATTAGTTTTATAATTACAGTTCCCTCCATCTAGTGAGTTCTGACTGTTCAGCATCATATATACAGATTTCATTCAAAGTTATTTTGAGACTATGTGATGTAGCTCAGGCTGGTCTTACTGTCTTCATGCAGCCATGAATGACCTTGAATTTCTAAATGTTGTGTATTTATTTATAGGTAGGTCTCCTGTTTCCCAGGCTGGCCCTAGACTCATTATGTAGCCAAGGATGACCCTGAACCCCTGATTTTCCTGCCTCTACTACCCTAGTGCTGTGATTATAGGCCTGTGCCACCATACCCAGTTTTTATATGGTGCTGGGGTTCAAACCCAGGACCTTATATGCTAGGCAAGTACTCTGCCAACTGAGCTACCTCCCAAGCTGTCCTGGACTTCTGGCTCCACCTCCCTAATGCTAGAATTATAGCAGCCCCAGTCAAGCATAAAGTTTTTGTCGTTAGTATTGTTTCTGCCAGACGTGATCATAACCTTTCTAAGAGTAGGAACCAAAGTTCAAACTCTTCCCCATCTCAAAGCTTCCTGATTTACCCTCTTCATTCAAAACCCTGCACATATGTATGCCATCCCATTTTCCTTTTTTAATTTTAGCTATGGTGCTAGCACAAAGGTACGAGAACAGCTTGAAGGAATTGCTCCTATCCTTCCACAATTTGGATCCTAAGGATTGAAGTCAGGTTTATCAGCTTTGTGAAAAGCCCCCACAATCTCTCTGGAAAATGTTTTAACTTACAGTGTCTGTATTAGTATACGTCACATTTTGCACGTGCAGACAGAATCAGTGAAGGGTGTTAAATCCCCTGAAGCTAGAGTTGCAGGTGGTTGTGAGTTGTTCCTTGTGGGTGCTTGGAACAGAACTCCTGTCCTCTTCAAGAGCAGAAAGAGTCCTTAGCTGCCAAGTTATTCCTCCAGGGCCCTGTTCTCTCTTCACATAACATGACTTCTCCACTTCCTATTAAAACAGAACTCAAACAAATCACCTATGCATGCTGACTGCTTTCTCACCCTAGTAGGCCTCATCCCCTACATATCCTGAGATGGTTTTTAAGACCCTGGCTTTCTGGACCTCTCAGCAGTTTTTGACTTTGTGACCACTCCTTCTGAAGGCTTCCAGGACTGTGGGGTCACCTAGCTTTTCCTATTCTTCCCCTTTCTTACACACTGGCTAGTTAATTCTGTTTTGTTTTTCTGTACTTGGGATCGAAGTGAGGCACGCATGCTAGAGAAGTCAGCCAGTTCTCCTTTTTGAAATGTGGAGACAGAATCTTCTTATATGTCCCAGGTTGTCCTTGAACTCATGATTCTCAACTACTCTCTTAGGTAACTGAGGTTGTAGGCATTCACCACCACACCAAGCTTCTCTGCTCCTCTGTTTTATTTGTCTGGTCCCTCTTCTTCATCAGACCTCTGATGGTAGGTGAGCTTTAAAGACGTAGATCACAACTCTTTTTTTCTCTGTTCATATCTTCCACCTGGGGGTTCGTTGAGTCCCATGGTTTGACGTACACTTCTGGATCAATGATGCTCAAATCTGTATAACTAGTCCCTAACATCTCTGAACTCCCTTAGGTCACTGTCTACCCTGCATTTGCATTTGTATGCTTGGCCACCCAGAATTCAGAAGAGGTGAGTGTAGTGGTACTGCCTGTGATCCCAGCACTCGGAAGAGTGAAGCACAAAGAATGCTGTGAGTTTGAGATTGCTGGGAGCTCGAAGCCAGGCTGGGCTACATGAGTTCTAGTTCCAAAAACAATGTCAACCAAACAACCAACCAAACAAAACAGCAAATCAAATCTCACCAACTGGTTAAAACTCCCCAATAAGCTGAGCATGGCAGCACAGAGGAAAGAGGAGGTGCTGTGAAACTGAGGTCAGCCTGGGCTACATAGCAAGACACAATCTCAAACAAAAGCAGAAACAAGATCAACTCTCCAGAACCTTCCCATCCCACCTACAGTAGCCCTCCTCTTTGCTCCCAAAGCCTTTTGCAAACAGAGCTGGTTAACCCCTGACCACAGTGTCCCAGTCAGAGCAGCCTCCTTCCCATTCCTGCTATGATGGTTTGGTATTAGTTATTCCCTTGTCGAGAATGCTGTTCCCTTGAGCTTGGCTGGCTCCGTCTTTATCCTTCAGATCTGTCCTAAGTGTTCCTTCCTGAGAACTCACCTGACCACTCTGTCTAAAATAACCATAGAAGACCTATCTGTACAGCATGTCTTCAATGCTCTGGGAAGAACTATTTCCTTCTAGTCTTCGAATTTTAGTTGTTTCTCATTCTGCATGAGAAAGGAAACTTAGTGACAACGGGGACTTTGTCTTGTCTATCACTAATTCCTTAGTATTTAGAGCAGTGCCCTGGTATAGAGTACAAGCTATTTATTCGTGAGTCTCACTCTCTAGCCAAGGCCGGTGGGGTCTACAACTTAACTCTGTAACCTAGAGTGGCCTCAGATTCCCAGCAATCCTCCTGCCTCTGCCTCCCAAGTGCGTGCTGGAATTACAGGTAAGATCAACCATACTCAGTAAAAAAGCTTGATACTTGAATGAATAAATGAAATAAATTCTTTCTATTGGACACCGCCTTGGTCAGAGTCACAAAGCCTTACTTTGTAAGTCAGTTCTGAGAAGCATCTGTATTGAGTTGAAATGTTAAAAAAGAAAAACGGAGTTGAGTTACTACACCATTAAGCTGGAAAGCGTCCGCTGTTCACATGCTTTCGGATAGCAACTCTGAACGTCAGGAGAGTGGTTTTGTAGGGCCCGTGGCTGGGGAGTCTGAGGCAGGAGGAGCCATAGTCCAAGCCAAGCCTGGGCTACAAAACAAGCTCCTGTCTCAAAGTAGGAATACAGGTACAAGGCGGAGGGGGAGGGGGCAAAGGAGGAAGAGGAGGAGGAAGAGCTGGCAGACTGCTTCTGCAGCCTTGTCACAAACACGACGAAATGCGGACAACAGAGCATCCTGGCGGTTGCCTTGCAGGCAGCTTTCTTGTTCGGAGCCACCATGAAGGCGCGAGGGTTGTGGGGCCATGGCGTCTTACTTTCTCTGTCTGCTTAGGGAGACCATGTGAGGCTCAGGAACAGCTGGAAGAAACGGAACAAGAACAATTACGCTACTTGGCGGGAGGAGGCTCCATCAAAGCAATCGTACAGGCCTGTGTCATTTAGCTATTTAAAACTTAATTTGGTTTTGTGTTTTTTTGAGACAGCCTCCCTGTGTTGCCCTGGCTGACTTGGAACTCTAAGCAGATCAGACTGGAATTCAAGCTGTGTACCACAAGGCCTGGCCTATTTACTTTTATGTATATGGATGTTTTGCCTTCATGTATGTCTGTGCACCACATGTGTGCCTGGCACCCAAGGTTGTTAGCCATTAAGTAGATGCTAGGAATTGAATCAGGGTCCTCTAGAAGAGCAGTCAGTGCTCTTAACCTCTAAGTCATCTTTCCAGCTCTTTCGTATTTATTTATTATTATTATTTTATTTATTTTGAGACAAGGTCTTACTCTGTAGCTCTCTATGTAGACCAGGGTGGCCTCAAACTCACACAGATACACCTCTCTCTACCTCTGGAGTTTGGGATTAAAGGCATGTGCCGCCATACCTGGTTTGCTTAATTTTTTTTTTTAAAGACACAGAATCTCCTGTAGCTTGGACTGGTTTCAAACTTACTATATAGCTGAGGATGACCTTGGACTTCTGATTTTTCCTACTTCTTCTTTCCAAGTGCTGGGATTACAGGTCTGTACCATCACACTTGGCTTTGTTTTTCCCAAGTAAAAAAGTGGAACTGGGTGTGACAGTTCATATACCCATAATTTCAGAACCATGAGAAGCAAAGGCAGGAGAAAGACCATGAATTTCAAACCAGCCTGGAACTTGCTATATAGGGCTACATATAAAGACCCTGTCTCAAAACCTTAAAAAAAAAATTGAATATTGAGTAAGATATGGTGTAATCCTGATACTCAAGGTGAGGCAGGAGAATTGTGTTTGAAGCCAGACTGAGATATATAGTGAATCTTTGCTAAAAAACAAAAACAAACAAACAAAAAAACCAAAGACAAAAAGAAAGAAGAAAAAGAACAAAAGGGAGCTAGCCTAGTAGGTAAAGGTGCTTGCTGTGCAAGTCTCATGACCAGAATTCACATCCCTGGGACCCATGTAAAAAGCTAGATGCAGTGTCTCACATCTGTAATCCCATTGCTTATTGGATAGACCCAGAAGATAGATGATAGACAGATAGATAGATAGATAGATAGATAGATAGATAGATAGATAGATAGACAGACAGAATAATCATCTGGAAGCTGAAGGGCCAGTATATAGCACAATGAAAGAAATAAGAGATCCTGCCTCAAAACAAGGTTTGAAGTTGAAAACTGACTCCCACTGACCTCTACATGTGCATACATACACACATACACACACAACACACACACACACACACAACTTGTTTTTTTAAAAGTGAAAATCACTGCTTAGGGAATGTTTTGGCCATATTTAGCCATGAAGGCACACAGAATCTACCACAGCTATGGTCCAAAGGGATCAAGCTATGTCGTAGGCTGGCAGGAGAACCTGCCACCATCCACATGATACTGGTTTTGCAAACAGGATGGATGCAAGAGTGAGGAGATCATGGCAGCTTGTGTCAAGCTCTAGAAAACCGTGGAGGCAGCAAGTCCTGAGGTTTTAACTGCAGTCCCTGCACAGAGCTCCCGAGGTGGCTGTTTATCATGTTATGGGGATGATGCCTGAATTACAGTGATCACGGGATAGTGAAAATGTCAGGAACACAGATGCCCAGCAAAGAAGTTGCAGACACTGAGCGAAGCTGGCCCTAGAGAGAAGCCATGGATGCTGCACACTACAGAGCTGAGAGGAAGGAGGTCCGATCCCAGCTCTGGATGACAGCATGTCATGCTTGCCCTGCCCAGGTTTTGTCTTGCTTAGGTTTGAACTTTCCTCTCTGTACCCCCATTCTTCCCTTTAGGGTGGAAATATTTGTCCTGTGCCATGCATATTGGAAATATGTTTTTGACTTTGCCACAGTTCAATATTAAGAGGTTACTTTGAGTCTGAGGGCAGACTTTCAACTTGAACAGTGTTGAAACTGTTAAACCTTAGTGAACGCCTCAAGATACATTAGACGCATTTTGTGTTATGGGCGGGGCTCACCATGAGACTTTGAGAACTAGGAGTAAAATGCTATGGTTTAAAAGAGATATGTCTAGATGACGAGTTGAGACGAGGTGGTCTTGTAATGGTTACTATTGACAAACTGAGTTGATTTAGAATCGCCTAGGAGACATACCCATAGGTGGGAGTTTGTGGATGTGTTTCTGGAGAGGTTCAACTGAGGGGAAAGATCCACCTTAAATATGAGTGGTAACCCTTCTGGGTCCTGGACTGAATAAAAGAGGGAAACAAAAAAGGTTGATAAGTACTGTTATCCATCCATCCATCCCGTCTCCCCGACCTACCCAAATGTGCACAAGCATCCTTATGCTTCTGCTACCAGAGATACCGGCCACTCCCACTGCCATGCCTTCTCTAACTTGATAAACTATATCAACTTATGATGTAAAATAAATAATCCCTTTCTCTGTTTTAAACCTTTCTTTCTTAAGTTGGTATAGCAACAAGAAAAGTAACCTATTTGTGCAGTTACAGGTTTAGAGAATTCTCTGTCCTTTAAACACAGCACAATGATAGAGGCAAGAAAGAAAAGAGGTACGTGTTAGATGTGACTCATAAGAGAAATAGCTACCCCCGGCCACCTACTTTTCTCTCCTATGCTGTCTTACTCCCAAACAACATAAAAGCAGTGTAAGAGGCACTTGGAAAAATAGCTAACTCTTGCTGAAGGTTTCTTATGTGCTGGATATTATAAGTTTTTATTTTTTTAGATTAAGTCATTTTTATCTTCATGAAAAACTTATAAAGAGTCATTATAACACCTGTTTTTCAGATATGAGGCCGTGGGCAGGTAACTAATGTGCACAGATTACATAGTCAGTTGCAGTAGGCAAGCTGATGCCACTGCGTGAACCCTGATTCACCGTATCACACTGTCCTAGTGAATGACATTTCAGTGGGCATGAGTATTTGTCACTGCTTTAGTGCTCTGAGACTTCAGAGGAGGATGAATCAGGAGAACTCGAGGTAAGGGCCTAAGTATAAAATCCCACAAGCCACTGCCTGCATTCGGCTCTTTAGTGTTCCTTAAGGGCCTGTGTTGAAAAGGCGATTGGGGGATCTTCAGGTCTCTTGAAGGGACAATGGGTCCCCAGTCCCTTTGTCTTCCTTTATTGAATAGAGTCCTGGAGTTGAGCATCTTTGTTCTGTGATGTACTACAAACATAATATGTGCCTTGTCACAGTCCTAAAATCAGCAGGGCTAACAAGTAAATCTGCAATTCAAAGCCAACCTGTTTGTTTCTCTCCTTCCGTCCCTCCCTCCGTCCCTCCGTCCCTCCCTCCCTCCTTCACTCTCTTCTCTCTCTCCTTCTCCTCCTCCTCCTCCTCCTTCTTCTTCTTCTTTCTTCTTCTCCTTCTTCTTCCTCTCCGCTCCCTTCCCTCTCTGAGACAGGGTCTCTATATGTAGCCCTGGCTGGTCTGGAACTTTCTACATAGACCAGGCTGACCCCAAACTCAGAGATCCACCTGACTGCCTCCTGAGTGCTGGGATTAAATGTATGTACCACTATGCCTAGCTATCAATCTGTTCTTTTAAACTTCATTATCTTAGGGATTTGAGGCAGGATTTACTTCACTCTGCAGTTCAGACTGCCATGGAACCACTATGTAGCCCAGGCTGACCTTGAATTCATAAAGCCTGGGATATGGGAGACCTTGTGTGGGCTGGGGAGCCCTAAAACAAAACCTAAGCCACACTATGCATTATGACAGTAATCACATAGAACACAGTGCCTGTTGAGTACAAATAATGCCATGCTTCTAATATGAGGACAAGTCATTCTTTTCCCCCTTTTATCAAAAGGCCATGAACAAAGCTATCTCGAGGTGCTTTGCGTTCACAGATGAGCACATTCTGAGCTAGCTGATCTCTTGGCATGACAGAACTAGTCTGGCTGGTGACAAAGCCATCTTTCTTTTCTTGGAGACCATAGTGAATCTGTGGTTTTCAGCCAAGGTGTGCACAGGTGATTCTGGCCAGTGGAACTAGATACATTTCACCTTTAGGATAGAAACTAGAAACCTCAGAGTGATGTAATGTACTAGATCCAGCAACCTGGGTCTAACTTTTTATTAGGCTTACGTGAAAAAAACACACTTCTGTTGTGTCCAGTCATTGAGACTACAAAACTTCTCATTAGAGTGGCTGGCACGCAGGGGGACACCAATAAAGTCAAGAAAATATTGGGGTTGGGGTGCAGGTTGGTGTTGAGTGCTTGTATAACCTATATGCACTCTTCATGAGGCTCTGGGTTCAATCCCCAACACCACATGAAAGCAAAAACAAATACAGGAAGACCTGTATTTACCTTCCTGGTCCTTAAACTCCCTTCCTGTGAAATGAAATTAATTGTACTTGCTTCAAGCCTCAGCTTCAAGAATTAAACAAACAAACAAATAAATACAATGAACAGGAAGTGCTTCAGCCAGTGTCTGGCACAAAGTGCATGTTCAACTTATGTTAGATCTCTCTGGAATGACAAATGGGTTCTAAGTAAATTGTTACTTCTGCCTAGTCGGACTCTAGATTGAAACGCTTTCTCAGTTATGCTACAATCTGCAGTGCTGTGGGTCATTGTAGGACTTCAGTATGTTTCTGGACCCCTTGGGTCACCTCGCACATGATGTGAAACTGTTCTCTAGTCTCTGTACTATTGATAGCAGTGGAAGGACTAATTTTTACTTTTGAGACAATGTATTGTCTTGCTATCTATATAACTCTGGCTGACTGGGAACTACCTATGCAGACCAGACAGGTTTTGAATTTATGGCAATCCCCCAGTCTCTGCTTCCTGGCTACTGGGATTACAAGCATGTGCCACACACCCAACTGAAGTCATATTGCCATTCAGTTTTTTTTTCACATCTATGGTGAGTCACCACACCCATGTCCAAATGGCAGTAGAATGGCTTTGATTTCCAGCTACCGCACAGTTAGGGCTGTCATTGTCTGAAGCATTGTCAGTCCTGCCTTCAGCTCCATGGACTGTCAATCCAATGGTTATTTGGCAGCCAGGATTATCTGCATTCTTTTCTTACAGAGAAGTTCAGATTTTCTACTGTACTTCAATCACTCACTATTCCTTGAGAGTTATTTGAAAGGCAGCGAACCTAGGGATTTTGCTGGATATTCAGAGCACTGTTCCTTGAAGAGCCACTAGCCATGCGGCTGGCTTGCCTCTTGTAGGATTGCTTTTGCTGTTGCGTGGAAGCTTTATGCATGAAATTAACTCTAAGAGCTGGCCCTCAGAATCTTGTAGCATTCATCTCCGGAGCTGAAAGTGGTCTATTAGTGTAATGTTTACTACAGGGCTGCTCGAGAGACTTTGGCCATTGTGTCAGAGTGACTCATAGTTAGGGACCATTTCTCTCAGATCTTATTACCAGGAAGCTATATTTCCCTTAAGAATGACTTCATTATTGTTATGGGTTCACTGAATTTCATTATTGATGGGATTTTCCACATTTATCCTCCCTGGAAGATCAGGATGGAATATACAGCCTAGGCCTAGCTATCACTAAAGACTGTGTAAAGACATGTCTGTGTCACCACAACAGCTAGAACCTTACCCCACTTCCATTTGTCTTCTTGCTTCCACCCCAATTACTTGAACCAATTGATTTATTTCATGCAAACTGTTGGAATCTCCTAAACAAAAGACACTGAGCTATTTGTTTCAAATACTATCACTGAGTGTCTCATAAAAATCAGTTTGACAGTGGAATTCGTGTTTGTATAGCTGCCAACATTCCTTCACCCGTGTGCAGGCCCCCATTTCTGCTTCTTCCTAAGCTCTTTCCCAGTCCTTCCGCTCCTCATTGCCAAATCTTCCAAGAACCTCAGCACTTGCTGCTCTGCCTGGAATGCTGGAATGTTCTTCCTTGGCTGTCCCCTTAGCTCTCTCCCCACCCCCCAGATTCCCCCACCTTTTCTTTTTTCTTCCCTGCCTCCCTCCCTCCCTCCTCCCTCCCTCCCTCCCTCCCNTGGAGAACAGCACCCTTTTTGCTAGGAAGCAATGAACCCTCAGTCTGTAAGCCCAAATAAATCCCTCCCCCCCTCCCTCCCTCCCTCCCTCCCTCCCTCCCTCCCTCCCTCCCTCTCTCCCTTCCTTTCTTTTGGTCACAAGGTCTCACTATGAAGCACTGGCCAGTCTGGAACTGGCTTTTTGACCAGACTGGCCTTAAGCTCACAGAGGTCTGCCACCCTTCTGATTACTGGGCGTTTCTGTGTGTAGTTATGCTGCAAGTATAAACTTCCTTTTTCTTTATGAGTTCAGAAGCCTTTTCTCACCTACTCCAAAGACAAGAAACACTGCAAATGAGGGAGCAGAACAGAGCTAACTTTTATTAGCTGGGCTACTAGTAATCTTAATCGGCAAGATGGGAACCAGTGATTTTGGGTCATAGGAAGTATATTTTCCTCCTCCTCCTCTTTTTTTGGTGCGATAATGTCTTGTGTAATAGGCTGGTCTCACATTTTCTCTATAATAAGACTAGTCTTGAATTCCTGATCCTCCTGCCTCTACCTACCACATCTTGGGAACACAGGCTCATACCCTCTTACCTGGCTTCATAGCGTACTTTTGTATATATCTGTGTGTGCATTTTGTGTGTGTGTGAGAGTGCATGTGTGTACCTAGGTATGTTCTCCATGTGCCATCCACCTGTTTCTCCTTGCCGGCCTAGAGATCTCATATTTGGCTAGGCTGGCTGGCAGGCCTCCAGAATCTGCCTCCATATTCTTCCCCAGCACTGGGATTACAAGCACAAGTCACCACACTGGTCTTTTTTGGTTTGGTTTTTCGAGACAGAGTTTCTTTGTGTAGCTTTGTCTGTCCTGGAACTCACTCTATAGACCAGGCAGGACTTGAACTCACATCTGCTTGCCTCTGCCTCCTGAGTGCAGGGATTGAAGGCGTGCACCAACACTGCTCAGCCGCAGTAAGCTTTTTACATGGGTTTGGGCATTGAACCCTGATAGTCATGTTTGTGTGGTAAGTATTTTATCAACTGAGCTGTGACCCAAAGCTTACTTCAAAGCAAACAAGTAACGGAGAGACTCAAGAGTAGAATGAGGGCCAGTGAGATGACCCAGTGGGGAAAGGCACTTGGCACCAAGTCTGATGAGCCAAGTTTGACTGACTCCTGAAAATTGTCCTGTCCTCTGACCTACACATACACCATGGCACAAACACTTACATACACAGGCACATAGATGCACACACACACACACACACAGAGAGAGAGAGTTTAAATATTTTCTGTTTGTTCTTTTCAAGGCAGAATTTCTCTGTGTATCCCTGGCCATTCTAGAATTTTCTCTGTAGACCAGCCTGGCCTTGAACTCAGAGATTCACCTGCCTCTGCCTCCCAAGTACTGAGATTGAAGGCAGGTGGCACTACCCCCCAGCTTGGTTTAAATTTTTTTTAAAGAGTAGAATGGATTTCCTTGAGCACACAGGTTTTGCTTGCAAGGCCTGTTGGTAAGAACTTGGAATGAAGAGTTAGTTCTTCTGTTGTTATGGGCAATCCAGTGGATGCTGAACATCTAAAAATACCTTTTATCAAACTTGGAAAACTCTCTAGTCCCTGGTAGAGTCAGTGGTGGAAAAGCAAAGTGTTTGAGTATTTGTTGAGAACTCACAGTAAGTCAGGCACCATGCTAAGCAACACAGACAGTTCCCCACATTCCTTCAAACATCCCCAAAACATGGAAGGGAGTACACTGTACAGTGTGTAGATTCTCCAGCCGCCACTGGTTGCTGGCCTAATTCAAGTAATTCAATGGCAATGAGAAATTGGCCGCATATTAGTGCCTGCAATGTAGACATTGAAACAGAAATTAGTCAAGAGATTACACAGCCGAATTGTCAGAGGCCACTTACTTTTGCAGCTGTCGCCAGGACTGAATTTATGCTCAGAGTTTTCTGGCCTGTAGTCCTGAACTTGGGTTTCAAAGTCATACCTCTGCCTCCAAATACATGAGGTAACTGATTGTTGCATATTTAGTCATCATAGAGATTCCAGAATGTCATAGCCACAACCATGCCACACTATGTCATCTCTGGTAAGACACTCAATGCTACCACAGCCTTTGCTTTCTTAACCACTATATCACGGGTTAGTTTATAAAGTGATTTATTTTTTTGCACTGTTTTCTAACCAGCAGGGGGAGCTGGGTCAGTGTTGATTAAAAATAAAACGAACAAAAACCGACACTAAGAAACAAAACAACAAAAAATGCTGGCGGCAAGGGACCATACTTCTCTGTTTGTGGTATCCTTTGCTAGTGATCAAGAAGGTGAAACAGGGGACAGGGAGTCACATAAGTGCCCAGGTCCTGTGTCTCAAGTCATGACATCTGTCATCTTCATTATTCCAAGGTTTGGCTATTATTAGTTACTTTCTTTCCCCAAGATTTTATTTTAGAGCCAGGCATGTTGGTATACTCCCTTTAATCCTAGAACTAGGGAGGTCGAGGCAGGACAGATCTCTATGAGTTCAAGGTGAATCTGTTCTACAAGAACCAATTTCCAGATCAGTCAGGGCCACATAGTGAGATCCTGTCCCAAAACATTTTTTTTCAAATGTATTTTGAATTGTGTGTGTGTGCATGTGAGTGCAGGTGCTTACAGAGACTGGACGTGGGCATCAAAGCTGGAATTACAGGTGGCTGTGGCCCTCGTGAAATGGGACTATCAAGCTGCCATGTTAGTTACTTTTGGTTACTGTAATAAAACACCATGGCCGAAGGCGACTTAAGTTTATTTTGATTTGCCGTTCCAGAATGAGAGTCCATAATAGTGAGGAAGGCATAACTACAGGTGTCCTGAGCAGGAAGCTGCGAGATCACATCTATACCGCACAAAGTCCACCTGTGGTGATGTACTTCTTCCAGCAAGGCTGCATGTCCTAAAAGTCCCATAACCTCCCCAAACACACCATCCACCGGGCACCAAGTGTTCAAATAAATACATAAACCTACAGGGGACATTAATCACCGAAACCATTACAGCTTCCTAATAGTCTAATTTGCTTTGCTTATTTTTCATAAAGTAATGAGCATTTTGGAAGCTGCTCATCTACCCAAGAGCAAGATCTTTATAGTTATTTCTAGCTCCTGGAGGTTTCTCCTGTGTGCTCAAAAGCTTCATGTCAAATTGACACAAGTTATGTCATCTGAGAGGCAGGAACCTCAACTGAGACAATGCCTCCACAAGACAGAGCTATAGGCAGACAACTCTGTAGAGCATTTTCTTAGTGAGTGAGTGACGGGGGAGAGCCCAGGCCTTGGTGGGTGGGGCCATTCCTGGGCTGGCGGTCCTGGATTTTATAAGAAAGCTGGTTGAGCAAGCCCTGAGGGGCAAAGCCAAGAATAGCTTTCCTTCCTTAGCTCCTGCCTCCAGGTTCCTGCCTGGTTTTAGTTCCTGCCTTCCTTCAGTGAACTTTTCTTCTCAAGTTGCTTTGGTCATGGGTTTCATCACAGCAACAGAAACCCTAAATAAGACACCGTAGCTCACCATCCTCGTCCGTCTCGTGCAGGCAGCCACAGCTGAAGTGTGCTCATAATTGTACTAGCCATGCCATACCCAGAAATCCCATTTCACAGCTCTCCCCTGTCTCTGGCTCGTGCGGTCTTTCTGCTCCTTCTTCTGCAATGTTCCTTGGTCCATGGAGAGAGTGTCAGGCATGTTAGCACTGTCCGTGGAAGGACTGCTGAACTAATAAACGAAGGGTAGGTATACACAAACTAAAAATTTGAGTATTTCAAAGAAATTTTTTTCTGTTTTGAGACAGGTTTCATGCTGTACATAGCACAAACTATTTTTAAACTCACTACGTGGCCAGGCTGTCCTAAAACCTGCCACGGTACCTCTGTGTCAGTCCCTGAAGTGTGTCAGGGATTGCAGGTGTGAGGCACCATGCTCAGCTGTTGTATCTTATTGGGACAGAGTCTTGATGTGTAGGTCTGGGTGGCTTAGTACTTGTTATGCAGACCAGGCTAGCCTGGAACTTAGCAGCGACCCTCCTCCTTCAGTGTCCTGCACACTGGCATTATGGATGTGAAGGGCCACATCCACATTTGTGGTTTTATTTTTTTAATAATTTACTTTTATTTTAAATGCATATACTTTCATATATGTCTGTGTGAGGGGGTCGAATCCTCTGGAAGTGGAGTCACATAGCTGTAAACTGCCAAGTGCTGGGAATTGAACCCAGGTCCTGTGGAAGAACAGTTAGCGCTCTTAACCGTTGAGCCATTTCTCCAGCCCCTTATTGTTTTTATTTAATGGTTCAGAATTTAAAGGTCAAAATGAACAGTTGTTTTCTACTTCTATTATTCAATACATTTTTCTTTCCCAAGGTAAGTTATTAATATCTTAGGTACATTTTATAAGCAACAGCATCACACATCTGTTATCTCCCTATTATCACACAAACTGCAGTAGATTACACCCAGTGTTCTGCATTTGCTTTGAGAACTTAAGGACAGAACTTCTGTTATTCTGTTCCGTATTTTTATATGGGGACTCCATGTGTGGTTTCTGATCACCCTCTATTTAGACAATAGATAGCAATAACTAAAGTTGTTAAGTATATTTCTTAAGATGAGCCTCTCCACAGAAGCAAATATTGCCCACATTTAATGGAACACTCCTGGCAGGCCGGGAAAGCATGGTGAGAGAGAGAGCAGGGGAGACCATGCAAAACCCAGAGACCACGTGTTACTTTTCTGGGCAGTAGACTAAATAGCTTGTGGGAGTGGTCCAGCACTTGGCGGGCATTTTCTTTTTTTTTACCCTTCCTGGGGAGGGGTCATTGCTTGGTGGGCTTTCCTAGAGGTGGAGTTTAGACCAAGGCAACTCCCAGGGGAGGGGCTTGAAATGGAGCATCCTGCTCCGTTCCTGCTCTGTTGGCCCACCAAGGATGAATGCCAGGGGTTGGGGTGACGCTTTCAATCAATCATCCCTATATCCTTGGATATAAGGGTATCAGGGGGCTGGGATCTCACTTCCAATCAAATAAAGACTATGACAGATCTGTTATTTCTCACTTGTGAAAGCCTATCTGTAAGACAATTTCCTGGGATATGTTCACTGCACAAAGATACAGTTCTTTTTTTTTTTTGGTTCTTCGAGACAGGGTTTCTCTGTGGTTTTGGAGCCTGTCCTGGAACTAGCTCTTATAGACCAGGCTGGTCTTGAACTCACAGAGATCTGCCTGCCTCTGCCTCCCAAGTGCTGGGATTAAAGGCGTGCGCCACCACCGCCTGGCTACAGTTCTGAATATAATTTTAGTAAAGATTTTTTTTAACTTGCAGTCTGTGGAGCCTATAGTGAATATGTACCCTTGCATTGTATGAGAGAATGCAAACTTGGTATGACTGTGCATATAATCTTAGCACTTGGGAGGTTGAGGCAGGTGGATCAGTGGTTCAAGGTTATCACTGGCTATCCAGAAAGTTCAAACCAGTCTTGGGTATGGAAGAACCTGTCTCAAAAGCAAAGCAAAACAAAATCAAAAAAGAGATGGCTCAGTACATAAAGGCCCTTGCTTCTAAGCCTGATGACCTGAGTTCAGTCTTGGGACCACACAGTGAAACAAGAGAACTCACTCCCAAAGTAGTCCTTTGTCTACCTCACATGTGCTGGGCTACATGTGTACCAACACTCAAAGACACCAGTGTCTGTACACATATAAAATAAATTAATATAACTTTAATGTATTTATTTTTAATTATTTTTATTATCTATATATTTTTAAATTAATGTAATGAAAGGTAATTTCCATCTCATTTTCTCTAGCCTCTCAATGACAACGTTTTGACATTTTCCTACTGGGCTGTTGATGACATATTTAGGTAAAGAAGCATTTCAACTCCTGCCCCTAACTTGTGTGATTTTTCAGGCATGGCCCCAGGTCTTGGCGTAGGCTTTATCTGGCAGGTGTCACAGAGGAATGTATCCTTCCCCTTGCCTGCGTTGCACACCCGTCACATTGTGGTTGCTGGAGGGAGCTTCTGTCAGAGACTGTAGGCAGTGTTTTAGATACCTTTCTATTGCTGTAACCATGACTAAGCATAACTAAGGTAATTTATAAAAAAAAAAAAGAGTCTAATTGGGATTATAGTTTTAGAGGATTATATCAGCCCACGATGGTGGAGCAAAGACTTGGCAGTAGGAACAGCTGAGAGCTCACATCTCAAACTAGGAGTTAGAGAACACATTGAGCATGGCAGAGTTTTTTGAAACCTTTAATATACCCCCAGTGACGTACCTCTTCCAACAAAGCCACACCTCCTAATCCTTCCCAAACAGTTTTAGCCACTAGGGACCAAGTATCTAAATACATGAGTTTAAGAGGGGAAGTAATTCTCAATAGACCCATCGTAATCAGTTTGAAATCCAGCTATTTTGTTAGTTTACAAAATATTTAAATTGTAATTAAATACACATCATACAGGCCTGTAAGCCCAGCATTCAGGAAGTGGAGGCATAGCCTGGGATACACACACCCACCCCACCCCACCCCCACGCGGCTTCTTGTTTGTTTGTTCTATTAAGGTACACAGTCTTACAAGTCCAACTGGCCTTCTATTGGCTGTATACCCAAAGGTGGCCTTGAACTCTTGATCCTCCTGCCTCTGCTTCTTAAACTCTAGGATTACAGATGTGTACCACTATGTCCACTACACTTAGTCAAAAACAGCAAAACAAAATAATCCCAAATCTGGGCATGGTAGCACAGGCTCATCTAACAAATTTGAGTTTGAGGATAGCCTGGGATACATGAGATAACACCCTTTTCCAAGAAAACAAAACAACAGCAAACTATCCAGTAACACCATAGTTGAACTATATGGTAAGTCCACACCAATTCCCACAGTGGCTAGATTGGTTTACATTCTCACCAACAGTGTGGGGTTTCCTTTTGATCATATCCTTACTAGCATTTATTGTTATTTTCTTAATGGCTGCCATTCTGACTGGAATAGGATAGGATTTTTCTCCTCTTCTCTCCTCTCTCTCCATCCCTCCATTTCCACCTCCTCAAATCTTGACTGGCCTGGAACTTACTATGTAGATCAGGCTGGCTAACCTCACAGAGATCTGCCTGCCTCTGCCCCCCAACTGCTGGGCTTAAAGGTGAATGCTACCACACCTTGCGAACTGTATAGAATCTCACTGTAGTTTTTTAAAGATTTATTTTATATTTATGCCTGTGCATGTATGTTGTGTGTCCATGTGTGAATGCCTGCAGAGGTCAGAGGAGGGCATTGGATCCACTGGACCTAAAGTCACAGGTGGTTGTGAGCGGCTGTGTGGGTGCTGGCAAAAGAACTCTGGACTTCTGGAAGAGCAGCCACGCTTGTTAGCACGGAGCCACTCTCCAGCCCCTTGGTCTAGTTTTTATTTGCATTTCTCTGGTGGCTACCCATATTGAAGAGACCTTAAAACATTTAACATTTCTGATTCTCCTGCCCATACCTCCCACATGAGACTCCACCAGCCTGACTGCTAGAAAGTGCTTCACTGGGGACATCTAGTAACTTTTGAACACCGTGTGACATAGTAAGCTTTGGAACAGTCCTACCCGAGTTTGTACAATGGCGAGGTGTGGCCTCCATTTGTTTGGTCCTACTCTCATCCCTCCACAGCACAGCTGTTTCCACAAAGGGGGCCAGGAGAAGGGCCTGAGTTACTCAGGATAATGAAAACAAAGAGACATTATTAGGCAAGCACACAGCACGCTCATTACAGATATGGAAAAGGACAACATTGTGGCGAGACAAAGGAAGACCGTCTCAACCCTTCACATCCCCACAGCGAAGACAGGTCAACATTTGATGTATTTCCTCCCCATCTTGTGTCTTGTGTCTGTGGGTGCTTGTGAGACTGTGTGTAGCCAGTTCTACATCTCTCATTGACAACATTGCCCTGTGTTTTTTTTAGAGGCTTATAAGTTATTCAGAAACAGCCTTTAAATGGCTGTGTAAACAGCCCATCCAGGAGAACGCTGTAATTGGTAGTTCCTTCTCTATGGCAATTTGAGCTTCTTAATGACTTTTCCAATGTTTTTCTGGGGGTGCACGCCTGTAATTCTAGCACTTGGGAGGTAGAGGCAGGAAAATCAGGAATGCCAGGTCATTCAGCTACATAGAGAATTTAAGATCAGCTTTGTTGTATGAGACCCTATCTGAAAAAAAAACTTTTGTTTTGTTTTTGAGAGGGGGTCTCACTGTGTAGTCTGGCTGGCCTAGCATTCAGTGTATAGATCAGGATAGTCACTAATTTTCAGGCTCTACCTGCTTCTGCCTCCCAAGTTCTGGAATTAAAGGTGTGAACGACCACACTTGAAAAAATTGTTTTTGGTTTTAAGATTTTATTAGTTTTTGCTTGTTTGTTTGTTTGTTTGTTTTGAGATAGGTAGGGTCTCTCTATGTAGCCTTGGCTGTCTTGGAACTCGCTCTGAAGATCAGGCTGGACTTGAACCTACAGAGATCTGCCTGTCTCTGTTTCCTGGGTGCAGGAATTAAAAGCAAGTACCACTTTGCCCCCCGCTCCCCCCCAGTGTGTGTGTGTGTGTGTGTGTGTGTGTGTGCATGTTCACACACAAGTACAGGTGCTTGCAGAGCCCAGAGGAGTCAAATTGTCCAGAGCTGGAGTCACAGGCAGTTGTGAGCCTGCTGATATGAATCCTGGGGACCAAACCCTGGTTCTCTGGGGAAGCAGTTTGTGCTTTAATTGCTAAGCCATCTCTCCAGCCCCTACACACAAAAAATGTTTTTTATCAATGTTTCGTCGTAAAACATTACATATTTGGAATTCCTTCTTTCAGATAGAATTTTTTGAAATCAAAGTTTATGAACTTTTTTCAAAGCCTAATTTGTCTTCATAGTTAGAGATGGAAACGTTCATAACTAACAAGGAGAATTCAATGTGAGGCTGAAAAGACGTAAAGATGCCCAGGCAGGTACCTGTGCGTATCTGTAGTGCCGTCCTCTGGTAGGTACATCTCAAGAAAAACAGCCTGTGCTCTGGGTCTCAGCCTCTGTCTCCCTCTCAACTATGCACCATTGCATTCCATGTCCTTACAGCAGTGCATGAGAAATCATGCACACACACACACACACACCTGCCTGTTTTTTTTTTTTTTTTTTTTTTTTTGGTTTTTCAAGATAGGGTTTCTCTGTGGTTTTGGAGCCTGTCCTGGAACTAGCTCTTGTAGACCAGGCTGGCCTCGAACTCACAGAGATACTCCTGCCTTTGCCTCCCGAGTGCTGGGATTAAAGGCGTGCGCTCCACCGCCCGGCCCTGCCTGGTTTTTTTTTTTTTTTTTTTTTATGAAAAAGGGCATTATTGCAAGTTTCTGGCTGGCTCAGCGCTTGCTGTGTGGACCAGGTTGGCCTTGGACTCAGATTTGTCTGTCTTCACCACTCAAGTGCTTTTTAAACTACCACACCCTGTTTATTTTTTGTTTTGTTTTAGTCTTGTCTTGAGAAAGTCGCTTAGCACAGAATAACCTCAAACTTTGACTGTGTCCGAGGATGACCTTGAACTCCTGATCCTCTTGCTTCTTCTTCCTGATTCCTCTCACTTCCAAAGTACAAGAGGTGAAGCTGTGTGCCACCCACCTTGCTTGGATCTCTCTCTCTCTCTCTCTCTCTGTCTCTCTCTGTCTCTCTCTCTCTCTCTCTCTCTCTCTCTGGCAGTAGTGCTGTATGCACCATGCCTGCTCCATGTGGGACTTCTAACAGCTGTAGACCCCTCGGGATATTTAAGTGTTCCTGATGAGAATTTTGATTCCTGGATTTCCACATGTTTAATTTTTAAAAATTCATTGTATCGTTATTGTTGTAAGAAGGCTGCTAGTTAGTTCCCAGCTGCTCATCCCCAAAATAATCACTCAGAAACTATATTATTTGCAATACTGTTGGCCAATAGCTTAAGTGTATTTCTGGCTAACTCTTATATCTTAATTTAACCTATTTCTAGTAATCTGTGTATCACCATGTGGCTGTGGCTTACCGGGTAAAGTTCCGTTAGGCTCCAGCCTCCAGCAGTGCTATATAGCTTCTCCTTGTCTCCACCTTCTTCTTCCCAGCATTCAGTTTAGTCATGTTCCCTGCCCCTTTACCATTCAGAGGGGAATCCCACATCATGTTAGGATGCAAGAATCCCAAATAACCCAATCAGGTACCAGAATCCACAAAAAGCCAAAATTTTATTGAATTGGACAGCAGTAATAAAAAAGTAAAAAAAGAGAGTACAGCACAGACTTGGGAGATGACTGTGCCCCAGGATGTTTATTGCAGCAAGTATTTAAACCCAAAAACATTTGTGCCAAATTATAGTCACATTTTTCCACCAGTCAGGAGTCAAAGATTAGGGTTTTTTCCTATGTGTTCCTTCATTGGCAATTGACATAGAATGTCAACTTCTCAGTCCAACCAATCAGATTCATTTGTTCTTTCTATATTAAGAATATATTCTATATTTCTATATTAAGAATAGCCAGAACGTCTTCAGAGAACTAAAGATACATGCCAGGCTGTTTCTATTGTTTAAGGAGGAGGTTGGTCAGCTATTGGAAAGTCCCCAGCACTCCAAAGGGCCTGGGAACTTGAACTTCATTTCATTCTACAGGTAAAATGGAGTCTGAAGTCAAAACGGCAGTACTTAGGACAAGGTGCTTTTTCGCCTGTTCCCAACAGTGTTTATGCAGCACGTTATAACGACTCTTAACAAATGGATCTCATTATACCAGCGCCCCTCATGTACAGTTGAAATAGCAAAAGTGTCAGAGGTCAAGCTGCTTATGTGAGAGGCTGAGAGGCATAGGTGGGGTGTGAGAAAGTAGCCTGTCCTGTCATCCGTTGAGCTGGGAGAGCAGTGAGACCCTGCATCATAAGCAAGGGCTAATGCTTCTCTCAAGGGGATGGGTGATGTAGCCACGCAGCGTCGCAGCGTCCTAAGGAAGCTCCTTCCGATGACTACTGCCTTTTCCCTGTCTCAGGCAACTTCTTTTCAAATCATAGACACTAGAAAATTTGTTTGAGATCCTACCAAAGGAAACATCTGTCTACGGCAGCTTCCATCTCCATTCCTAGTACTTGGGGAGAGGCAAGAGGGTCCAGTTCAAGATCATCCTCAATTAGATTCTGAGTCTGAGGCCAGCCGAGGCTGTATAAGACCCTGTTTCAAAAAACAAACAAACAAACAAAAAAAAACAAACAAAAAAAAGATAACCGACCCAACCCATCAAACAAACAAAGGAAACAGTTTACTTTCCCCAGGAAGTCCTAAGTCAACTTGCAATGAAAAAGCTGCCTGGATTTCAGTTTCAGAGTTTCCAGATATGTTCTGTACATAAACGGCCCATGTCCACCTCACGTTTGCAATCTGAGGAATCTTTTCTCTCGGGGTGCTGCTCATCCCAACCTCCCTGAGCATTTCTGTAGGTAGGCCTCTTTCATTTTGAACCTGTCAAAACCGTGCTTCCCTCAGTGAGACGTGAATTCCACTTATTCCCCAAGTGCACCATTCCAGGGCTCCTGATATGCCGTTTCCCTCATTGTGAGGTGCTAGTTAGCTTGACTTTGTCACCATAAGCGTATCTCTGGTGGCCTGAGGTGGGTTGGGTGGGAGAAATTTGAGTCCAGGTTTGCCACAGTGGAATCTAATATTTAAATGTCAGAGTGAGCAGGGCAGTGATCTTACCTGCTGCCCACTCCGACTACGCTCTTCAGTCCAAGGTCTCGCTACAGCGGTGGGGAAGTACGTGACTAGGCAGCTCAGCAACAATTTCTTTGTTGTTGTTTGTTTTTGACCTAAAGTATCTTGTAGCCCAAACTGGCTAATTCCCTCTGGAGCTGAGTCTGACCTTGAATTCCTGAGCTTTCTGCCTTACCTCCCAGGTGCTGGGGTTACAACCGTGCACCAATGGCTTCTGGTTTAAGAACACTTTATTATGGGACTCAGTCAGGACTTGAGCTATATTGGAGGGTATGAGGAAGTGGTTAGAGAAATAGGAGTTTACCCAAGAACTCCAGATGTTAGAAAGCTGGCCTGGGAGTGGGATGCAGATACATAATCCAGGTGCTTGTGAGGCAAAAGGATTTTGACAAGTTGCTGGTAGCCTGGGTGTGTGTGTGTGTGTGTGTGTGTGTGTGTGTAACACCCTCCCCGAACAAACAAACAAAACAATAGTAAGAACAACAAAACCTAAAACAAAATCCAAAGAGAGTTCTGTGCAGGTAGCATTTCTTCTCCATCATCTTCTATGCCTTGTCTTTTCATTGTCTCTGAGATCAATCGTCTTTTTTCATATCATGATCCATTTCTAATTCTTTCCTCTAAACTATATGAATTATTTCAGATGGGCTGCAGAGTTTACAGAGCTTTCATTTATGGTTGATAGATCTGAGCAGGAATGATCTTTTTCCAGAGTCATCCATGTCTGAATTCACAAATCCCCAACCCCCGAGCTTTAACAGCACATCTCTCTGTGTTAATGATATCTAGGAAGCTGTGCGGGTAATGCAGTCTACACCAAAATCATTTACTTTACTGGCTTCTCTGGTTTAAATATGGAATGTCTCCCAAAAGATCATATGCTAAAGACCTGGTTCTTAATCTGTGGCACTACCGGACAGTGATGGAATCTTTAAGTAATGGATTTTTTGCCCCAAATAACAAGTTTCTCTGCTGATGCAGTAAGCCAGATCAAGTCGAATTGAAAGAGTATAACAACCGGTTTATTGACAGCAAAGCAACTCTTGGGTGGGCTCATTGGGTCTCAGAGATAGAAGAAGTCCCACGCCCGAACCAGGGCAGGAAAGTTTTATGGATTGTCAGAGTGGGGTGATGACCTGGTCATCCAGAAGCTGTTTGTGTCCAAGTCTGGTCAAACGCTGAGCACTTAGGCAGGGACTTAGGTGACTGGCAGCATCAAGGCTGGAAGCTGCAGTTGTAATGGTTTTTACGGACTCTTTAAGAGACAAGTCACGCCCACTCCCTCCCCCATCCGCTGAGGCAGGCAAGTCTTCCTTCAGCCTTAGTCTCTCCTCTCAGAGACAGCTTCAGTCTCTCTCCTCTCTCTCTCTCTCTCTCTCTCTCTCTCTCTCTCTCTCTCTCTCTCTCTCTCTCCTCTTCTCCCCTCTTCCCTTCCATACTTCAATAACCCACTTAATAAATATCCAGCCTCACTCTGCGTGTCGTGTCTATCCATGTCTCTGTCTCTTGCCTGCCTGCCATGGGTGTCTCCCTGCCTGGGAATGGCTGCTCTCAGGGCCCTGCTGCCTGCCACCAACCACCGCTTGGGGATCCTGCAGCATTTTTAATTTTTCCATTACAGCAGTAGCTGCCAAGAATGCGGAACTGAGTTTTTGGTGCCTTTCCTTTGTTTGAGACTCCCTATTTGAGTCAGGTGGGATTTAGAGAGAAAGAAAGGTGGTGGTGGTGGGGATATGGGGCTTCCCATACTGTACAGGGGTGAGCCAGAGGCTCCAACCAAACATTAGGAAGTGCACCTAGTGGGAGGGTAGGTTGTAGGGGCTTGGTACTGAGGAGATTCTATGATCTTTGTCACTTTCTCTCATTCGTTCCCAGACACGAGGTGAACTGCTCCCAATGCCCTTGCTACAGGCTGTGCTCCAATACAACAGGGATAATCATGAACTAAAATTCCAAAATGTGAACCAAAATAAACCTTTCTTCTTTTAAAGTTGCTTTATTGTTGGGGGTATTTGTTCCAGAAGTGGAAAGTATATGTACTGGTGATAACCTCTTATCATTGTTGCTTAACTAATAGAAAGCAAGCAGGATTTGTGGTTTTCAGCATCATTGCTGGAGTTGGTTTCCATCTACCCATCTGTGCTGACAACAGAACTTTTGGAAATTTGTTACCCCACTGTGACACCAGTGTTACAAACTAACTGATAAAGAATGGAAAATACTTCACATTAAGAACAAAGACAAGAAGTTCATTATCATTTCTTAATTATTTTGGTAAATTTATTATCGTCTCTAAGTTTGTTTGTGTTTTGAGATAGGGTCTCACTCTGTTGCCCAGATTGGCCTGGAATGGACTAGATAGCTTAGGCTATCCTTAAACTTACACCAATCTTCCTGCCTCAGCATCCTGGGTGCTAGGATTACAGGCCAGAGCCACCACATCCAAATATTTGTGTTCTTAAAGTTATTCAGAGCTGCTGAACGTGCAGGGCAGAAATACTACATAAAGCTGTAAGTGTGTATCTCCTTCCACGTCCCTACTCAACGATATAGCATAATTTGCCATGGAGGAAATGACGCAAATCCAAGATTGCCCTTCCCACTCCCAGATGACTTAGTTGCTGCTAGAGACCAGTCCTCCAACCATTGCTGAAGGGCTCAGTAGACAGAGGGCCAGCAAGAAATCAGCAACCGAAAAACTCAAAGAAAAAAATGATCTCGGCGAAAGAAAGAACTTGAGGTGCTCAATGAACCGACCCTAAACCTCCCTCTGTTAGTTCAGAGAACATGAAACTGAGGCTCAAGCACATTCCTTTCTTCAAGCTGGCTGCCAGGGGACGTGGCTCAGTTGGTAGAGTGCTTGCTGAGCACACTGGATGCCCTGGCTTCAGTCTCCAACACCATATAAAACGGAATGTGTTGGCAATGCCTGTAATGCCAGCGCTCTGGAGGTGGAGGCAGGAGGATTAGAAGTTCTGGGTCATTCTTGGCTATACAGTTTGAGTTTGAGGAGTTTGAGGCAACCTGTGTTGTAAAATGCTGTCACCGAAAACTAAAAGAAAACTAAGCTAAAGTTTAAGCAACCAATCAACCAACCAAACTAACCACCCAACTTTGAAGACAGTAGTGTCAGTCCTACACCTTATAAGCCCTCGAAGTCCACAGTGAAATTACCTGGTGCAAGTGAGAAGGAAACATGGAACACGCAACAGACCCGCTTAGGAGTTTATTAGAGGGGCCATGTACAGGCCTGGGGAAGTCAGTGTGCAGAGAGAAAGAGAGAGAGAGAGAGAGAGAGAGAGACAGAGAGACAGAGAGACAGAGAGACAGAGAGACAGAGACAGAGAGACAGAGTTGGGGCTCATGCATGCACTAGAGGGCTTAGCTGAGTCATACGTGGATGATGCAACCACACCACACACATGGGTCATGCGGGGCCCTTTAACATCTTCGGGGCCATTAGTCACTTCTGCCTGAGGGCTTGTCCACACGTTCATGGCCCTGGAACCCGGAAGTGTCAGCCATATTGCGGATGAATCATTACAAACAGTACAAAAGCACAGTTCATACTCAAGTCCTATCTCCCTATCGGAGTTTCTTCTAAAAAAAATATTGAATTTTGATTGATTGATTTGTGTGTGTGTGTGTGTGTGTGTGTGTGTGTATGTGAGTCCTTGTGCCCTCGCAATACCAGCATGCTCCACAGTATGCATGTATGTGTGAGGGCTAAAGTTGTGTTTTAAGTTTTAATTACCATGCTTAAGAGATCGATAAAACAAAAACGCACTTGTCCAAGGACAGATAACTTTCTAGAATGCCAGGGGCTGTTGCTCATGTACGATAACATGCCAAGTGTTTTCACTTCAGTAAACAAAGTTGATTGTCTCAACTGTACAGAATGTGCTTGATCACATGTAGGGAGGAAGTACGTTGAGAGGAAATATACCAGGATGTATGCTTACCCCTGATTGGACAAAGGCGGGAAGTATGTAACCTTGTAATCCTCTGGCTAATATAACTTGGGGCCATTCTCTGGGACTTTTGAGTATGGACCTGGCTCTGGTCCATCTTCCTGGCCAGGATTTAATAAAGCTTGCTTCAAATTTGGCTCAACAATGTAGGAGTGGTCTTATTCTTGCAGGTGGGATTAACATGTGGAACTCAGTCCTCCCTCCCACCATGTGGTCTCAGGGATGGAATTTGGGTCCTTCAGCTGTCAGGTGAGTCGTCTTGCCAATCCCTTGTTGGGATGCTTCTTATATAGTGTTGGGATGCTAGGTGGGTCAGAGGTGGTTGCAAGAGTGTCAAGGTGGATAACTTCATGTTAACTAACATTCAAGATGATGGGGTGGGGGGGGAGGGAAGTCCCACCACTCTATTGCTCCCACAGGACTGCAATCCGACACAGAGAGTTGACTAAGAAGAGCGCTTCCTGTGCCACAGCGGTTTTCTCTCTTTTCACTTCCTCTTACTGTAGAATCTCAAGGGACTGCCCTGCAGCTGCTTTCTAGTGACAAGTGTCTCTTAGTTTCTTTTGCTCAAAGTCCTAGGTTACAGTCAATCACGGAGGGAAGTCACAGAACCAGGAGTAGCTGATCACCCTGTGAGTCAGAAAAGTTTGTATAGGCTCAGGCTGAGCTCCCTGTCTCCACTTGTACTATCCAGGACCCCTGCCCAGGGAATGGTGCCACTCACAGTGGGCAGGTCTTTTCACTTCGATTAACATGGTCAAGAGAATCCCACAGACATTCAGAGCTCCACCTCCCAGGGCATCCTAACTTTGTAACGTTGACAATACAAACCACACTCGTGCTTTCAAAAATTATTTCATCTTGACGTACCTACCCACCCTTTTTCGAGAAAGGATCTCATTTCATGTAGTCAAAGCTAACCTCCAACTCACTATGTGACCAAGGATGACACTGAACTCCTCATTCTCCTGTTTCTACCTCTCAAGTGTTGGGATTACAGGTGAGTGTCACCACACTCTGCTCAGTCCTAGTGAGTCAGAGGAAGATTATGAGGCTAGACATTGCTTGTGGGGAGTCAAACCACCTAGCACTGGTAGAGCTTCCAATGTTAGTTAATTGGTGATAGTGAAAAATTTATAGTAATCATATTAATGAGATTGACAGGTAACCTATAAACTACATACAGAAGGAACAAGTCAGTCCTGTGTTCATCGACAACAGTGGGAAAGGCAGCTCTGGGGCTTGCCTGAGGAAAGAGCCTAGGAGATCATTTTCATATTGTTGGAACTAACACCACAGTCTTTTGAGCCAGCTCATATTCAAACCTCCTATTTCCAAATATTCTACATTAAACAAGTTACCTAACACCAATACAGCTCTGTTTCCTCATTTGTAAAGTGGGGATAATGTGTCTATGGTGTATTATGAGGATTGAATTAGATCACGGGACTGGCCTATGTTATAAGCAGAAGTTCTCAGCCTTGGGGGAAAACCAGGAGAAACGGTCACTCTTCAGAACAGAGGTTGAAGAGTTGGAGATACTCCAAATGCTTTCATGAAGTCTCCAGGGGGAAATGAGGTCATTGAGGAGTGAGGAAACACTCCAGGTACACTTGCTACCCTGAAAAAGAGCCAGCCTTCCAGATAAGGAAGGTGACAGAGAAACCAAGGCATTTGCCTTCCAGTGTGTAACCCCTGTGACAGTGACGGCTTCCTGTCTGTGACTGGATGAGGACTTATCTATGCACATGCGTGTTTGCTTGACAAACTCTGGTCTTGTTCCTTAGACACTTTTTTTTTTTTTTGAGACAAAATTGTCTCATTGGCCTAGTGCCTGCTACTTAGGCAAGGCTGACTGGACAACAAGCCTCACGATTCTGCCTGTCTCTGCCTCTACAGTTAATTGGGGTAAAAAAAAAAATCCACAGCTTTGGCACAAAATCCCCAAGCGTGCAAGAGTGGCATCTATAGATTGGCAGTAACCAACAATTCTCTAATTGAACTTAAGACCAACTCAAGAAGAAGAAAGCCATGCTGGGTACTGGAAACCTAGCCAACAACCCAGAGCTAATGAAGTCACGGATCTTAGATGAGAATCTACAGCCCACACTTTACTAAACCAGTATACACCCTAACTACATTCTTAATATTTGTCCTTATATCCACAGTTCAGTGTAGTTCTCACCCCTCATCTTTGTAGCAGAAACCATTACAGAAAACTACAACTGATCAAAATTCTGTGAACAAGAGATCATGGGTGCCCAGTCTCAACAATCACGTCTGTAACAGTTCCTACTGAAGACTCAGGTATCATTACGGAAGAGGTGGGTGGAAAGATGATTAGAACCAGAGTAATAGGAAGTTTGCTGTGAGACTGTGTCTTCCAGAAATGTCAGAGAAGCTACATCCATGAAGCCTCATCAACATGGCAGCCGAACGAAGACCAGATCAAGGACACGAAAGACATGCTGACAAGGGAGGGGTTGGGATCTCATGGAACCTTAGCCCTAGACAAAGAACTGCAGGGGATCTGAGAGTGGGAGAAATAGTCTCCCCCAGGGAAGAGCACCACAGTTGGTTATCTAATGCCAAGTGGTCAGCCCTGAAATAATACATGCAGATAACATTATTGTGATACACACATACACACTTCAGTAATTAAAGACACAGAGGCCTGCCGGACAGTGGTGGCACACACCTTTAATGCAAGCACTTGGGAGGCAGAAACAGGTGGATCTCTGAGTTTGAGGCCAGCTTGGTCTACAGAGCAAGTTCTAGGACAGACTCCAAAGCTGCAGAGAAACCCTGTCTTGAAAAACCAATCGCCCCCCCTAAAAAGACACAGAAGCCATAAATTTGTTTTTTTTTTTTTTTTTTTTNGGTTTCTCTGTGGTTTTGGAGCCTGTCCTGGAACTAGCTCTTGTAGACCAGGCTGGTCTCAAACTCACAGAGATCCGCCTGCCTCTGCCTCCCGAGTGCTGGGATTAAAGGCGTGCGCCACCACCGCCCAGCAGAAGCCATAAATTTGTGAGCAAGCGTGTGTGTGTGTGTGTGTGTGTGTGTGTGTGTGTGTACAGAAAGAGTTGAAAGGAGGAAAAGAAGGGGGGATTTAGTAACTATATTTTAACTTAAAAAAATCCATGCCACCATGCCTGGCTTTTATTTTTTTATTTATTTGGCTTTACTTCCTGAGACAGGGTCTTACTATGTAGCCCTGGCTGGCCTGGAACTTACTATGTAGTAGACTAGACTAACCACCAACTTGTGGAGCTCCACCTGCTTCTGTCTGCAAAGTGCTGGAATTAAAGATGCATACCACCACACCTGGCTAACGTATTTTATGTAGGTTGGTAGGGATTGAACTCAGGTCCTCATACTTGCAAGACAAGCTCTCTACCAACTAACCAATCTCCGTAGCACATTTTGGAAAGACTGAGCTCTGTCTCCCTGCCTATGGTTACTCTGAGCCCTTTCAAAGAAAAGGACCAATCAAGACAGACTTAGCTTAGTGGTTGTAGAGAGAGTGCTGGAACATCCTCAAATTTCACATGCTAAAGACCTTTCCCCAAGTATCTGTGTTTGGAAAGAAGGCCTTCAAGAACATGATTAGGATAAAATGAAGCTATTCAAGGCCACCCACTTAATCTGTCTGATGACCATATAAGAAGAGGGGCTTAGACATATATGAGACACGGTAAAAAGAAAGCCATCTGCCAAGCAGGGAGGGAAGCCTCAAGAGGCTAAACCTACCCACTGTGAGCTTTGGTTTCAGTCTCTAAAGCCTCTGCTGGAAATTCCTCTTGTTCAGATCATTGCGTATAAACTGCTGACAATGGCACGACCACTCGAAGGCATGCTTAAGAGGGAGGCTTTTATAGTAGGCACAAAGGCGAGAACTGGCAGAGGCATATGAAAGAGTCCAGAGCCCAGAGAGAAAGCAGTAGACTGAACACGGCCATCAGTCTGGACTTGGCCATGAGGCCTGGGATTAGGGGAAGCCAGGGAGGAAGAGAAAGAGACAACGAAGAGAGAGGAGCAAAGGAGAGACAGCGCAGAGCTGAACTAGCAGGGCTATAAAGACAAAGAGAAGCGGAGGGGAGGGAAGTCCAGGAGCTGGCGTTTAGGGTAGAGGTGGGGTGAGAAGAACCAAGGTGCCCGAATGGACTCTGAAATATGTGACGGGTACTTGTGATACTGAGGGAGCCCAGACGCCAGCTGGGGAGCTGAGAGCTCAGCATGTGCTTCGGTTTGCTAATAGGCACCAAGGTTAGCCGTTTGTCCCTTCTGCCAGGGCTAAGAGAACTGGCTCCTGTGGCAGAGGGGAACCAGCTTTACAGATTCCTGGGGGCTGCTGGCTTTTGTCTAACTGCTGGGAGTTGGACCTGACAATTGAGTCTGTGGTGTGTTGTTGTGACAGTCCTAGCAGACAAATACAGAATGCGTGCCCAGGATTCCCGGGGGTGGGGTGTTAAAATGGAGATTCAGGCTTTTGAGATAGCTTGGTGGGTAAAGATGCTTGCCACCAAGCCTGATGGCCTGAGTCTGATCTAAGGATTCTTTCTCATGGTGGAAGGAGAGAGTCAACTCCCAAAAGTTCTCCTCTGACCTAGACACTCACCCTGTGGTAAGAGTGTGCCTACATGCACGTGACATCATTAAATGAATGAAATAAAAATGCAGGCTTGTGTCAGGTATGATAGTGCAGGCCTGCAGTTCCCACACTTGGGAGGCTGAGGCGGAAGATTACTGTGAGTTCAAGGTCAGGCTGGGCTATACATTGGGAATTACGGAATAAAACCACCTCCCAAACAAACAACTTTAAACAGATTTTTTAAAAAAAATTGATAAAGACTTAGATTTATTAGGTCTGAGGTGGCTGACTTGATTTTCTAAGTGCTTCCGTGTGACACCAATGCCACGGCTGCCAAGATCACAATTGGAAGTGTAAAGTACAGGCAACTGCCACTTCTCCCTGTGATACAGCTGCTGTCTTTCTCTTCCCTCTCAACCTTCCTTGCTCCCTTCCGTTCTATTCATTTATTTAACTAGGATTTCCTTCTGTAACCTAGGCTGGCCTTGAACTTGTGATACTCCTCCTGTGTCAGGATTACTTGTGTGCCATCACACCCTGCTCACGTCTGCTCTCAGTAGGAATTTATGAGTGTTTGTTGTCCTAAGTTTCCAGCTGAGATCCGAGCAAGCTCTCCGAGCATTCTTTATCCAGGGATTTGCCTCCTTTGTCTTTTAGACCCAGACCAAAGCCGGGAGAGGGTAATGATGTCTGTCTCATCTTGCCTTTCTCTAGTCCGAGGCTACTTAAGCAGGGGCACTGACTACTGCTGCTTAAGTCAGAGATCCTGCCCAAGGTAGAGGGAAGCAGGGGTGGGGGCGAAGGAGTGAGTAGGTGCTTGAGCACAGTCCTGGGAGGGAGAGGGGCATGAAACCACAGTCGGGCTGTGATGTGGGAGTGTCATATATCAATCTGTTGATTTCATTGGTTAAGTTATAATAAACCAGCTGCTTGGCCTCATGGCTTGGAACATAGATGGGAGGAGTAAACAGAATAGAATTCTGGGCGGAAGAGGAAGTGAGGTCAGACTCTGCTCTGCTCCTGAAGAGACGCCATGCTCAGCTCTCCCGGGTAGACTCGATAGCTCTGCTCTCTGAGGCACACGCGATGAAGATGGACATAGGCTAGAATCTTCCTGGTAAGCGCACCTTGGGGTGCTTACAAACATTACTAGAAATGGGCTAGTCCAGGTGCGAGAATTAGCCTGTAAGGGCTAGAGTTCATGGGCCAAGCAGTTAAATGAATACAGTTTGTGTGTTGTTATTTCGGGCATGAGCTAGCCAAGCGGCTGGGGTGTTGGGGACGCAGCCCCGCCGCTCCTATTTCAACAGGGCTGTTGAGGGGAAACCGGCTGGAAAGTCCGGTCAGGAGCTTAGAGGAGTGGGAATACTGCCCGTGAATGGTGGTGATGTCTTTGGAGTTTATAGAATTCTGCTTATTTGGTTTAGAAAGACAAGGTCTGGGACCAGCTGCAGAGGTGACCCCAGCACTTGGGAGGTAGATCAAAAGGTTCAGGGGTCCAAGGTTATCCTCAGCTACATACTGAGTTTAAGGCCCGCTTGGATATATGAGACCCTCTCTTAAATGCAACTCCCTTCTCCCCAGACCTCCAAATCAAGAAAGGGTCTAGGAGACTCTGGCTCAGACATTCTTCTATTAGATGGAAAGCGATATTTACATTAGAAACCTCTTATCAACCTTATTTAGAGATAGGGCCATGTTTGCTGGCCTGGAACGCACTCTATAAACCATGCCAGTCTGGAACTTGCAGTGGGGTAATCTTCCCATCTCTACCTCCCAAAAACCAAGATTACAGTATCTACCACCTTAGCAGGTTTTACAAGCTTTTGTCAACTTGAAGTAAGAGCACCGCAATGTGGAGCTCGCTCTCTCTTTCTCTCTCTCTCTCTCTCTCTCTCTCTCTCTCTCTTCTTTAAATTGGTCTAGGGATTAAGGCCAGGGGCCTTAGACAGGATAAACAAACAGTTTCCTGCTGAATTATGCAGAGCCTCAGCCCCTGTGCTTTAGGGAGGAGCTTATTTCTAAAAAACAAAACAACAACAATAACAACAACAAAACAAAACACCCCCCCCACCCTACTGGCTTATCTGGAAAATGAGAGACATGAATTAAAATGAATTATAAGAAATTTAATCACAAACCAAATTAAATTTGCCTATAATCTTTAGACAAATGGTAGTATTCTTGTAAATTATTAGTTATTTAGGAAATCTTCAAATTTTGAAGATCTGTACTTATACATTTCCTCACAAGGGAAATCATGTTATAACTTTTCTTTCTTATTTTTACATTTTTTCCTGATTTAGAATTATGTGTGACTGTGTGGGTTTGTGCACATAAGGAGAGACATGTTGTATACCCTTGAAGTTACAGGTGGGTTGGGAGCTGTCCAGCATGGGTGCGGGGAGCCAACTCAGGTCCTCTGCAAGAGCAATGTGTGTTCTTTACTGCTGAGCCAGCTCTCCAGCCCTTCCTTTCTCTCTCTCTCCTCTCTCTCTCTTTCTTTCTTTCTTTCTTTCTTTCTTTCTTTCTTTCTTTCTTTCTTTCTTTCCTTCCTTCCTTCTTTTTTTTTTTTTTAGAGAAGTTTGTTTTGAGACAGGGTCTCCATGTATCCAAGATTGACTTTGAACTTCTCATCCTCTTGCCTCTGACTCCCAGTTTCTGGGATTCCTCGCATGTACCACCACACCTGGCTCTGTTATAATTCAAAAGTTAAAAACAAGGCACTTAATAGCCTTTCCCCTGCTTCATGCTAAGCATCTTGCTGAATTACAAAATTAGCTAATTTTCATCTTTTAGAAAGTTTCACTTGTTTTGTTTCCCATTTAAAAAAAAAAAACAAAACACTTAAACCAGGCGGTGGTGGCACACGCCTGTAATCCCAGCACTCGGGAGGCAGAGGCAGGCGGATCTCTGTGAGTTCGAGGCCAGCCTGGTCTACAAAGGGAGTTCCAGGACGGGCTCCAAAGGTACAGAGAAACCCTGTCTCGAAAAACCAAAAACAAACAAACAAACAAACAAACAAACAAAAAAAAAAACAACCACTTAAAAGCTGTGCGGATTTAGTTATGCCAGCCAGCAACTTCAGATAAAAGCTTGTACTCCTTCAAGGCAAATCACGACCCGACAGAAGGACTTTATTTTCTTCAAAGGGAACTGTCTAAATTAAGGAAGAACGGCGTGTATTAGGCAAAGCACATTGTTGTTTACTAACGCATCCCACAGGCACGCCAGGGCCTGGAGCCTGGCTTAATTCTCCACCACAGTCCACTCTGACCCACTTCAATCCCCGCTGGAAGCCTGACCTTCCACACCACTTCACCCACACTCAGTTCGGTTTCCTGCTCTGCAGAGACAGGGATTGGACATCCTGCTTTACAGCCTGGATGTTCCGTAGGTGCCATGAAAAGTCGCTTTTGTTTGTGATTGTCAGAAACCCAGACAAGACCCAGGGATGTGAAGCAGTTACCCACCCACGCCTGGTGTCAGAGCAGCAGGCTGTGGACTAAGTGCTATGTCTGGCTTCGAGCTGGAGACGCTTCCCACAGCGTCACGCAGGCCTGCATTCTCTTCAGCGATAATTTCCCTACTCTAAAATACGAAAACAAATCAGGAGGAACCCGCGGAAGATCGTGGGCAAAGATTAACTTCCTTTAAGGAAATAGTCATTTTTCTGGGTGGCTTGATCTAAGTCATAGCTAACTTATTGTGGTCAGAGGCTTCTTTCTAACGAGGCTACAAAGCCACATGAAAGTGGACCGAGTGCGCATGCGTGGGGAAAAGGAGTGTTGTTGAGACCACACAGTACCTTTGCGGTAGGCGGGTGGCCCGAGGGCAGAAGCTGTGCCTGGTTTGTTTGTATGACCAGCAAGACAGAGTTCTGTACCTAGGGCCTTCTCCCACTGGTACTGCGGGTGGGGCAGGTCTGAAGCAGAGGAGTAGCCTGGGAGAGTTAGGGAGACAAACTTACTGGAACGGCATCTCAGGAGGGGTTGCTCAATCTGCACTCGGAGCTCTCAAGGCCCCTCAGCCTTGTTGGTAGACTTTCTGGGCTCACAGACAGGACTCCGTCCTTCCTTCCAGGGACAGGAACTCTGCCAGCGACCTAGGTCTGTACTCTAACTACTGTCGTTCTTGTTTCTATGGGGCTGGCATTGAACTTGGCTTCACACACACTAGGTAAGTGCTCCACCTCCAGCACGCTCGTTGTTGTTTTTGAGACAGTCTTGCTGTGTCTCCCTGGCTAGCCTGGTGCTTGTTACATAATGTAGGCTGCCCTCAAACTTTGTCTGAGGAATGCTGGGTCCTTGGTGTGTACCACAATGCCTCCGCACACGGCCTCTCCTGATGATACTGTCTTGGATTAACCAATGCCGATGGATTTTCTTTCTTTCTTTCTTTCTTTCTTTCTTTCTTTCTTTCTTTCTTTCTTTCTTTCTTTTTTTTTAAATTTATTTCTTTTATTTATTATGTATACAATGGTCTGCCTGCATGTGTCCTTGCAGACAGAAGTTGACACCAGATCTTATTACCGGTGGTTGTAAGCCACCATATGGTTGCTGGGAATTGAACTCGGAACCTTTGGAAGAGCAGCCAATGCTCTTAACCACTGAGCCATCTCTCCAGCCCCCTGGATTTTCTTTCTAACACAGGAAAAACGTCAAACTAACCAAACACTGTTGAACTTTAGAACGTAAGGAACTAAATTCGACATACTAGTCTTTCTCATTTACCTGCCTCTAGGATGGCTTAGGGTTCTAGGGGCCAGTGACATACAGGCTCCACCACCCTACTGCTAGGATTATTGTCATTCACTGCCTCCCTCAGCTGAGTTACTAGATTGCTAGGGGACTGTGCAATACCTGGAGGTTCCTTAATAGTTTTTCTTTCACCATTAATCATGTACCCCATGTTGTGGCCCTGGGCATCCTCCAGGGCAGGCCTCAATCTACGGGCTCAGAAGTTGTGTAGAAATCTGTTTCTGTTGGATTACCTTTCTCCTTGCCAAATGAAATCGGTGAACAGTAGAAATAGTGCTACGACCGAGAGGGAGGAAAGTCCCAGATACTTCTAATAAATATGTCTGTTCAGCCTGAGAACACTGGAGAAGCTCTATGTTTAGGCGAGAGGCAGGGGATGGGGAAGGAGACAGGAGGGAAAGTCAGGGTTGAAGGAAAAAGTTAAGAAGAGGTGATTTATGCCTTTACACTTGGGAGGCAGAGGAAAGTGGATCTCCATGAGTTCGAGGCCAGCCTGGTGTACAGAGTGAGTTCCAGGACAGCCAGGGCTACACAGAGAAATCCTGTCCAGAAAAACAAAAAACAAAAACAAAAACAAAAAAACCCAAAACAAAACAAAAACAAAAAAGAAAGAAAGAAAAAGAAAGTAAAGAAGAATATTCTATCAGGGAAGCCAGGAGGTCAAAGCACCAAAAGGAAATCAGCTCGACAGCACCAAATGCTGTCAAAAGGCCAAGAATGGTGGTTCAGGCCTGTTGTCCCAGCACTCATGAAGCAGTCAGGTGGATCAGGAATTCAGGGCCATCTTCCACTGCACACACAGTTAAAGCTCAGCAGGACTACACGAGACCCTACCTCAAACCAGGGGGTGATGGGATGGATCAGCAGGTAAAGGTGCTTGCTGCTCAAGCCTGATGACCTGAGTTCAATTCCCAAAATCCATGATGGAAGGAGAAAGTTGATGTGGCACATATATGTCCTCCCCTTAATAACAATATATAAAACAAAGTTTAAATTAATTTTATTTAAAAAAGAGAAGCAACAAATATATAGTCTGAAAAAAAATAAATCCTTAATTGTTTTATATTTTCCCCCAGCACCTACATTGGGCGGCTCACAACTGCCTGTTAACTCTAGCTCCAGGAATCCAAATCCCTCTTCTGGCCTCCATGACACTCAGACACACACACAGAAAGAGAGAGAGAGAGAGAGAGAGAGAGAGAGAGAGGCATACACATTTAACAAATAAAAAATAAATCTTAAAAACTATTTTTTTTTTAAAACAGGGGATAGACATATAGCTCAGTGGGTAGAGTATGTACTTAGCACGCACAAAGTCTTGGATGCAATGGGCCTGGTGGCAGTAATCTCAGCCAGGAGGTAGAAGCAGGAGGATCAGAAATTCAAGGTAATACACGGCAAGTTTGAGACTACATGAGACCCTGCCTTGGAAAACAAAAATGAGCCAGGTGGTGGTGGTGCAAGCCCTTCTTAATCCCAGCACTTGGTATACAGAGGCAGGTGGATTTCTGAGTTCAAGGCCAGCTTATGTTGTGGAATATTAGTTTAAGATGTGTTACATTCATTTATGCAGTGGAATATTTGCTTAACAATGCAAAGATACATTACATTCTTTTATGTTGCATTTGTTTAACTCTGTGGAGCTGTGTTACTTTGCCTGTCTCAAACACCTGAGTGGTCTAATACCTAGGCAGGAGAAAGGATAGCTCAGGCTAGCATGCAGAGAGAATAGACAGGAGGAGAAACTTGGGCTGGGGGAACAGCAAAGAGGGAGGAGCAAGAAAAGGAGAAGGAGAGGCCAACCACACAGTCACAGAGCCAACCAGAGTCAGGAGGAAGAAGAGGTATACAGAATAGAGAAAGGTAAAAGCCCAGAGGCAAAAGGTAGACAGGATAATTTAAGAAAAGCTGGCGAAAAAACAGGCCAAGCTAAGGCTGGACATTCAGGAATAACAATAAGACTCCATGTATTTACTTGGGAACTGGGTAGTGGGCCCAAAGAGCAAAGAGAAACAAACAAACAAACAATGAAAACCTGTTCTAGAACAGCTGGGGCTATACAGATAAAGCCTGCCTTGAAACGCACAAAAAAAGAACAAAACAAAACCACCAAAACAACAACAACAATAAAAACCCCAAAATGAACCTGAAACAAATTAAGGAACCAGCAGAAAATGGAACTTGCTTTTGGAGGCCTCTGAAAACTCGCCACCTGTCTACCCATCAACTTATATAAAAACACACATGTTCTATTGATTCCTCCAATTCTGATCCAGTACCGAGGACTTTATTCTGTGCTTTCTTTCTATGCCTTTGCTGACAGTAAGGGCTCTAAAAACAATTTACATGTATTTATTTTCTCTACCCTAAGATACCTAAAAGTCATTTCAGAATTACTAGTTGTTAAATGTAAAACAATGAAACAAACAAAAGTCAACTAGAGTTTATGCTTGTTTAAAAGTTTTTAGACTTTTATGCAGTGTGTGTATGTGTCTTGTCTGTCTGTCTGCCAAAGGCCATGTTCAAGAGCTAAGTATGATGACATACGTCTATAATCCTAGCACTTGATAAGTGGTGGCAGGAGGATTGGAAGGTTTAAGGTCAGCCCTGGCTGCAGATAGTGTGTGATGCTTTTATCCTTGAGTTCTGCTCATATTCTGGGGTTTGACCTTACTCATTATCTCAGTTAATTCTAGAGCCAAGCAAAATGACAAACCAATCCATGGTCAGACCTATGAAAATCATTCTAAGCACACTGGTTTAGAAGAGATCATAATTGGTCCAGGCTGGTGGTCCCACAGAAATCCAGTGTTCACAGACAACACTGCCTGACTTCCACTGAGAGACCAGCCTGATACAGTCACGCTCTCCTGTGCAGCTTGGCACAGAACTAAACTCCTTCAGACGAACCAGATCAGAGCTAAGGCATGGCTTAGCGTGGTCCAAACTTTAGGCTGTGCCAGCTTATTCTCACACTCATGAGTCGATTTGCCAAGCACTTAGTGTCCTATGCTCTGGATGCTGTTGTAGCTGCCGAGGCTTGGACGTGGGAGGATTTCCTCGAAGCTCGAATTTTCCAAGTGTCTAAATAAAGCAAATCAACACTTCCAGGATGGTGTCATCAAATAACCGCACATTTTTTTTTCTCATGACACATTTTGCTTCATCCACTTATGCAATTTTTAAGTGTGTAATGGTATGTGTCAGCTTGGTCCCACCCCCTAACCTATGTCCTAGTAAGTTTCTGTACTGCCTGTGGCCATTACTCAACAAACATTTAGCAGCTAGCTTTACATTGGGAGGCCATGGAGACACAGAAGTACTGCCTTTAGCTCTATGAAAGGAGAGTCATAAATCAATAGATCACTGTAAGTACAGCAAAGGTATAATAAAGACCTTCAAGGTTCAGTGGAAACACGATGGAAGAATGGTTTCTTGGGCCAGCGTGGCAACATGTGCCTGTCATCCCAGCATTTGGAAGGCAGAGACAGAAAGAGTATGATGCTAAGTTTGAAGCCAGCTTCGGCTACACAATGAATTTGTCTAAGGATACAGTTCTCACGTAACCCAGGCTGGCCTTGAACTTGACCTTCCTGTTTCTACCTCCCAGGTGCTGGATTCTAGTCCTATGCTGCCTGACTGTCTTTTCCCTTATTATTCAGACTGGGATGCCAACCCATGGGATAATCCCACCTGCATTCAGGGTGGATTTTCCCTCCACAGTTAATTCTCACTGGAAGTCCTCATGAGCACACTCCGAGTCACAACCCCAAGGTGTGACTCAGTACTCTGGGTGTTTCTTGAGTCAATCCATTTAAGTGACTAGTAGGATGGAGATTTGTTTCCCAAAGTATGGGTGTGCAGAATGCTCTTCCCGTCCATTATGAGTTTCATAAAGTCTCAAGCCCATGGCTGCTCAAGCAAGACCTCAACAAGGATGACACCAGTAGACATGCTAACATGGAAGGGGAATCTCACAGGGCCCCCGACCATAGGCAAGCTAAGGAATGCCGAGAGAGGGTGAAATAGTCTTCCAAGAAAAAGTCCTCCCTCCATTGGTTGTCCAATGCCAAGTGGTCAGCTCAGAAATCATATATATATATGTATAATTATATGTACTAAGCAAATTGTATTTATTAATTTTCTATATACACAATTTATATTATACATATATATCAAGTTAAAGAAGAAGAGGTCATGAGTTAGAGGAAGCTAGGGGATACATGGGAAGGCTTCAAGAGAGGAAAGGGAAAATAATATAATTGTATTTTTTTAAAAATATTTATTTATTTATTATACAATATTCTGTCTGTGTATATGCCTGAAGGCCAGAAGAGGGCGCCAGAACTCTTTACAGATGGTTTTGAGCCACCATGTGGTTGCTGGGAATTGAACTCAGGACCTTTGGAAGAGCAGGCAATGCTCTTAACCACTGAGCCATCTCTCCAGCCCATATAATTGTATTTTAATTAAATTTTTTAATAAAAATAGTAAGCCAGTCAGTGGTGAGACACCCCATTAATCCTAGCACTTGGGAGGCAGAGGCAGGTAGATCGTTGAGTATGTCAGTCTGGTCTATAAAGCAAGTTCCAGGACAGCTAGGGGCTACACATAGACATTCTGCCTCGAAAAACAAAATAACAACAACAACAACAAAAAAAAAAAAAAACCCCAAAATGACAAAAACAAAAACAACTTTATAGAGAGGGTATTTTCTTATAGAAACCACAGCTTTATTTCTGCTTTTAGGAGAAAGAATGTGGGGACTGCAGAGAAGGCTCAGCAGTTAAGAGCATTTGCTGCTCTTGCAGAGAGCCAGGGCTTGGTTCCCAGTACCTGCAAGGTGACTCACAACTGCCTCTAACTCCAGTTCTAGGGGATCTGACACCCCCTTCAGGCTTCTATGGGCAATGCATGTCAGTGCCAGTGCATATAAATGCAGGCCAACACCCATACATAGACTTAAAGAAACTTATCAGAGTCATCTTGAACCTACATATTGTCCCAAGCACTTTTATTCTGTTTGGTGTTTTGAGCCTGGGTCTCACTCTGTAATGCTGACTGGCTTGGAATCTACTGTGTAGTCCAGGGTTGCCTGACACTTGTGGTTCTCTTTTTCATTATTTGTTTGTTTGTTTTTCAAGACAAGGTTCCTCTCTGTAACCATGGCTGTCCTGGAACTTGCTCCGTAGACCAGGCTCGCCTCAAACTCAGAAATCCACTTGCCTCTGCCTCTGGGATTAAAGTGTTGGGATTAAAGGCGTGCACCACCACTATCTGGCAACTTTTGATACTCTCCATGTCCCAGTCTTCAGTGTACTGTTTTTTTTTTTTAAGATTTTATATGAATGACTGTTTTTGCCCTTGTGTTTACATGTGTACCACATGTGTGCCTTATACCTATGGAAGTCAGAGAAATCATTAGATCTCCTGGAACTAGAGTTACAGATGGTTGTGAGCTACCATGTGGGTGCTGGGAACAGAACCTAGGTCCTCTTCAAGAGCAACAAGTGCTGTTAACCACTGAGGCAGCTCTTCAGCCTCCAGAACTGGGATTTTTAAGTGTTTTCAATTCAAAATTGCCAATATGACGAAGCAACGCATTTTGTGGTGGCATGTGTTCCTTCAGCATAACGGCAGAAAGATGTTATCTGTGACTGGCTACAGGCTCAGCTCTAGCCAAAGTGGGCTCTAATCTAGGTTTCCCTTCTTTCCTCATAGATGTCTTTCCCCTTCTACTGCATATTTCCAAACACCTATCTCCTGTTACTACTAGATAATGTATAGGCTGCGGGGTGGATGGTGGTAAACTAACAGAACCTGTCTTATGCAAAGACGGACATTACTCCTTGTCCCAGCTAACTGTTGCCCTGAGCAATGTAGGCCACTGGCTGTTAGGATTCCAGCATTTCAAGAGAACCCAAAAATCCTCGCTTTTATTCCAGAAACCCCAAACATGACAACTAACTAGGAGAAAGAAAACACAAAATCGTGTGTGTTGGCCAACATAGTTTTGAACCAGATGCCAACTTGGACAGCACCATCTTTTGGCAGTCTTCCTGTCTCAGACTCCTTGAAGTACAAGCATGGGCCACCACGCTTGACTTCAGATTGAAGTAAGATTTCATGTAACCTAGGTTAGTCTTGGATTTCTTATTTTTCTGCCTCTGCCTCCTCGATGCTGAGGTCACAGGAGCATGCCAGCATGCCTGGTTTATGCTCGATGCTGAGGTCACAGGGGCATGCCAGCATGCCTGGTTCATGCTCGATGCTGAGGTCACAGGAGCATGCCAGCATGCCTGGTTTATGCTCAAAGCTGAGGTCACAGGAGCATGCCAGCATGCCTGGTTTATGCTCGATGCTGAGGTCACAGGGGCATGCCCAATGCCCAGCTTCTATCACAGTGAAGAATGACAGGCATTCTCTGATGAACCGGCTCATTGGATATACCGTCTATTCCTAAGGGGAGAGGAAAATCATAGTTTTTAGTCTTATGGAATGAAGATCCTGGGATTAGGATCAAGGTTTATGAAGCTGATTGTTGTATATTCTCACTACGGTCTTTTCTTGGCATAAAACAGAAGTTATGACTGTAACACACAAGTTTTATCGGGTAACATTTCTTACTGCATGACTGAACTTTATTCTAAATTGTTGCCGTCCTTACAATGGGTAGAATTATCTATTTGAATGTGAAGTGCTCCCACTCATGCTCACGCGTTTGAACACTGGATCCCCAGTTGATGACGCTGTTTCGGAAGGTTGTAGAACCTTTAGGAGGAGGGACCTTGTTGAAGGAAGTGGATCGGCAGGGTTGGGTCTTGAGGTTTCATAGCCTGGCTCCTCTTTCTGTTCTCAGCTTCCCGGCTGTGGATGCAGTGTGAGCAGCCACCTCATGCTCCTGCTGCCATGCCTTCCCCACCAAGATGGGCTGGGTCCCTTCATAAACTGTGAGCCGAAATAAAGTCTTCCTTTCTTGAGTTGCTCGTCAGGTGTTGTATCATAAAATGAGAAATGTAGTGAATACAATGTGCTTCAGGATTCTGTTTTGAGGTGTGTGTGTGTGTGTGTGTGTGTGTGTTGTGTATTTCACTGGAGAGGCTCACTCTGCCACTCAGATATATTCATAGGCTTACTTTTTTTTTTTTTTTTGAGACACTAAGTTGTCCAGGCCAACCTTGAACTCATTCTGTGTCTGAGGCAGGCCTTACACTTTCAATTCTCCTGTCTCAGTCTCTCAATGCTGGGATTCATTTATTGTACAGGCACAATAAATTTTTATTTTTTTTTTTTATCTAGAAATGTTTTAACAATATAGAGAAACTAAACTTTTGAGGAAAGGGATGTTATTAATTTATACATCTTTGGTTTATCATAAAAGGAAGGCAAGAAATGATTCACAGGATGAAACAGTTCAATGTTTACACTTTCCCAGGATGCCACTGGCTCTGAATGAGAAACAGACCCTGTCATTTACAACAACTTTGTTGTTTCCATATTCTGGGAGCAGAACGTTGTCTCTGACTGTCACACTAACTGGTTGGATCTCTCTAACGTCCTGGGCACAGCTACTTTGGTTGCTTGCAGTATTTTTCCTGGAGCTTTTTCTAGGGGCATGACATCATCTTCGAGTGCAGATTCAGCTGCCCTGCTTTCAGCCAACGCTTGGTCAAACAGTGGAGGAAGCACTGCTTGCCCTGACTCGAGTCTTGATACCGCTGTTGGGACTCTGCGCTCCAGTTGCCCCTGCCTGGCGAGCTCTGGCCTCAGGACAGGTGGGAAGGCTGCCCAGTACCTTCCTGTTGTTGTCGCTTTTTTGCTTTGGGGGGCGGGGGAGCAGGTTTGATAAGATTGCTAATAGGGAGTGGGATGGCTGTTGATAGTATGTCAGCAACCTTTTCTGGCAGGGGTAGCATGACTTTTAAAGGGCCTCTTGTAATTATGTCCACTGTAAATAGATCTAAATAGGATTTATTGCTATGAATATTTCCTACATGTTAATCTGTATAATAGCAAGATGGAGAAGCTGAATTTTCTGTTTTCGTTCTAAAGGGGAAAAGAAAGAAAAATTGAAATTTCTTTGTCAAAATATTATAAAAAGAAAAAAAAGCATTGTCTGAGATAATATTTCTTTCCTTCCTTCCTTCCTTCCTTCCTTCCTTCCTTCCTTCCTTCCTTCCTTCCTTCCTTCCTTCCTTCCTTTCTTGAGACAGGGTTTCTCTGTGTAGCCTTGGTTGTGCTGGAACTTGCTCTGTAGACCAGGCTAGCCTTGAACTCACAGAGATCCCCCCCCCCTACCTCTGCCTACAGAGTACTGGGATTAAAGGCGTGCACCACCATGCCCGGCTGAGATAATTTTCTTGCATCCATTATATATTCAACAAATACATGTCAGCTGGGATCTGTGTGATAAACCAAATATGGTCTGTACCCTCATGAGCCTTATATACTAGTGAAAAAGAGACAAAAATTTAAGGAGCCAGGCATGCTCTTGTAGACCAGGCTGGCCTCGAATTCACAGAGATCTGCCTGCCTCTGTCTCCCGAGTGCTGGGATTAAAGGAGTGCGCCACCACGCCTGGCTATCTCTTTGAGTTTGAGGCCAGCTTGGTTTACCCAGTCAACTTTAGGACAGCCAGGGAGAGATAGAGAGACTCTGTATCAAAAAAAAATTTTTTTTTACTTCCCTCATGCACGTGAATAAGTATATGATCAAGGAGACAGGAAAACTGGGTTGGGTGGCTTGTGGGCTAGCCTGAGATAACAGTACTTGAATTCCAGTGAATGAAAAGAACTAGTCACTCTTCTGAAATGGGCCGAGCTTGGTCAAAGATCTTAGATGGGAAGGTTTTCAAAGGACAGACAAACCAACATGGCTAAAGTGTAGTGACTCAGAAAGGGTAGCAGGAGGTCAGGCAGAACGAAGAGAGATGTGCAGGGCTTTGACAAACACAGGGAGGAGTTGAAAGGGTTTAGAAGAGCAGCTACTGTCCAAGGAGTGGTGCCATCTCTTCAGGGGCTGGGAGGAGGGGCTAGAGAGGACCAATGCAGGAGTCAGACACTCATGAGAAATGACGACGGTGACAGAGAGAGACTGAGACTGATTCTGGAGGTAGAAGAGACAGAACTTGCTAATGGATTGGACATGTGGGATGGAGAGTCAGAGCTGACTCACAGGGTTTCAGTTGAGCAACCTAGTGCATTTATTACTGAGATAAGGACAGAGGGAATGCAGAGTAGGTTGCAGAGAAGTAGATGCTGAGACAGGGCCTGGTGTTAGAGATCTGGAAGGTGGGAATTTCTGAAATAGGGAAAGGGCGGAAGGAGAATTCTGAGTTGAGAGTTGGCAGATGGTGAGGTAAAACACACTTCTGTCAGCCAAGGGAGGATCCGGAGTAACAGCTGTAGTTAGAGAGTTCTGGCAGAGGGGGTGCATGAGCTACCGGCTTGCTCGTTCACTGCCTGGCAGAATGACCAACTGGTGCTACATCCGATGGAAATCATGACCTTGGCTCACAGGCTGAGGTGGACTCTGAAGCAGGTAACAGCAGAAGGCTGCGAGCTAAGCACGTGTCTCCCAGCTCGGCTCCGGAAGCAAGCCTCCACATTTCCCACAGAAAACTTTCCCGTGGCAAGTGTATTAGCCAGACTGTGTGTCCATGTGACCAAAGTGCCTGAGACAGCAACTTAAATCAGAGTAAGAGAAGGGTGAGTACGTCCATAGAAAGTGGAAACCGACTTGAACCAGCACATTGTTCTTCAGTGACAGTTCCTGAGAGGGAGGGTGGGGGATGAGAAATAATAAAGAGCCAGGAAGCTGGAGGCGGTGGCACACGCTTTTAATCCCAGTACTCAAGAGGCAGAGGCAGGTGGATCTCTGTGAGTTCGACACCAACCTGGTATACAGAGCAAGTTTAGGGCAACCAGGGCTGTTACACAGAGAAACCCTGCTTCAAAAAGCCAAAACAATACTTGTACACAGACACACACACATGGAAACCAGGAAAATTTGAATCAAGCTGGTGGCTCATGCGAACAAGTTTTTTTTTTTAAATATTTATTTATTTATTATGTATACAATATTCTGTCTGTGTGTCTCCCTGCAGGCCAGAAGAGGGCATCATTTCAGATGGTTGTGAACCACCACGTGGTTGCTGGGAATTGAACTCAGGATCTTTGGAAGAGCAGGCAATGCTCTTAACCGCTGAAACATCTCGCCAGCCCTGCAAGCAAGTTTATTAGGAAGTCCAGCATTTTATATTCCGTTTGCAGGGGAAAAGAGTACAGAATCAGCAGAAAGCTATCATAACACGGGATAAAGTCAGCAGGAAGTGACCAAACAATGCTGCACAAAAGCAACCCAGGATATCTCAAGACCAGGCACACAGCAGCCTTGGGACTGATAACCACAGCCCCTAGTGAGGGAGGAGTGTGGTTCTCAGGATTCCAATCCCAGCTCCCCCAAGGCCCTGGCCCCAGGCCATTACTGGCTCTGACTAGTGTGTTCCTGGTTTTAGACAAGGAGCTGTGTTCCTCCTCCACACTTTAGCGGCTCAGGGAAAGCCTTGGAGTGGTCTGGCTCTCAACAGAAACTCTTGAATAAATTTGAACACTAGCAGGGCTGGCTCAGTGTTGAAGAGCTGCTCTTGTAAAGGCTTAGGGTTAGGTTCCTGGCACCCACACGGTAGTTCATAATATTCCCAAACTTCAGTTCTAGTGAGTCAGATCCCTGCTTCCTCAGGTACCGGGAACACACATGGTATCCAAGCTTACATGCAGACAAAATACTCATACACTTAAAATAAAATAAAATAAATAAGTCTAAAAAGGAAAGCAAACATGCCCTGCTCTTCCAGAGTACTAGAGTTTAATTCCCAGCACCCACCCCAGACTTCACACCTCTCCGCAACTCCAGATACAGGATAATTCCACACCTCTGCCTTCCACGGACACCTGCATGCATATACACATGCCCACAAATGGAAACACGCATATGCATTACTGAAAATAATTAATGAAAAAATTAAACTATCTGAATGTGGTGGCTCATGCGTATAAGCCCAGTACTTAGGAGGATGAGGCAGGAGGATTGTCTCAACTATTTTGTAAATTATTTTGTAATTTCTTGAAGACAGGGTCTCACCATGTAAGTATGGCAGGTTTAGAACTTGCTATGTAGACCAGGCTGGCTTTGAACTCACAGAGATCTGCCTGCCTCTGCCTCCCAAGTGCTGGGATTAAAGGCGTGTGGCATCACACTTGGCAATTTCAGTTTTGTAAATTTTAGATTTTGAATTTTATTTATTATTTGTGGTATTAGTTTTAGTAGTGTGTGTATGTGTGTGTGTACACGTGCCACAGTGCACAAGTGGAGGTCTGTCTTAAGGTTACTATTGCGGGAGTCAAACACCATGAATAAAAGCAAACTGGGGAGGAAAGGGTTCATTTGGTTTACATTTCCACATCACTGTTCATCACTGAAGGAAGTCAGGGCAGGTACTTAGACAGGGCAGGAACCTGAAGGCACGAGCTGAAGCAGAGGCCACGGAGGGGTGCTGCTTATTGGCTTGTTTCTCATGGCTTGCTCAGCCTGCTTTCTTATAGAACCAGGACCACCAGCCCAGGGGTGGGCCCCCATTCATCACTAATTAAGAAAATGCTCTACAGGTTTGGCTACAGCCCAATCTTATGGAAACATTTTTCTCAATTAAGGTTCCCCCCTCTCAGGCAACTCTGGCTTGTATCACACTGACACGAAACTAGCCAGCACACGACCAGAGGAAGACTTTTAGGGGTTAGCTTTGTCTTCCTGGTATGGCTTCCGGGAATGGAACTCAGATTGGCAGGCTGGAGAGGCGAGTGTCCACTGAGCAGTCTCACTGCATTATGATGGCTTTGAAGCTAGCTTGGGCTATATAGCAAGCTACAGGCCAGCCTGGGATGCCTCAAATACATTTAAGGTTTTGAAAATAAGCAGAAAAACAATTTGGAGGGTGGTTTGGGGTCACAGAAGGGTTTTTTCCTCGCCAGTGCTACATTAGGAAAGGTTTAAACATATAGAAACATTCAAAGAATTTTGCACTAAAGTCACTGAATTCTATACTTAATATGTTACTGCTTTTTTTTTTTTTTTAAAAATTCACATTTCTTTACCTAGTAGGAAGGGATTTTTAAAAATGGGAGATGCCATGGCACTAGAGTCACAGGCTTACAGGAAAGGAGAGGAATAGCGGAATAAAGGAATGGAGCCATTAGGTAGATAGACAAACTCAGTTTGAGCAAAGGGACTGCTTTTTGGGTTACACAAGTGCAAAAAGAGAAAAGGATTAAAGAGTCAGGAAGCTCTGCAGATTGATTCTGAGATATGGCGAGCACAGTGCTGTTGCCTAACCAACTACTCTACTCTGTTCTTCCTTGTTAATGGAATCCAAATTTGGTGTGGGGGTAGCAATATAGAAAGGGAGTAATCCTGGTTGGCACAAGCCAGCCATGACAATCACCTTCCCCTCTCGGGACACTGGCTACCCCAGGATACTCTGAGGTGAAGAGATTGGCAGGGCCACCCTGAAAGAGATTGAAAGTGTTCTCAGAAAAGGCTCTTTGCTCCCTCTCCTGCCCAGTCCCTGACCTCTGTGCTTTCTACTTTCCAGGTCAAGATTTATGAGTCACTAGGAGTATATCAGCCCTGGAGAACAGGAAACAGAAGGATCAGGAGTTCACACTCATCCTTGGCTATATAGGGGTTAATCTGGGCTACACATGATCCTAATCTCTCCATCGAACCAAAGAAAAGCAAGACAAATAAAAAGAATGAGCGACTTGGGCTGGGTGACGAAGCTCAGTCTTAGAGCACTTGCCCGACGTGTGAGAGCCTCAAGCTCCATCCTAGCGCGAAAACCCCTCACTCCCCCAAAAAACAGTAGAGCGAGCAAACTGACTGAGGACATTCTCACCAAAGGCGATTCAGGTTATCTGCTGAAATCCCATGGGGGAGAGGACACAAGGTCCAAAGACGAGTGGGATGGTCATGGAGGGTGATGGGGGAGGAGAACGGAGGTGCTGGGAGGTTACTGGGCAGTGCGACTATGACTTTAGAGGCACAGATCTGGTGACTTCTCTCCCACAGCACAGGGAGGGAGCCCTTCCGCTTCACCCAAGGCTGAGTTTTTATCAGATGGGAGCTCCAGAGGGAAATAAAGGCAAGGGAGCAGATGCCTGCAGGGGGGAGATTTCATCGGTCAGCCACAGACATTAAATTAGGTTATGAGGGAAGAAATGACAGGAAGCCACTGGTGTTAAAACCTGAATGGAGCTGGGCGTGGTGGTACCTGCCGGTCACTCTAGCATTCGGTACGGAAGGTGGAAGCAGGAGGAGCAGAATTGAGATTTTTTTTTTTAGCTAACCTGGGATACAGGGACCCTGTCTCAAATAAATGAATAAATGAATGAATAATAATTAATAAAGAAGGAAACAACAACATAAAGGAATCAAGACCCCCCCCCCCCCCCCCCAGGAACTAGCTAGTCAGAAACAGAACTCCTGCTTCCTCACAGACCTACTTAATCACAAGTTGTGTTTTACCAACACCTTCAGGACCAGTGAGAAGGCTCAGTGGGTAAAGGTGTTTGCTTCCCTGAGTTTAATCCCTGGAACTATTAAAATTGGAAGGAGAGAACAGGCTCCAAAAGTTGTCCTCTGACTGTCCATTCACGTCATGCATATACAATCACACACACACAATCACAATAATAATAATTTTAAACAATCAAGAAGTTTGTATATATAAAAAAGCCTGAGAGGTAATGGATTAGAGGACTTGATGAAGGTGAAGCATTTTTATTATTATTATTATTTTTGCACCAAGAATACTGAAATAGGATTCTGTATGAATTATCCAGACCTTGATTGACTCATTTGTTTTCTGTAAAGGGCCAAGAAGTAATAATTTTCTTGTTCTATGACCCTGGATGCTGAGCATGCTAGGAAAGCACTCTCCCACTAAGATATATCTCCAGTCTTTCTACATTTTATTTTAGACCAGGCAGGTCTCAAACTTGCAATCCTCCTGTCTCAGCCTTCTGAATAGCTGGAACCAGAGGCAGGTGCATGCCACTGCACTTTGCTCATGATTTCTATTTTGAGAACTAGAAGTTTTTTTTTTTTTTAATATCTATTCAGATCTGCTATTTCAAGGTAGCCAGAGACACTGTGTAAAGATACTGTGTATGCAGTGTGCGTAGCTATTGAATATGACTATCTGCCAAGAAAACTAGCCACAGAAGCAGGCAGTGGGGTGATTTGGTCTCAGAGCTAGACCTTAATACAGTTTGTAAGTCTTGGCTCCCATAGTTTGTTGTTGAGTTTTTTAGTTTCTGAGTATTTAATGTATAATAACTAGTCTCTACCTTCTCGGGCAATCTTTTGGACAGAAAGAACTTGCCTTTGTTACAACTGTTACATGTTGAATCCCGGAAGAAGAATGCAGAGGGGGCATACTGTGGTATTCATAAGTTAGAATAGGCTGGGTGTGGTGGCACGTGCCTTTAATCCCAGCACTTGGGTAGGCAGAGGCAAGTGGATCTCTGTGAGTTTGAGGTCAGTCTGGTATATGAAGAGAGTTTCCAGGATAGCCAGGGGTGTTACACAGAGAAACCCTGACTTGAAAAATCCAAAAACCAAACCAAAACAAAAAAGCCAGAATATGTGGGACATGGTGGCACATGCCTGTAATCTTGACAGTCAGGGGACAGAGGCAGGAGGTTTGCCACTAGTTCAAGGCCAGTTTGTTTTACATATGGAATTCAAGGGCATCCAGAGTTACACAGAGAGCGAGCCTGTAACAAAACATTAGAGTATATACAATATATGTACATAAATATTGTGTCTGTGTGCGCACGCACACACACACACACACACACACACACACACACGAGTTAAAACAACCAACCACCTGAACGCTCCTTACACCCCCCTCTCCTGAGGCACCGAGCACTACACTGTGGGGCAGGGCTCAGGGTGCCAGTCTGCTCAGAGGTTTCCTTTTCTTCTTGCCTGCCTCTAGCAAATTCATTTTGAGTTTCTTAGCAGAGCCAGGTTTCCTTGGAAATCAAAGAATCAAATTGTCTAGTGGAGGATAGGTAAGCTTTTCCCCCTTCTCTTTTATTTTTCCATAGTCAGGAACGACTCTCACCAGGACGCTGCAGGTTCGCCGGTAAAGGATGACCGGTTAAGTGTGAGTAATCTAAGTATAAGGGAACCATGGGGCAACATAAAGCATGTATGGATGCCTCACCAGACATAGTCCTAGAGATGGCCTATGCTGAAGGAATGAAGGGATAGAAATTCAGCGCCTAAGTTAAGAAAACCTATGGAGGAGGTCAATAGAACCTCTCGGCTCCCACTTGTTATAAATGTGGGGAATTTAAAGACACTCTCTGTGCCTCTTTTCTTTTCTGAGCTAAGTTCTTCACTGTGATAACACTCAAAGTCTCTTATGCTGGCCAGCAGTTTCCTGTCTTAACTCTTTCCTATCCTAACACTGATTATAAAAAGTTTTAAATCATACCAATTTAAAACTATAATAATAATAATAATAATAATAATAATAATAATAATAATAATAAAAGGGGGTTGTCTAAAAATGTCTGGCTTAACCAATAAAATAAAGATGAAAGAGGGTCAAAACTAAAAATTACAAAAGGTATATAAAAGGTCATAAAAGGTATAAAAAGTTATAAAAGGTCAAAAGATGTTTACTGTACCTAAATGTTTAATGGTTAATTCTGGTTTTAAAAAGCTTTGTTTGTCTTGTTAAAGGTTCATGGGTTTTTCTTTTTAAAAAATGTATGCTTGTTTTGTTAAAAAATTAATCTTTGGTAATTGTAAGTTTTGTACTTGTAATCTTTCTCTGAGCTCTGGTCATTAGATTCGGTTCACAAAAATTTGGATGTCTTTTTGATATAAATAATGTTAAAACTGTTTTATGCTGTTCTTTATTGATATACAAGAATGTCAGTTACCACCGGGAAAAACTGGGACTAGACTCCCAAAAGGAAAAAAAGTTGCAAAGAAAAACACCAAGGTCAGATGATAATCACCAAAACTGTTAACTACAATAAAATAGGTTGTAAAACATAAATACTTATAAAATGTTTCATATTGTTAATTTTTGAATTTTAGCCTCATTGTCTTTGTTAAAATTATTGACTTAAAGTTTCAATCTGACAAAAATATGGTATATAGTTCTGGTCTTCTTAAAGATACAAACTGTTAAAAATATGAGTTAATAATCAGTCATCCTCAAAGTACTGGTGTAAATGCAAGTAATTTAAAATAATAGAGTCTGTCTAATCAGAGATACCTGGACAGTCCTAAATACTTCAAAAATCTATAGAAAATGGCATTTAAAATAAAAATTTAAAAAGCTTATATTATACAGAGACTCTGAGATCCTAACAATGACCCAAGGTCTCCACATGGATAACAATGATGCTGACCACTGGGTAAGATGACCCCCAGTGCAACACCAGCTGCCTGGATCTGGTCCAGACTGTGGACAAACAGGAGGACCTTGGAAAATTGATTGTACCACTTTGCCTAGACGAAGTAAGGTCAGTCTTTTGCATGTCAGTCTTCCACAGAAACCAATCACTTTATGGATCTGGTAAAGCCTGCTGTTCTGATACTTCTGCCTCAAATGCTATGCAGACCTGGGTATGACTATATATGAGCTGGTCTCTGTCACTTTTCTGTTTTGTCTGGACTTAAGTATAATTTGTTTATTCTTCTAAGATCTCTGATTGTATTAATGGCTAGGTCAGCTATAATATCAGTTTAAGAGCAAAAAGGATATCCAGATCCTTACACAAAGCTACGGCCAGCTTGTTAGCTCATTATATATAAAGGTCTGAGGATATAAAAGTTCATAAACATTAAAGGTTTAAAAAGTAATTTAAGATAATACTAATAAACAGTAAAAACTATGACTACATGCTGTTTGGGTTACAAGCTCAGGACTTTCTGTGTTTTTGCTGGGGCTCAAAGGTATGAGTCTATTTTTACTGTTGTATAGATATCTGTTATTTGCTACTTCTATAGTATAGAATTTAATATGGAGGGGGTGCAGAAGGCATCACCGCTCCTACTTGTTATAATTGTGGAAAACCTGGGCACATTCAAAGGGATTGCAAGAAATCCAAAAGCTCAGGACAAAAAAGTTTACCAGGCATATGTCCTCGGTGCAAAAGGGAAAAACATTGGAGTAGTGAGTGTAAATCAAAATATTATAAAAATGGCTCTCCTCTCACTAAAGAAGGAGAGGAAGAACCTAAAGAGCCAAAAAACTAGAACAGGGATGTTCTAATCACCTCGGGACGAGGGTATGCTTGTGTGTTTCCACAGAATGCTGACTCCCCCATTTGGATCCCAGATCGCCTCATCCGACCTGCTGTTGCAAAACAGAAGAAGGAAAAGACGGTGGCGGAAGCAGAAAAAGCAGCTCCAGCAGCAAATGAAGAAGTCTTCAAAGAGAAGAAACTAGAGCAGCTTTAAGTATAGTAAAAAAGGGGGGGCAAAAGCAATGGGCCATTTTTATGGGAAAGAAGAGATTTGCATAAAAGCAGTATGCTCTGCAAAGGCTCCTTGTGTCTCTGCTTAGAAAGAGAGAGATTTAAGGAAAAGAAGTCAAAGTCCAGAGAGGAACCACAGGAAGGACTTTGGTAAAAGTTTTCATGTTGTGTGGAAAGTAAGAGAAGGCAGGAGACTGGAATAGTGAAGAGAAGGGAAGGGAAAGAGGAGTTCGTCTAAAGTAAAACGTCTGGCTGGGCCAGAAGAGCAGAGGGTGACAGGAAAAGTCTGACCGAGGGTGTGTGGGAAGTTGTAGAAGGCCAGAGGGGGCGCGAACTGTATTTGCTTTGGTTTCTCATACCTGCAAATACTGAATTTGAAAAGAAACCGTAAAACGTGTTGGAAATTTGACTATGTTAGGTTAATTCTGGTTGGATTTCTTCATTTCAAAAAGAAGCTGGAAGCAAAAATAAATGTGCTGGAGGAAGTAGTGCTTGCTCTTGGTCAGGACATTGCAAATTTAAAAACAACTCTATCGACACGTTGTCATGATAATTTTAAATCAATCTGTGTCACACCATTACCTTATAATACTTCACAGCCATGGGATAAAGTTAAGGCTCACCTACAGGGATTGTGGCAGGATAAGGATATCACTCATGATCTAGCTGCATTACAAAAGGATATTTCTGCTATGAGTCAATCTCATTTACAATTAGAGGGACTGCAAGATTTGGCCTCACAGTTGGAACGTGGACTTAAGAGCCTTAATCCCTTAAATTGGGTACAGTACTTTGTATTCATTGGAGTAATTATACTCTTGATAGTATTGGTCATCTTTTTATTCCCCTGTCTCTTAAAGTGCTTATTCTCTTCATTACAGGCAGTGGAACAAGAGGTGTTCGAGCTTCATTTTAAAAATAAAAAAGGGAGACCTGCCACGTCCACAGCAGTGACTGCCGTGTAGTGACAAAATGCCTCTGCGCTGGCTTTTGCCTGCTGAAGGATTGGGGTTAGAGCTTCTTGGAGCGAAGCCCCAGGTGGTCCCCCTGGCAATCAGCAGTCCAGAGAGGACCTGATGCCCTAGGCAAATCTCGTATCTGGAGATGGCCTTGAGAGCGAGCCCTCCTAACACCTTGCCTGATCTTTCTCTGTATTTCTTAATTTTCCTGTTTATAGCTGACCGCTTACCAAGAGATCAAAGTACGTCCTTGGCTCGGCTCCACTGTTCAATAAAGCAGTCCTTGAGGAACTGAAGTATGCCCCACGCCACATGAGCCTGGGAAACTTTATTATTTATGAAACAGAAGCGGCTAAAGTTGATATGTTACGAGGGAATCGTCATAGTGAATCAGATTTAGAGAGAAAAGGAGAGTTAGAGAAAATTCCCCTTTATGAAAAGATTAGCTAGATCTCAGAAGCCCTGGAGTCTTTATAGTAAGAAGGAAAGAAAGGAAATTATTGATAACATGAGACTAGTTTTAATATATTGGTATAGGAACTATCATGAGAAAATGAGAAAACTATTAGGGGATATGGAGCAAAGAATAAAAACTATATAGATGGAAAGCTAAACACAGGACCCTGAGAACTAGTCTCCCACGGTAGAAAGTAAATAATGGTGTGAGACAGAATTCTAAAAGACAAAACAAAACTAAAAGTCCTTGCCAACATCTTGAGCACGGAAGGGGGAACACGTAGAAAGGAGCACGTAGAAGAAGCTCTATTTTGGTTATGCTTAATCTTGATTTATGTCTGGAACCCTGAGTGGGGTGATGTAATGCACCTGCCAAGTTCTTTGATCTGTTTTGTACAAAAACTGAAGCTTTACAGAAGTAAAATTGCAGCAGATTTTCACTACACAGTGTGTCTGTCTGTCATTTCCCTTGCATCGTATCCTGGCTATCCTATCCTTCACCTTGGTCCCCCGTGGGTGGTGGTCTCCGAGAGGGACGGTCCGCGGCAGTCTAGATCAAGTCGAGTGATATCCCATGAAGGTAATAATCAACCAGGGTTTCCTAGGTAACAAGCAGAGAGTGTGTGAGGAGAGAGGATAAAATCTACCCTGTACCTTCTCCAGCACCTCATACGACCCTCAGATGACAGGCACAGAAATGCCCTTTTAACACATCGCTGTGGGACAGTGTGCCAGGCACCCTCTGGTTTACCCTTCACTATCTCGGCAGCATGACCTACTCTGCCTAGAGGCTTGCTGGGTGGTATTAGCTAATAGGAATAGAGTTGGGTTTAGTTAATAATGCTACGTAAGGGCACATTCCAAAGACAATGGGGTGGACTGCCCAAGGCAGGAAGCAACCTGGAGCTGTTCCCCCCGCCCCCCAACATAATATTTTTATTATTATTTGGGAATTTCATATCATGCACCCCTCACAATTCCGAGTCTTCCCAAGTCAGCTCCCTCACCCTTGTGACCTGCCCCCCAAAAGAAGAGAAACAGAAACAAAAACGAAACAAAAATTAAAACAAACAAAACATCCAATGTGTTGCCCGTGCTCACTGGGCATGATCAAACTCCTAGTGGCCAGCTCTTAAATAAAACTGAGTTCTTCCCGATTCTTTATCCAGGTACATAGGCTTCCTGCTCATATCACCTCTCCATTCAGTTACCTAATTAGTTACCTAATGAACTGATTGGTTACTCTGCCAGAACACACACCGGGCCAAGAGTCAGATAACCAACTCAAGACCAGGCACAAATGTCAAGCATTTGAGGTAGGGTTGGGGATGGATTCTGACTTGTGCTGTGTGTACTGACTGTTCTTCCGTCCTTCTTCTGATCAGGAAATTCTCCATCCTAGCTAAAACCTAAGTTTCAGGTTTTACTTATTAAGCAGCATTTATTTCTCTTATTAAGACGACATTTAATGTGTGTGTGTGTGGGGGGGTCTGGGAATGCGGGTGGGGAGCAGCATATGCCACAGTGAACATGCGGAGGTCACAGGACGACTCAACTCTTTCCTTCCACCACGTAGGTTCTGGAGATGGAACGAAGGCTATCCTCAGAGCCATCTTGATTTAAGAAGTCATATTTCTTCTTAAATTCCTTGGATAAGAGGATGTATTCAAGATCCTCCCTCTGTCCATCCCTCTGTCCCTTCATTCCTTCTTTCCCTCTTTCTTTCTTTCTTTCTCTCTCTCTCTCTCTCTCTCTCTCTCTCTCTCTTTCTTTCTTTCTTTCTTTCTTTCTCTGGTTGAAGACTGAATCAGGGCCTTGAGTATACCAAGGATGTTCTCTACTGCTGTTATTGCTTTTATTTTGTATTGTTTAGTATGAGAGGTTGAGATAGTGTCTCACACTGTTGCCCACGATATTTAGTATTGTATAGTATGAGAGGTTGAGATAGGGTCTCACACTGTTGCCCACGATGTCCTCAAACTTAACACTGATTCTTTTGCCTCAGTCTCTCAAGTGCTTGGATTACAGACAAGAACCACCACTCCAGGCCACTGTTCATCCTGCTTTTCTTGTCTTCTTTCCATCACCCCAGAAAAGTGTCACATCTCAGTCACCACACTCCATTATCGTCTTCCTTTTATTACATCATGGGGTGCATCTCATCTCGTTTGCCAGGTTTTGCCGCTCCCCATTGGATTTCCATGAATCACCCAGACAGCACCACAGCTTCTAAGGTCTGTCCTTAGAAAAGCTACAGCGGTGGAGCTTTTGTTCCTGGTTCAGACAGTGTCTGTTCGTATGCTAGACAACAGTTAGTAGTTCCTGCCTTCATGTGTTTACAGTCTAGTATTTGTTTTTCTTTCATATGACGGTCTTACACAGCTTAAGCTAGCCTTGAATTCCTGATCCCCTTGCTTCTTTCTACCAAGTGCTAGTGCTGAAGGCGTGGACCACCATGGCTATCAAGTCTAGTACTTTCCACAGTGTTGGGATGTAAAATCAGCTCATACTAATGACACCTAGGATGTAGGTAGTATTTCTCATATGTTTTCCAAGTAGAAATGTAGTGTCCCTACACCATAACTTTCTATCTTCCTCAAGTATCATTATGTTCAACCTGTTCATTTCCTTATATAGGTCTCTGCTATTAACCCTTTCCTGGAAGCAGAGTCCACCCCCCCCCCCAAACCAGACATGTATCCCTCAAAACACAAAAGGAGCCTAACCTTGGGATATTAGTCTAAGTGAATGCATGAGAAGTGCTTAAGAGTTAAAATCTACAGCTGAGTGTGGTCTTAGTCACCAACCCAAGAATGGCAGTTACTGGCTGTGCCAGCCTCGTCTCTATTGGTTGGCTATGCTGTAAGAGGGAGGTGTGTGTGTGTGTGTGTGTGTGTGTGTTACTGTCCCCATTTTGCACAAAAGGAAATAGAAGCACAGTGCTTTCGTACCTTGCCCCAAATGATGGGTTAGAAGCAAGCTGAATGTTGCAAGAGAGGAAGTCTGCGCCCTTATGGTGCCTGCAGCCATGAACCTATGTTGCATCGGGCTAACAGTGGCTTCCACTGAGGTTTGCCTTCCTCTGTATCTGTGGGTTCTATACTTGTAGGTTCAGTCCACTGTAGACTGGGGTCATCTACTGCATTAGAGAGACAGAGACAGAGACAGAGACAGAGACAGAGACAGACAGACAGACAGACAGACACAGAACACTAAGCATCAGTTGTCTGTCTGCTTCCTGCCTGGGATGCCTTGTGACCAGTTGCCTCTGCTGCCGTACTGAAGCGCACCTTTAAACTGCCGGCCAAAATAAACCCTGCTTTCCTTAATTGCTTTTGTTTGCTTTTCACTACAGTCAGGAGACCGGTGGTACACAACCTAGGGACATGTCTTTAAGGTGAAAAAAAAAAAAAAATGAAAGATCAGTAAGGTGTAAGTAACTGGCACCCAAGCTTCAAAACCAGCCCAAGGCTCTCAAGGCTTTTCTAAACCTCCAACTATGTTCATCTAAGAGCCCACGGTTAAAATGAGATGAGGATGTCTCTGCTCCATGGAGCAGAGAGTAGAGAAAGCTGCATCTGAAGATGTGCGTAAGATAAAAATGAGGTAGATGCAATTAAGCCACAGTGACTCAAGGCCCAGGATAATAAGGGTGGGGTACGGTTAAAAACCTTTCTGAGTCCCTCCAAGAAAGAGGCTCTGAACCCGTAAGAGGACGGGCACTTTTTTATTCACCACTCGGGGAGCTGCAGGCACAGGCCACACACCAAGAGCCTGACTATCCCTCAGATTTTGTGGGAGATCCCCAGGCAGCACCTCACTGCCTAAGTCCCGCTCCACAAGCCAGTCCAGGACAGCAAGTGAGGGAAGAGGCGCGGCCTCCTCGCCTGCGTCGGAGAGCGCCACGTCCCTCTTGGCTAGGTCTTCCCCAAGCTCCTTCGCGTAGGCTCGTCCCTGGACCAATTCACCAATGGGCGTCCTTCGTGATCCGGGGCCGGACCAATTAGCGACCGTCGGGGGCGGAGGCAGTCACCATGGCAACCAGGAGGCGGGCGCGCAGGAGGCCGTGGAATAGAGCGCGGCGGAGGGCCGTGGGCTGGGAAAGACCGGTGTGCGCGCGGCGGGCATCAGTCGCCTTAGCCTCGCGCGGAGACCCTGCCGAGAAGGTCAGTGGCGCGGAGCTGGGTGCAAATCCCGACCTCGGGGGAGGCTGGGCGGCTCCCGGGAGAGAGGACGCAGGTCCTCGCTTGCCCTGCTCAGTCTGTGAGCTTAGAGGGCCGAGTTGGGGGCGGGCAGGACTGGGGAGGGTCTCCTAGCTGTAGCCCCAAGCGCCGGGTTCTCTCCACTGCTCCTTTTGCTGCGGGGTACCTGGGCTTTCTTCGGGGTCGGTGGCACCAGCTGGCGGGGTAGGTGTTGGACTCAGACTGGGGCGGGGTCGGTGGGCGAGTGGGATGCCCACTGGGTGAGTGCTCTGGACCCATCAATTCCGTGTAGATGCTCCGCATCACCAGTGCCGCGGAGCTAAGGTAGGCCCAGGAACAGCTCTTCCCAGGAGTATGTGAAGCCAGCATCTCTGCCACTAAGGAGAAAGTTCATGCCGTCTGTAGTATCGTTTGCCCCAAAGTGACAAATCAAGCGAAAGAGGAGCCCTTTCGATTTAGGGGAAGAGAAAGATGATACTTTCTTGTTGCACCTGCTGAATGTTAACTCAGTGGGCTGATGTGGTTATTGTGGTTGATGAAGGCAGCGGTCTTACATGGCAATTATTTTGCAAGATCAGAAAGGGGTGGAGGGAGAGAGAACGAAAATGAAGAGGACCCCATGTTCTGTTGATTTATACCTTTCATACTGGTTAATGTACCTCGTACACAAACTGAATGCTATTATCCAAGTTTCTTACTTAAGGCTCTGCTAAGTTTGTGGATGAATAATATAAATACCCCCTTCCCCCAAAAAACATACCCTGATTTTAACAAAAGGCAGGAAGCTGTGACTCACACAATTCCAGCTATTAGAGGAGCCCGAGGCAGGAGGATCTTCTGAGCACCGATCTTAGGAAATTGATACTAGCATGAGGAGCAAGCAGTTCACACACACACACACACACACACACACACACACACACACACACGGTTTAAATGAAATTGTTATAGTACGTTATGTTTGATTGTGGGATTTTCCTATAGGAAAGCTTTAAATGTTGAGTGATAGCCCTAAAGATGACTGTCTAAAAGTCAAGTGGCACCGGGTTTATAAGCATTTGTTCCAGATAGCCTTTGGCTATTTGAATTGCTTCTTAAGGTCTTCCCTGTTTGCTTTTGTTAAGTATCTGGACGCTAGTAATACGCAGATTATTTTATCTTTCCTTCTTAGAGATTGCATCAGGAGTTTTCCTCATTTAAACTGTGATATAGTTTTATAAAACTCAAGCAAATTCAGCAAATAATAAACGAATGTTCCAACACATGTTCCTTGGTTAACACAATTAATAATGTAGAATATTAAAATCATGGAAATATATAATTACAAATGAAATCTCAGTGTCACTCTAGTTATTAGGTAAGCACAGAAACTCTCCAACATCTCATTTGTCTGGTGTGGGTCAAAAATTCCTTTCCGAGAGCCATTTAGGTGGCTCAGCAGATAAAGGCTTTTGAGGCAAGCCTGATGACCTTCTGTGTTTGATCCTTGTGGTCCATATGGTAGAAGGAGAGCACCAACTCCTGCAAGTTGTCCTCTGACTTTGCCACAAACATCATAAATAAATTTTAAAAAACTCCTCTCTGTGTCCTTGTGGGTTTACAGATGCTGTTTTTAGGCTCTTCTGATTTTACCCACCACCCCGTGGTGTTTACTTTTCTCTGTTCTCCCCAGGTACTTCATAGTGTGTGTGTGTGTGTGTGTGTGTGTGTGTAGACCAGAGGTGCCTTTCAGTTCCTCTATCACTTTCTACCTTATGTTTTGAGACCTGGACCTCACCTATGTGGCCTGACTAGCTGGCCAAGGAGTTCCGGGGATCTTCCTGTCTCTTCCCTAGTGCTGGATTATAGGCACGCAGCCTGCCTGGCTCCTTATGTGGGTGGTTGAGATCCACTCAGGTAGGTCCTATGCTTACGTGGCAAACAGTTTACTGACGGCCATCTCCTTAACCCCTACGCCCCCAACTGCCGTTTCTCCAACCCTCACACAATTTGTATAGTCTTTCAGAATACTTTTTGTTTGTTTGTTTTAGACAGGATAGACTCAGACCCTCCATGTAGCTCAGGTTGGCCTGGGCCTCGCGGCAATCCTTCAGTCTCAGCCTCCTGCGTGCTGGGGTTATTGATGTGCACCACCAAGCCCAGCTTTCAGCCTGCTTTGTGCCAAGTTGGTTTGTCTTCCCTAAATAGAATTGGAAATGAAATCCCAGGAAGGCAGTTAGGGCACTTCAAATCGTGGTTATTAATTATGGGCATTTGTTCCAGTGTCTTTGTTTTGGGGTGTGTTTTGTATGTCTCTGCAGCCAAATGGTAGAATAATAAATGTTAAAATAGTGTCCTGTTGTCTAAGGACCCTTTAGTGGCTGGTGTCTGCAAAAATGTTTCTTTGAGTATTTGGGAGCTGGAAGGATCAAGTGCCAGTTTTTTTATTTTTATTTTTTAACATATATTGAAGGGGCTGGCAAGATGCATCTGAGGGTAAAGGTGCTTGCTGCCAGGCCTGATGATTTGAGTTCAATCCCCATCACCATGGCAAGGTGGAAGAAGAGAACCGACTCCTCCAGGTTGTCCTCTGACTTCTGTTTGAATGTCATGGACTTTGTATCCATATACATGAAGTAAATAAATAAATAATAAATAAGTAAAAATAAAGAAAGAATTCTTAAAAATGATAATATGTGGGCTGGATAGCTGGCTCAGCAGTTGAGAATGCTAACTTTTCCAGAGGCTCTGTATTGGGTTCTCAGTACCCATGCCCAGCAGTTCACAACCACCTGTAACTCCAGTGCAGCAGATCTGACACCCTTTTCTGGCCTCTTTAGGCACAGGTTCACGTGCATGCATGTGTGTGCACACACACACACGAATAAAAGTTTAAAAAATTAAAATGGGTTGAAAATAATTTATATTTTATTAATAAAATTTGATAAATTTAATCTTATTTAGTTTTTTAAAAGGCATGTTTTATGTAGCCCAGGCTGTCCTGGCACTCAGTATGTAGCCCAGGTTGGCCTCACACTTAAGGCAGTCCTCCTGAATTCTGGGATTACAGGTTGTAGCCATCTTGCCCAGCTTCATTCAGTTTTATGGTTAGGAAAGTCAAGGCTCAGAAACCCAAGTCACAGACTAAGGATCCATCTCGGGAGAGAGCTCTTGCTTTAGCATCCATTCTATCCCTGGGCAGGAGTGGGGAAAGTGCAAATAACTGGCAAACCAATGAATGAGGCTGGGGTTCAACAAGCTGTTTCTTTCTTTGTTTTTAACATGCTGTGCTGTGATGTGGGATTTCCCTCTGTATGCTCATCAGTGTTGTATTGAAGTCATGTACAAAATTTACCCTGCATATTCGCCTAAACAGATATCTGTTACTAAAATAGGAAGAGGCTTGATTTGCTTCTTTTCTTTGCAAACTTCGTAGAAAGATTTAGACATGTGTATCTTGTATGTAGTAGGGTTTCAGAAAAGGCTTTGAGTCTTTGGAATGCACTGGTTTTGATCTCTGTGGCAGGGAGAGATGGCTCAGTGGTTAAGTGCACTTGCTGCTCTTGCAAGAACCCACACCTGCTCACAATTGCCTAACTTCCATTTCAGAGGCTCTGACAACCCCTTCTGGCTTCCACAGGCACCTGCATGCATATTGTGCACATAAAGAGAAATAGGCACATGCACATAAAATAGAATAACAACAACAACAGACCTGTGACAAACTGGGTCAAGCTAATTAAAATATTTTAATGTTTATTTTGTATGTGTACCATGTCAGAGGACAACTTTCAGAAGTCAGTTCTCTTCTTCTACCACTTGGGTTCTGAGACTTAGATGTGTTGAGCTTGGTGACAAGTGCCTTTACCCTCTAGCCTTCTTACCATCTCCAAGCTAATTGTTTTAAGGTAGTGGTAAGTATAAAGAAATACTTAAAATTAAGAATTTGCTAATTCTTCCATGACAATCCCCCATTTCTTCTTTTTTGCTTTGTTTTGTTTTGTTTTGTTTGTCTGGTTTGGGGCAGATTTGGGATGGGAGGAGATGGACAGAAACAGAATGCATTATGTGAAAACCTCAAAGAAATATAAGTTAAAAAAGAAGAATTCGTTACTTTTTAATTTTTTTTTTTTGAGACAGTCTCATTTTTGCCCAGACCGGCCTCAGACTCACTAGATAGCCAAAGATGGCCTTGATTCTCCTGTTTTCTCCTTCCAGCTGGATCAACAGGAGAGTAGCACCATACCTGACTTCCCAGCTAGAGATTTAACAGAACAGTTGCTCTTGGGGCTGGAGAGATGGATTGAGATTAAGAGTCCTCGTTGCTCTTTTAGGGGACCTGGGTTTTTGTCACCATGGTAACTCACAACTGCCTATAACTCCAGTTCTGTCCTCCAGGACTACCAGGTGGCACACATGTATGTTACATGCAGGAACTCACACATATACATAGAATAAAAACAAATATGTTTAAAAAGAAAACAAAGAAAAAGTTACCCTGTGTCTTGGTCAGTGTTCTATTTCTGTCACGAGACACTAGGACTGTGGTGACTCCTGCAAAGGAAAGCATTTAATTGGGGCTGGCTTACAGATCCAGAGGTTTAGTCCTCTGTCATCATGGTATAGAGTGTGGTGGTGTGCAGGCAGATGGTGCTGTGGAAGGAGCTGAGAGTTCTACATCTGGATCCACAGGCAGCAGCAAGAGAGAGCTGTTGGGCCTGGCTTAGCTTAGTTTTTTTTTTTTTATTAATTTATATATTTATTAAAGATTTCTGTCTCTTCCCCACCGCCGCCTCCCATATCCCTCCCCCTCCCCTAGCCAAGTCCCCCTCCCCCCTCCCTCTCAGCCCAAAGAGCAATCAGGGTTCCCTGCCCTGTGGGAAGTCCAAGGACCACCCACCTCCATCCAGGTCTAGTAAGGTGAGCATCTAGGCAGTTTGGATGCTCACCTTATTAGCTTAGGTTTTTGAAACCTCAAAGCTTACCCCCATTGACACACTTCCTCCAACAAGGCCACACCACCTAATCCTTTCAAAGAGTGCCCCTCCCTAAGCATTTAAATACATGGCAGCCATTCTCTGTGTCATGAAGTCTATGCCGTATAGTTTATGTCTATGGTGAGAAAAACTAATGCTCTTATCTTGAGTTCTGGCCAGTGTCGCGCTGCTTAGGCATTGTAAATAGAATCTGTTTGTTCTGGCCTTTGACTGTTTATTTTACCAGTAAACTGACAGGTAATAAAAACGTGATACTTCTCTCTTTCTTTTCCCTGCCTCCCTTCCTCCCTTCCTCCCTCCCTCCCTTCCTTTTTTCCTTCCTTCCCTCTTTTTATTTATTTATTTATTTATTTTTCCCATTTTCCAAGACAGAATCTCTCTTCATAGCCGTGGCTATCCTGGAACTCACTCTGTAGACCAGGCTGGCCCCAAATTTACAGAGCTCCTCCTGCCTCTGCCTCCAGTGCTAGGATTAAAGGCATAGGCTCCCTTGCCCTGCTAATTTAATACCTTTCTTTCCTACTAATTGTATACTATGTATATAATAGCAGGCATTCTTGTGTACTGTTCCTACTGAATAAGGATAAGTTTATAATTCATTGTTATATTTAATCTCTCTCTCCATTTAGAATCCAAGAGTCAGTTTTCCAAGAGAAAAACATTGGACAAGGAGCTAAGACCTGTTCTCCACAGACTTAATATTGTATAGGTCATCTTACCACTTGAGATCTCAGTGGCCTCATCTGTGAAAAAAAGAAAAAAAGAGAAAGCTAAAACCCCCAGCCTGTCTGAAGGTAAGTGTTTGGTTAAGAACTGTCTTTGTGAGAAACAAAAACAACTACCGCTACCAACGAGAATAAAGCACAGGGAAGAACATGGAACAGATGTAGTGGAAGCCTGATGTTGATGGTGGTGGTGGTAGTGGTGGTGTACAACCCAACACTCGGGAGGCAGAGGCAGGTGGATCTCTGTGAGGTTGAGACCAGTCTGGTCTACAAAGTGAGTTCCAGGACAGCCAGGACTACACAGAGAAACCCTGTCTCAAAAAACCAAAAATAAATAAAACAAAAACAAAAACAACCCCCCCAAACAATAACAAAAACAACAAACAACAATAAAACAAAATAACCCAGAAATAACCCAGACACAGTGGTGGCTTAAACACACACAATTTATTTTCTTGTTTAAAAGAACTTTCTTTATGGGGGGGAGATGCAGAGAGGAAGTAAAGACAGAGTTTCACTGTGTAGCCCAGGCTGGCCTTGAGCTGGCAGCAATTCTCCTGCCGTAGCCTTCTGTGTGATGGGATTACAAGTATTCAGCACCACATCTGGCTTAAAGTCATTCTTCTTTTTAAAAATGAAATTAATTTAGTGTGTGTGTGTGGGGGGGGTGCATGTACGTGTGTGTACTCATATATGTGTTCCCATGAGTGTCCCCAGAAGCCAGAGGAATCTGATCCCCATTGTGAACCACCCAACATAGGTACTGAGAATGGAACTTAGGTCAAGAGTAGTGTGTTCCCTTAAGCACTAAGTCATCTCTCCTTTTTTTTTTTTTTTAAATTTATTTATTTATTATGTACACAGTGTTCAGTCTCCATGCAGGTGCCAGAAGAGGGCACCAGATCTCATTATAGATGGCTGTGAGCCACCATGTGATTGCTGGGAATTGAACTCAGGACCTCTGGAAGAGCAGGCAATGCTCTTAACCACTGAACCATCTCTCTAGTCTATAAAATAATTGTTTTTAAATTTAAATTTTATTTTATGTGCATGTGTGTTTTGTCTGCATTCATGTCTGTGCGCCATGTATGTGCCTAGTGTCCCAGAGATTGGAGTAGGGTGTCATATCCCTGGAACTGTAGTTACAGGGGGTTCTGAACAGCTGTATAGATGCTGGGAGCTGAACTTAGGTACTCTGGAAGAGTAGCCAGTGCTCTTCGGGCTGAACCATCTCTCTAGCCCCTAAAAATCTCCCTCTCTCTCTTTTTTAAAGATTTATTTATTTATTAGGTATACAGTATTCTTGGTATTCTGTCTGCAGGCCAGAAGAGGGCACCAGATCTCATTACAGATGGTTGTGAGCCACCATGTGGTTGCTGGGAATTGAACTCAGGACCTCTGGAAGAGCAGGCACTGCTCTTAACCACTGAACCATCTCTCTAGCCCCTAAAATATCTCTTGAAGTCATAGTTCAGAATAGGCAGAGTGACTTCATAAAGTAGTCTGAGAGACCTAATCTCCTAGTTCTTGATCTATTGCCCCTAAGTTTCCCATAGTTCTCAAAATCAAAGATGGCTGCCAGACCTCCACTGTCACAGTGGGGTTCCAGGCAGCAGGAGAAAGACAAAGAAAAATGCATTCTGTCTCTTTGGAGACTCTCTCAACTGAAAGCTCAGGCTTGAAAGAAGCATAGCTGGATATGTGACTACCTTCGATAAAGTGGGGTTTGTACCACTGAGAAAGAAGGAAAGACTTGGATATCAGTGGGGACCAGGAGTTTCTGCCTCAGGTAGGGGGGCTTCCTCCTCTCGCCTCTGAGCTTGGGGCCTTGGCAGTGATGTCAATGATGGGTGCAGACCTCCGGCCTGACTACTGCCTAGAGAAAGAAATAGTGTGTTCATTATATTACCTTTCTGTTATTTTCTTGGGTTACTGGCTTTTCCTTCTAACTCTTTTTTTTTGAGACAGAATCTTGCTATTTGAGACAGCTCTGGCTGGTCTGGAACTTAAAATACAGCCAGGGTGTTGAACGAACCTGCCTCTGGTGTTGTGATTCCCGGCCTACGTCCGGGTGCTTGGCTCTGTTTTTCTTTCATTTTGTGATTCATGACAGAGGCACCTCTCTCTTGTTTGGAGGTTCGTTCTGGTTATTTAAAAACAACCACCCATACACGCTCAGTGGATTTCTGTTGTGCAACTGATGGCTGTGTAGATGTGAGCTGACATTTATCCAGCTGCAGGCAGTTACCTAAGCCAGACACTAGGATGATAGAGACCTTTTTCCAAGGGTGTCACCTGACCCGTCATCAAAAGCGACTGTGATAAGTGTGTCCCCTCTTGGTGTATTTGCATTCAGGATGGTCACAAAGCACACTTGCTTGCCTGCTTTGCTGGTTGAAAGGAGCTGATTGTTTAAAGTCACTTAGCTTTTAACCCGTCGATGAAATTTTTTTTCACTACTGGCCCTTGCATAATTTAAGTATACCATTTTGGGGGGCAGCATTAGAGTTGAAACCAGGACCTCACAATGCTCCTCAAATCCTCTCTACATATACCTAGCCTCAAGACATGCCAATATTCTTTTTCTAAAGCTTTCTTGTAAACATTTACATACACCCTATTCTGTCATTTAAATGGTTCAGATGGCCAGGTGTCGTGGGACACAGCTGCAATCCTAGAACTTTGGAGGTAGGTAGAGGCTGGAGGATAGGAGTTGGAGGCTAGCCTGGGGTACGAGGTTCAGTTGTCATTGTTTTGGTGTAAAAAAGTGAATTGAAATGAACAACCTTGAGAAAATGAAACAGCAGTTCAGGGAATTTAAGTGAGGAAGGATCTAAAGAGTCATTCAGGAGTTTAGTGTTTATAGGCAGGAGATAAAGAGAGATTAAGATTTTATGTCTATGAAGTGTGTTTACATTTTTACAAGCTCTTGTACATTTCCTCTTAATACTTGGGCATGGCCAGGTATGGTGTTAACAACTTCCGAGCGGCCTCGAACTCACTGTGGAACTGAAAATGACCTTAAACTTCTGACCCTTCAACTTCTTCCTCTCTATTGCTGGGATTGCAGGCAGGAGCCACCATTGCCTAGTTTTGTGCAGTCCCGGAACTCTTAAGCTAGCTCTCTCCCATCTGCAGTGTTTGGAGCTTCCTCGTTGGATTTAAAAGGCGTTTGACATTTGAGTCATCAGACTGTGTCTATCCCTGAATACCACTTTAATATCTCAGCTTTCCGTCCGCTTTGGTGGTTTGACATGGTCTTACTCTGTAGTCCAGGCTAGCCTCACACTTGCTACCATCCCTAAGTCTTAGCCTACTACATGCTGGGCTCTCAGCTTAGTTTAAAAAAATTCTTTTTTTCAGGGCTTGAAAGATGGCTTGGCAGTTAAGAGCACTGGCTGCTCTTCCAGTGGACCTGGGTTCGAGCCCCACCACCCACGTGGTGTCTCACAATCAGCTGTAACTGCAGTCCCAGGGGATCAGACACCCTCTTCTGGCCTCCATGTGTACTACATATACACGGTGCATAGACATACATGCAGGCAAAACACCCACATTTACAAAACTCAATGAATAAATAAATAGAATTTGCCAATTTTTTCATTAACAGAAAAATGGCTGTTTTGTGTATTTTTTTTTTTTTTTTTGGTTTTTCGAGAAAGGGTTTCTCTGTAGCTTTGGAGCCTGTCCTGGAACTAGCTCTGTAGACCAGGCTGGTCTCCAACTCACAGAGATCCGCCTGCCTCTGCCTCCTGAGTGCTGGGATTAAAGGCGTGCGCCACCACCGCCCGGCTTGTGTATTGTTTTTAAAGTAACTTTCCCCACTCTAAATTGCTTATTGAACCAACTGCCTTTCTTACTATATTAAAGGCTTCCACAGTGAGGAGGCATCTGTCCTCTTTATCTTTGCTTTCTGTTGTAATATCTGATGTGGGTACTTAACACATAAACATTTGTTTGAAGAAAACACACTTCAACCTTAAAGAAGAGCAAAAGAGAGGATTAAGGGAGGGAAAAAAATTAAAAGAAAAAAATGAAGGAAGGAAAAAGATTCATAAAGACAGGGGCAGGGCTAAGAAGATGACTCAATGGATAAGAAGGCTTGGTGTGCAAGCATGAGGATCTGAGTTCAAATCCCCAGAACTCAGGTAAAAGCTCGGCAGGATCTCTTATGTACTTGTAGCCCCAGCGCTTTGGCCTGTATGTGAACACATGCCACCACTCAGTATTCTCTCTCTGTCTCTCTGTCTCTCTTTCACACACACACACACACACACACACACACACACACACACACACACACACCCCACAGTTTATACTTACTGGATGACTGCTTGACTACTTGAGTGATTTCACAGCTAAGAAATCTGGCTCTGTGTGTGACTCAGAGCCTTGACTTGTTTTTTCTGGACTTGGAACTTGGGAGGTTTGTCTTGGGTTTACTGGATCCCTAGGGGAAGGCTCTGATTCCTGGACTCATGTTTTTCATGTTGTCTTATCATGGGGCTGGGGATGTACTCATTTGTCAAGCGTTTGCCCAGCATGCACCAAGCCCCCGGTTCAGCTGCCAGCACCTTATGAACTGGCTGCGGAGATGCACGCCTGTAGTCCTAACCCTCAGGAGATGAAGGCAGGAAGATCAGGAGTTTAAGTTCATTCTTGGCTATATAGTAAGTTCAAGGCAATCTGAAAAAAAAAAAGTCACATCATACTGCATCCTACTAGACTTGGTGGCTCCTGCCTGTGAGCTCAGCACTGGGAAGGGGGAGGCAGGAGTGCTTTGAATCTGAGGCCAGCCTGGACTGTACAGGGAGTTGAATGGACTTTAGGTTGTTCTGCCCTTAGAGAGTTTAGTGTCAGCCTGTAATGTTTGGCTCCATCTGCTGGTCAGCAGTTGGCACATTGTCTTCTTCGAGGTCTGTGTTGGAAGCTGAGGAATGACAAAGGAAAGATGGCCACGCCTACTGACCTGGTCAGGGGAGGAGACTGGGTTACCCCTCCCTTCCCTCAGCTCTCCCGGGAGACATTCATACATTTCCCAGTTGACGGAAGTCTGTAAATGGATCTGTCACTTTTGACGTTATGTTGGTGTTTCAGGAGATTTTTCTGTCGTTTCTTTTCCACCTAATGGATGTGGACACTTTCCATTTCTTTTTTTTTATTTTTTTTAATTTTTTTTTGGTTTTTTTTCGAGACAGGGTTTCTCTGTGGTTTTGGAGCCTGTCCTGGAACTAGCTCTTGTAGACCAGGCTGGTCTCGAACTCACAGAGATCCGCCTGCCTCTGCCTCCCAAGTGCTGGGATTAAAGGCGTGCGCCACCACCGCCCGGCTTACCGAGTCTTTATTAAGGACCTAAGCAATGTTTAAGTTAATTGTTCTAGTTATATCTAGAATGAGCACGAAAAGATTAAAATCTAATGGGGGATATGTTTTAAGTAGCTTTTTTTCTTTCTTCCTTTTTTTTTTGTTGTCATTGTCATTGGTTTTTATTATTTATCTACTTTTTGAGATAGGATGTCCAGGAACTTGCTCTGTAAATTAAGCTGGCCTCAGAATCAGAGAGATCCTCCTGCCTCGGCCTCCAGAGTGCTGGGATTAAAGGTGTGCGCCACCACTGCCCGGCGAGAATGGTTCATTGATCAGAAGGAAGTAGGCAGGACTGTTGTGATGGCTCAGCAGGTGAAGGCGCTCTGCCAGGCCTGAGGACCAGAGTTCCGTTCATCGACCCAGGTGGTGGAAGGAGCGAACCAGCTTCTGCGGGTTATCTCTGATCTCCACATGAAATAAGAAATGAGAGGCAGTGAATATTAAAAGGCAAAGTAGATAGAAAATCCTAAAGGAGATGGTAGATTTCACATTTGGGATTCCTGTGTTTCATTGATAGGATGGACTCATGGCTGTATGACATGTAGAAAAATAATGCTGCCGATGAAAACAGGGGCAGCCATACAAGCCGTATCATGCACAGTTCCATTTTGCTTACTGAAAGCTTTTAAAGATTAATTTAGACATACAGATTTTGTGTAGCATTTATAAAAAGATGTATTTATTTTCCTTTTATGTATGACTGTTTAGCCTGCATGTCTGTATATGACATGCATGCAGTGTCCAAGGAGGCCAGAGAGGGTGTCAGATCCCTGGGCACTGGAGTTACCAGCAGTTGTGATTCTCCTGTTTGTGTGCTGGGCCTTGAACCTTGGCCCTCTGGACGAGCAGCCAGTGCTCTTAACTGCTGCACCATCTCCCCAGTCCTGTGTTTTCTTGTCAGGCCCCATTACCTGGACGTTTCTTCTAATCCTATAACTTCGATTTCACATGCTTTGGTGCTGGAACTTTCTTGGTGTGACCATAAGCTGGCAGACTGCTTTCAGCTGTGTGTTCTTCCCCAAACTCTTTAAACGGTTTGTTAACCGAAAGCACTGACAGCTGTCAGCTGTGGAAGAACACCGCCAATCTGTGCTCTTTCCCAGGCGTCTCGTTCCTTAACTGCTCGCTCACATGATGTCAGAACGCTTCAGGAGCTAAGCTAACATGCTCGGCAGGTTGGGTCAGGTTCTTCAGCGTTCAGCCCAGATTTAGCCACTCTTCCTTAGCTGTGTTACTGCCTCTCCCACAAGAGCACACTGTAACAACTTTGGGAGACTGCCCTGTGATTTCAGACGTAATGTATCAGTGCCTTTGGCCAGCTATTTTTCTGATTGTCCTTCAGTGGAGTGCTCTAAAAACCGTTCACGGACTGGAGATGCAGTTTAGTGGGTAGAGAGCCTACTTGGATACAAGAAGCCCTGAGTTCATCCCAGCCTGTGGACCCACTGGATTCAGTGTTCTCGAAAAGAGGCTTGCACCGTAGATATATTCACAGTTGTCGCTGAAATATCTTGTATGGGATGACAAAATGAGCATTCCAATAAACAAGTCTGCAGGAACCGAAGGGAATGGCCTGGGACGTGGCTCAGTTTGCAGTGTGCTTGCCTAGTGTTCTCAAAGCCTTGGGGTCAATCCCCACTACTGCATAAACTGAGCATGTCAGTGTCCATCTATAGTCTCAGCACTCCGGAAGGTAGAAGCAGGAGGATCAGAAGTTCAAAGTCATTCTTGGTTGTTTACATCAGCTTACCCAAAAACAGACAAGCAATAAATAAACAAACGTTTTAAAATGTTTTTAAAATTTATGTATACTGATGTATACTTGTAATCTCAACATTTAGGAGGCTGAGGCAGGAGGGTCACCGTGAGTTCGATGCCAGCCTGAGCTATATAAAAAGCAAAAGCCCGTTCTCCCATGCCGGTCTCTTTCTCACTTCAGTGTTACTACTTCGAGCCGTGTGAGAGAGCGTCAGAAGTCTGTCAGTGTCTCTCCTTGACTGAAATCAGCTTTTGTCCCTCGCCCTGCGGTTCTGGGATCAAGCCCTTTGCCGGACACGTGCTGGATAAACACTCTACCCCCGAGTTCTGTTCTCAGCCACATTGCTGGAAGTTGTGAAACATCTGCTCCGTGTTAGGGGGGCACTGCTGACAGTTTGACATTTGCCCTAGTGGTGGGCACATCTGTCACATCAGCCAGTACCTGGGAAAACACTCTCGGGCCTGTAGTCAGTTTCTGCTGCCCTCGGCTGTGCTCAGGCTTCTCGTGGGGAACTCTGTTGTGTCTCACAATGTAGGGTAACACGACTTTGTGTTCTAGCTTCCTGCCCAGCGTCTGGTAAAGCAGTTAGTACCCACAAATGAGAAGGTCAGGCTGTTCCTCTCACAGCCGTGTTTGCCTCACCCAGCCGCTTCATTTCCTCTGCTTATGGAAGAATACTTGAATGCCAGACTATAACGCTTTTTTTTTTCCCTTGGTAGGCCTGGAGATTGAGTTTAGGGCTCTGTGTGTGCCAGGCAAGCACTCCACCATGGAACTGTGCCTGCAGCCTCTTGTCTGTGGTCCAGGATGGCCTTAAACCCTCTCAAGTCCTTCTGCCTCAGCCTTCTGAGTGCTATGGTCGCAGGCATGGAGCACTGAGCAGACCAGCAAGACATAGCAATAATGTGAAAAGTCTGAGGTCATGCCAGTAAGAAAGCCTGCAACAAAGCGTATGACGTCCAGGCAGTAAAGCCCGTGTGGCTGTTACCACCTGGACAATCAGTTTTTTCAATTAACTGAAAGGCAGTCCCTGATTTCTAAGTTATTAAGCTAAAGAATCATGTATTAAGTTGATAAGTACAGAATCAGTAATCTGAGTAAATTTAAACAGGACATATTTGAATTAGAAGGCAGATGGGGCTGGAGAGATGGCTCAGTGGTTAAGAACGCTTGTTGCTCTTGCAGAGGAACCGGGTTTGGTTCCCAGAACCCACATGGCAGCTCACAATTGTCTGTAACTCCAGTTCCAGGGTATCCAGCTCCCTCTTCTGAGCTCTCCTCAGGCGCTACATGGATGTGGTGCATAGCTATACATGCAGGCAAAAACACTCATAAAATAAATAAATCTGGAAGAAAATTAAAAAAAAAAAGAAGGCTAAGATTGTACTCGCATAACGGAGGCAAGAACTTCCTCCTAACAGCTGTCCTGCGACCTTCACACGTTCATGGTGGTACATGCGCACACACAGACAAAATAAATAAATAACAACAACAGGGGCAGAGGTTGTCAGCTGTACATAACAGTGTGTGTGTGTGTGTGTGTGTACACGCCTATCTTATCATATTAGCACACAAATAGGAAATGGAACTGGCTTAGCAGTGCTGGTTTCAAGTAAAATTGGCCTAAGGTAAATTGAGACACAAAGTCACTCAAATAGTAAAAGGCTAGAAGATCTTAAATTTATATAACCTCATGCTTAAATAAAAATTAAAAGAATTGTCAAGACAATTATGAAGAAAGCAGATCATGTTTTTTTTTCCTGTTAGTGACAGAACAAAAGATGAAATTGCTAAGAATATAAAATTTAGACAATACAAAATTATAAAGCATGGCTAGTATAGATGCCAAGCATGGGTTACAAATTTTATCTTTTCTTCACATTAAAAACATTTAGCTGGAATTTTTTTTGCAGTATCCCTTTTGTAAAATTGAAAAATGAGGCCTAGAGGGAGGGCTCAGCCGTTAAAGGCTAAGCTCACAACCAAAAATATAAGAGTTCAGTTCCCAGCACCCATGGCTGTACCTCCAGGTACCAATAAAAAAAATTGAAAAATGATTTTATATCATGTAATTTACACACACACATACACAGAGGCACATACACGGGCACACATGCACACAGACACACACACATAGACATACACCCACACACCATCTCACTGTGTAGCTCAGACTGATCTGGAGTTCACTGTGTAGTCCAGACTGACCTCAAGCTAACAGGTTTTCTGCTTTAGCCTCCAGAAACTGGGCTACAGCATATATCCCCATACTGAGCTACAATCTATCTCGATTTAAAGTGTTCAGTTGACTGCTGTTTAGTACACTCTGATGTTGTACAGCTGTCCCCTCGATCTGCCTTAACAGATTTTCCTTCCACTAAATAAATTCTTTCCCCAGTAGCCTTTACTTCTGCTTCCCTCTCCCATGCCCTCATCCCTGAGCAGTGATAATTTCCTTCTCTCGGGATTTTCCTATTGGAGGCATTTTACCTGGACTGACCTGTATAATGTATGTCCCTTTTGCTCTTGATTGTATTTATCATTGTATTTGCTTTTTAAAACCACAGATATCTCCTTAAAAATCTCAATCTTTGACTTTTCAAAATTACTAAAGAGCAAAATAGCCACTAGTTTTAAATAGCATATCATGATGAATTGTCTGAGCCGTGTAAAACTAAAACGGGACCCAGAATGATTGAATGTAGGCCCATCATCTTCTCAGCCTAAGCATTGCTCTTGTCCACCCAAAGCAAGCCAGGAGTTAGGGCAGAGCCTCTGTTTCCAGAGTGTGGCATTTTCTTGGATTTACCTCTTTTCCAGTTGTCTCTCTATAGGAACTTCCTTTGGTAGTCGTCCTATGCTGTTCTTGTGGTTGGCTTTTGTGTACGAGCACTGGTACCCAGGCCTCTTGCTTTACCAGTATAATGTTAGGCTTGCTCCATAAGCCCTGTTCAAGTAGAGGTTTAATTTAAAGGTTTTTGTAAATTGTTGAACCTAGTAGTTTTATATAGTTGGTTTGAGTACAGCAGTTTTATTTTTTTTAAATATTTATTTATTTATTATGCATACAATATTCTGTCTGTGTGTATGTCTGCAGGCCAGAAGAGGGCACCAGACCTAATTACAGATGGCTGTGAGCCACCATGTGGTTGCTGGGAATTGAACTCAGGACCTTTGGAAGAGCAGGCAATGCTCTTAACCAATGAGCCATCTCTCCAGCCCCCAGCAGTTTTATTGGTATTTCTGATTAGGTGCCAGAAAAGACCTTTGCTTTATCCACTTAACAATAGCCCGAGAGGCCAGCTCTTCAAAGCCACCTCAAGAGTTTGTGGAAGAAGTCCACAGCGAAGCAAAACTGAGATTAAAAGTTCTCTATCTGAGGGATTATGGAATAAATTCACACATGTGCTGTCCGAGTCATGTTCTTTATTCTTCTGTCTATTTTCTGTCTTCTTATTTTCTTCTGTGTTCTAATTCTTTCTAGTTCTCCTTGTTTCAATTCTCTGTTCCAGTTGCCCCTGCTTCTCTGTTCACCTAGCTTAAATACATTTTTTTCTTCAGGAGGCTTAAGGTGAAAAGATAAAAAAAATTGTATGAGCTACATCTCATTGTCATAGCACATTTCTTGGGTGAATGATAAGGATCCGAGCCACTTACCATGGCAACACAAGGTTTCAAGGTTCCAGGTGTAAGACTGTGACCAGAGGCTGGGTCACAGTGCCCAGGTGAGACAGGCTACAGAGAGATCTGCACAGAGAGTCGGGTCTTACCAGTCAGACTTGGCAAGCGAAGAATTGATCCGATTCTTTTAGCTTGCTTTGTGCTAATAAACCTTGGTAGACATCTGCCAATCTGATGTTGTGCATATCTGTAAAGTTTTTAACTTATGATCCATATACAGAAACATTTAGTCTAGTTTGAACTTGCTCTGAGTGAAAATGAGCTAATTGTATGTAGCTTGTCTTAGATTGGGGGGAAATGGTTGTTTCCTTGTGTTTGTCTAATTAAGAGGAACAAGGCAGGCTTTTAAGTGTCTTACAGTCCTTGTTGGACAATAGCTCTAGTTATGAAACATATCCTAGTATACTCTCTATATATTAAAGTTATAGTGCTTAATGAGAAGTCATCTTCCTGACCACCCAGGGATATATGTGCCATAAGATTGAGATGCAATCATGAGATTACATGTACTATGGTGCAGGTATTGGGGAGACACCATAGCTACTTTTGCCCATGTGAAGTTACAGACAGGAGCAATGGTTTCCTGAATCAGTGGTCCCGTAGGCCTTGCCTGGATGGGCTTCTCCATCAGAGAATCACTCCTCTGGTGGGTTGACATCTGGACATTAGTTGTCACCTGCTGCAACTCCCACAGCCTCTGACACCCACTAATTTGATAGTGGGATTTATAAACTTAAAGAATACTGAGGTTGAACTGGATGTGGTGGTCCAGGCCTGTAAAAGGCAGGAGAATCAAGAATTCAAGGTTATCCTTGGTTACACAGAAAGTTGAGACAAGCCTGGTCCACATGACCCTTATCTCAATAAAGGACCTATAGTAAGGTCTAGAGAAATCCCCCAAGTTAGAGAAGTTCCGTGGCTGGTTTGTGATGACACAGCTACCTACAGGTGTGTCACAGCTAGCACTGGAGTGTAGACCTAAGGGGCAGTGGGGAGATGTCTTAGTTGGCAGAGTGTTCATTGTGCAAGAATGAGGATTTGAGTTTGACTCCCAGAACCTACATAAAAAGCCAGGCTTGGTGGCAAATGCTTGTAATCACAGCAAAGGGGCAGTGAAGACAAGTAGATCCCTAGCCAGCCCCCTAAGTCTACCTAGCAAGCTCCAGGCCCCAATGAGAAACCTTCTCTTGGAAAACAAGGTGGGCAGCTTGTGAAGTCTCTGGCCACCACGTGCACACACCCCATCTACATACAAAAATGGAAACAAAGAATATAGACCTAAATTTGATTATGCCCTACTGTTAGGTATTAATTTCTATTACTACATTTGGCTCAGTAGGCTACACCTCCCCTAGTGCAGGGGATGAAACCCAGGGCCTTGTGCATATTTGGCAAGTGCTCTATTGCTCAGTTACACCCCCAGTCCCCAAACTACCTTGAAGACAAACATTCTAAACAGTAGAGCAGATGAAGGCGAAGTGATGAAGGGCAGTGGTTTCTATTGCTTCAGAGTTAGCTGTAGGGCTAGATAAAAGAGATTGTGGGGCCCTTCCCAGGTCTCTGGTTTACAGGGTCTGCATAGGACTGGGAATTTGCATTTCTTCCAAGGAGCTGCTCACAGGTAGCCTGCCAATTGGGCATCAGTCACTTCGGGTCTCAGCCCTGCTCTGTGACTTCTGTGTACCGTTTCTGCTTCCTGTACGTCTTTCTCCATGCTTTGCATGTCCTTAGCATTATTCTTGATCTGACCCCTAACATAAGCCTTCATGTAGTGTCAGATAGTGGTCGTTTCTGATCCTTGCATGTCCTTAGCATTATTCTTGATCTGACCCCTAACATAAGCCTTCATGTAGTGTCAGATAGTGGTCGTTTCTGATCCTTGCATGTCCTTAGCATTATTCTTGATCTGACCCCTAACATAAGCCTTCATGTAGTGTCAGATAGTGGTCGTTTCTGATCCTTGCATGTCCTTAGCATTATTCTTGATCTGACCCCTAACATAAGCCTTCATGTAGTGTCAGATAGTGGTCGTTTCTGATCCTTGCAGGAGACTTTCATAACTATGAATAGTTATGAAAATGGAATAAAACTTGAACTACAGTATTCAAAATATTTGAAACCTTTTACTCTTTTGTTTTAGCCTCTGACCTCCTATTTGTGAGAGTTGAGCGTAATAATCACCACACTACAGAAACCTCTTCAGCGTCCTGCCTAATAGACACACACCTTTTTGTTATTGTCTTTTTGAAACAGTCTCTTCTATATAGTCTGATTGGCCTGGAACTTGGTATGTAGATTAGGCTAGCCACAAACTTGCTGCAATCCTCCTGCCTCTACTTCTTGAGTTCTTTGATTACAGGGGTGTGCCATCACACTTGGCCTATTTGGTATTTTATTGACCTATTTATTTGAAAGCAGATATTGGCTGTTTATGGTTTTGTTTTGTTTTGAGACAAGGTTTCTCTATATAGCCCTGACTGTCCTGGAACTCTCTTAGACCAGGCTGGCCTCAAACTTACATTTGCCTCCTGAGTGTTAGTGTTAAAGGCATGCCCCATCATTGCCTGGATGTTTTTTGTGTTTGTTTTTGTTTTTTTTTAGATTCATTCATTCATTCTCTGAGTGTGCATATGCATCGGACATATGTGGCGGCCAGAAGACAGCTTTCAGTGCTTAGTTCTCTCCTGCCCATCAATATGGGTCCCAGGAACCAGACTCAGGCTGTCAGTCTTGCTAGTAAATGCCTTTACCCACTGGGCCATCTTGCCAGCCTGGCTGGTTTTCCACTTTTTAAAAAAAATTGTTGTTTGTTTATTTTTAATACTTATATATTTTATCTTTGTCTGTCTGTACATTTGCATGCCGTACTGACAGAGGCCAGAAGAGGGCACCAAATCCTCTGGAACTGGAGCTGCAGGTGACTGTGAGCTGTTAGATGTCTCTGAACATCGCAAATGCTTTCGACTGCTGACCAGCTCTGCAGCCCTTTGCTTTATTTGCTTTTAAAGATTTATTTTTGATTTTATGTATATGGATGTTTTGTCCTTGTGTGTATTTGTGTACTACATGCATGCCTGTGGAAGCCAGAATTTTCTCTGGAACTGGAGTTTTGTACAGTTGTGAGCAATCTGATGTGGGTGCTAGGGACTGAGTTGGGTCTCCTGGAAAAGCATCAAGTACTCTTAACTACTGAGCAACTTCCGTAGCCTCTTGTATTGAGCATTTGGTAATTAACTTTTTTTTCCCTGCCTCTTCTGCTTTTTTTTTCCTTTCCCTTTCCCTCTCTTCCTCCTTTCCTTCTTCCCTCCCTCCCTCCCTCCCTCCCTCCCTCCCTCCCTTCCTTTCTTTCTTCCTTCTTTCCTTCCTTCATTCCTTCTTTCTTTCTTTTTCCCCCCTGAGACAGGATTTCTCTGTGTAACCCTGGCTGACCTGGAGCTCACTCTGTAGACCAGACTGGCCTCGAATTCAGAGATCTGCTTACTTCTGAGCGCTGAATTAAAGGCATGCACCATCACCACCCAGCTTGGTTTCTTTTTTCCTTTCACGTTTTTAGTTAGTGTACAGAATAATGGGTTTAATTATGACATTTTCATAATGTGCATTGTGTTTTGTTTCTGTGTGCTCCCCACTGCCCCCTCCCTTTTCCACAAATGCCCCCTTTCTGGTTTTATGTCACAGTTGTGTAAACACAGGGTTTTAGTGTCGATTCCTCACGTGACATTAGACGGGCAATGTTTTATATCCACCACCCTTCTACTTTTACCCTCTCATGTCTACATCTTTTTTTCCCCCTTACCCACCCTCTCATGTTACGCTCATTTCTTATTCCCAACCATAGTCTAAATGTTTACTTTCTTTTGTTTATGTTTTGATGCAGCTTCTCCCTACCCAGAGTGGCCTGGAACTTAAAACTATGTAGACCAGGCTGGCCTTGAACTCATGGCACTCCTCCTGCCTCAGCTTCCCTCGTGCTGGGATACAAGAGTGAGCCACCGTGTCTCACTTTCAAATGTTTCCTTATATATGCAGTTTAGAAGTCGAAGTTTTGTTTCTTGTGTTTTTTATTTTGTCTGAAAAAAATTTCTCCCTTAATTTCTTTTCTGCTTCTGATTATAGCTATGCACCACCACACCGGGCTCTGTTTATTTTGAGACAGGGTCTTACCAAGTAGCCCATGCTGGCCTGGGACATACAATCCTGCTTCAGCCATCAGAGTACTAGGATGATAGGCCCATGCCAACTCACAAAGCTCTCTCCTGATTTTCTTTGGTGATTGATTGCAAGCATCAGTTTTTAAAATTTATTTTCACCTCATTTCCTAGAGGTTTTTTTTTTCCCATTTGGCCTCTTGGGAATGAGTGTCTGAATGAGGTGGCGCTGGCACCGGGAATACATGTCACAGCCTTGTAGCATCTTTCCAGGATTTGCTGTAATGACGTCTTCATTTCAGATGCGGTGGAAGATCATCCAGCTGCAGTACTGTTTTCTCCTGGTTCCGTGCGTGTTTACTGCTCTGGAAGCCGTGCCTATAGATATAGATAAGACCAAAGTACACAACACTGAGCCCGTGGAAAGCGCAAAGATAGAACCACCAGTAAGTGCATGGGTGGATCAGAATAACTGAATGAATTCTATGGTAAGGGAGTATGAGGATGCCTGCTAACTGACTCACAGGTGAAATTCTGTGAAGTATTGCAGATGTTGACTGTGCATAGAATCCCATATTGAGCAACTGTTTCTGAAGGGTACTGGGCAGGAGCCAGGTGATATAACAGTGGCCACTGCTATTTAGTGTAGTTGGTATGTAGAAGAATTAATCATAGGACATTTTTAATGTTGGCAATAATCATCCAAAAAGATAAATACTGTTATTTTGGAAAGATTGAGGGATGATCATGGGGAGAAACTATTTTTCCCCCAGAAATCCATTCACACCACTGAGTTGTTGTTTTTCAGTGGTGGGAATGGAACCTGGAGTACATTCTAGGCAAGCACTCTGCCCCTTAGCTACATACCCAACCTTAAATCTTCACTTGCTAGACCACACAGGACATTTACACTTGTTTTATAATAAGCCGTGATATTGGTCCCAATTCAGAACACTTCCTGACCACTGAAACTGTCAGAGGACATTCTTTCATGGTGCCATTTTGCTAGAAGTTGTTTTTCAAGATGCAAGTCTTTCTGTTCAGACCAAGGCAAACCTTTTGAACTGGGCTGTTTCTGATCCGAAGGATACCGGGCTTTACTACGATGAATACCTCAAGCAAGTGATTGACGTCCTAGAAACAGATCAGCATTTCAGAGAGAAGCTCCAGAAAGCAGACATAGAGGAAATAAGGGTGAGTGGAGCTCAGCTGCGGGCGGCAGAAAACTCACATAGAAGAAATAAGGGTGAGTGGAGCTCAGCTGCGGGCGGCAGAAAACTCACATAGAGGAAATAAGGGTGAGTGGAGCTCAGCTGCGGGCGGCAGAAAACTCACTGAGAGGTAGATCAGACGGGTGGGTCTGGGCTGTTGTGTGTCAGAGGGGTAGAAGACAGACACGTGGCCTGTATGAAGCAGTGGGAAATGACAGGAAGGCATCCTTCCCAGCAGAGATTTTGTCAGAGCTAACCTGTAGAAGGAAGAGGGAGGGGCTGGATGGTGAATGAGCCCAGCAGAAATTATGTCAGAGCTAACCTGTAGAAGGAAGAGGGAGGTTCTGGAGGGTGTATGAGCCCAACAGCAAAGGCTGTGACTCATGCCATGTATAGGAACCACTCTGGACTTAGAAATAGAGGCCATGAGTGGCCAAATAATGGTGTTGGATTCATGGGCCAAATGGCAGGGAGCTGTGGACAGCAAGTGCAGTGGCTTGGATCGTGTTCTGAGCACGTTATTCCAAGCTGAGGAGCGGGTTAGGGCCTGAGTCTTTGGTCAGTTCCATATTAGCAGATAAGGTTATGTTACTGCAGATAAGATCTTATGTTACTGCAGCAGGTGCAGCCGTTTGCCTCCATCCTAAGATACTGTTATGTGTGATGTCCTGGTCATATTGAAAATGTACAGTTGCACAGGTTATACAGGACACTATTCCATTATGTATTTATGCACCATGGGTTTCAATGTGTGTGTGAGTTCTGGAAATAATCCCTTATCTGGGGGCTAAACTGAGGAAGGGCTGTTGTAGGTTTTAACTTCATCAGTTGAGAAGACATTTGAGTGTTTTCTGCTGATTTTGGCTAGTCTGAGTAATGCTGCTGTGAACAGTGATGCTCAAGTTTCTGTGTTAACATATTTCAGCCTCTCAGTGAGTCCTGGGGATGGAATTGCTGGGTCACATGCCCACTCTGCTTTTAGCTTTTAAAAGAACTGCTTAGAAGGAATAGTTGGTTTCTGTCTTTCAAGGCAGGGTTTCAGGTAATCCAGGCTGGTCTCAAGCTCACTGTATAGCCAAAGCCTTTAAACTCCTGATCTTCCTGCCCCCACACTTCAAGTGCTGGGGTTCTAGGAAGGAGTCATCCCAGCTGAAATGAGACTTCTGAGAGGAATGCTTTTATAATGTCGAATTTATGCAAGTTAGCCAAACTACTACTAACTTAAGATAATGCTATTTAAAAACAATTGCTTTTGTTTTTAATGTGTGGGTGTTCTACGTGTGTGTGTGTGTGTGTGTGTGTGTGTGTGTCATGTGCACGCAGTGTCCGCAGACATCAGATAAAGTGTTGGGTCCTCTGGATCTGGAGGTGCCAATGGTTGTGAGCTGCCATGTGGGTCTGTTGGAAGAGCAGCCTGTGCTCTTAACTGCTGAGCCGTCTCTCCAGTTCCTACAATGCTATTTTTACTCTGACACCTTGGGTCTCAAATGGAATATACTAGGTAAAATTAATTTATTTATTTTGTTGACAGAGCGGGAGGCTGAGCAAAGAGCTGGACTTAGTAAGTCACCACGTGAGGACAAAACTCGATGAACTGAAGAGGCAAGAAGTAGGAAGGCTGAGGATGCTTATCAAAGCCAAGCTGGATTCCCTTCAAGGTGGGTTCTGGACAGATGGGGAGGGCACGTCCAGTACCTGCTTGCTGAGGCTTGGTTTACATAAAGTGCCTATAGCATGCTCTTCTATCTGCATGGTATGAATGTATTCATGTGTGTGCCTGAGTAGTGTGTGCACACTCATGTGTGTTTATGCAGAGAGGCCAGAGGTTAAGGTTCGATGCCCTCTGAGACTGGTATTTGCTATTTTCTCATGCTTTTGCAGACACTGGCATGAACCACCACCTTCTTCTGAAGCAGTTTGAACACCTGAACCACCAGAATCCCGACACGTTTGAATCCAGAGATTTGGATATGCTAATCAAAGCGGTGAGGGTGTGCCCCCAAGTGGGGTCTTGATGTTCCCTTGAGGACCTGAATTTGACAGATAAACTCAATGGAGGGAACACAACTTCTGTGGGCTCTGGAGAGCGTGCATCTTCCGAGGAAGGCTGCTTAAGCTTCCTCACTGCAGATAACATTACCAGCATAGGTGTACATGGCTCATCCATGTCCCCAAATCCAAAATACTGCCAACTCTGAACAAGGCTTGAACTAGCCTCTCACAATGGTATCTGTAGTTTTTATTTGGACTTAGTAAGGAAGTCCTGCCTATGAAGGTTCTATGGAAGAATCAGTTTCCTTTGCCAGCTTTTCCCTACTATTTCTTGGCATGAGGAAGTGTGACTTAAGTCTCTTCCTCCATCTCCATTTGGCCTTACTCCCTGGGCCCTAAAATTTGGAAAATACCTTAAATATTTTATTACTAGTATATTTATTTTATATATGATATATTTATATAATATTTATTGTTATTATATAATTATCGTATTACTATGTATTATATTTGTATGTGGTGCTAGGAGTGTAACTCAGGATTTCATACATGTTAGGGAATGCTGGGAATACTGGTATGAGCTGCCACATCTGGCTAGCCCTGGGGGTTTTAAATTAGAGTTTGGGGACCCATTGTAGTAGTTATGAGAAGAACTAACAAACTTAATGTTTAGTTGGTGGTTATGAAATTTAGTGAAATAGCACTCAACCTCTTTTCATTCCGTGTCACATCCATGTTTGGCCTAGTTCTTTCTTTTTGAAGTCAGTTTATATTTTGCTTGTCTTGGATAGTTCAATATTTGTTTGCTCTACTCTTTTATCCCACATCTGTTGGAGAGCACAACAGATTATTAGAGCTGTTTCATTGTTCTAGAGAGACAGCTCCGGGCTCAGCTGTGAGACCCTGCCTCACTGAATGGGGTGGAGAACAAGGAAGGAAGACTCCAGCACGCACCTCCACACACTCCTGCACACAAATGCCCCCCCCCCCACGTGACCGCACACACACACTCACAGGCACCCTGCACACATGCCTGTGAGAGGAAGAGACAAGAAGGAGCGTTTGCACTTCCCCAGCATGCTGATTTGAATGTGCTGTAACCTAGGCAACTGCAGATCTGGAGCAGTATGACCGCACGCGGCATGAAGAGTTTAAGAAGTATGAGATGATGAAGGAGCACGAGCGCCGAGAGTTCTTAAAAACACTGGACGAGGAGAGGAGAAAACAGGAAGAATCCAAATTTGAAGAAATGAAGAGGAAGCATGAAGACCACCCCAAAGTCAATCATCCTGTAAGGACTGTGATTTATGGAAACCGTATCTAGATGAAGTGAATTCTTTGTAGCCGAATTTTATCCTAAGTTTAGCACATAATTCTCGAGTCTTAATTCTGAAAAGTTCCTCAGACATATATTTTTTGAATCTCTGTACGTAGATTATAATTTGTTTTGAGCAATTTCTTAAAATTGGTTCACAGGGAAGCAAAGATCAACTAAAAGAGGTTTGGGAAGAGGCTGATGGATTGGACCCTAATGACTTTGACCCCAAGACATTTTTCAAATTACATGGTAACAGATTTGATACAAATATTGATATTTATATCTGCTGTTTGAAAAGTCTTTATTTGATTTCCTCGTTATTGATCGCTGTGATGGTTTGCTGTCGAGTTCTACCAATAGTAGAATGTTTGGACATTTTCCTTCAGATGAACTTGTTAATAGTCTTTTAGCTGATCTCAATAGATGATATTTTAGATCTTAGCCGTGTCTTTCTGCTTGCTTTTGCTATTGAATCATTGTGTGACTCATCCAGAGCCCTCTAAACTGGAGCTGCTTCTGTGGCTGGTTAGGTTATCTCTAACAAGCTTCACATGACGGAATTAAAACTTTGCTAAGCTTATTTGGTGGTGACACCTGTAATCTCAGCACTTGGGAAGCTGAGGCAGGAGGATCGCTGCATATGTTAGGCTATCCTGGACTACCTAGTAAATACCAGGCCAGTCAGGGCTACATAGCAAGACTATGCTAATTTTTTTTTAAAAAAAAAAACTACTTTTAGTCATATAGAAACTGCTCTGTCTCTCTGGAAAGAAATAGAGATGTGCTTTTCTAAAACACGATTACGAACTGTAAATGTAGAATTGTCCCTTGGTCTGATCAGAGGCCTAGTGGGAAATTTGAAGCCCTACCTGAAGCTGATGGTCACTTCGCATCAGCACTGCTTTTGCAAACCATTGTCGTTGTAGTTTAAGTATCTGTTTCTGAAGGATTCAAATCTGCTTTTGCGTTTGTAACTACTGAACTTTAGATGTCAACAATGATGGATTCCTGGATGAACAAGAGTTAGAAGCGCTGTTCACAAGAGAGGTAAATGACTGACGGTGACGTCCTCAGCCCCACCTGCCTCGTTCCCCCTCCCTCACCTCCTCTTCCTTCATGATGGTTTTCACATTTTCTTTTCTCAGTTGGAGAAAGTGTATGACCCCCGAAATGCAGAGGACGATATGATAGAAATGGAGGAAGAAAGGCTTAGGATGAGAGAACATGTCATGAATGAGGTATGCTTTAAGGTTAGGGTGTGGGTCATTTCTGTCATTCATCAAGTTCTTGCATTAATTCTTATCACAAGATGGAAGAATAAATATACAGTTTTTTTTATATTTACTTATTTTTATGTGTGAGTGCTTGTCTATATGTACATATATGCACTTGTGCATGCCTGATACCTGAGAAGGGCCTGAAGAAGATGCCTGGTCTGGAATTGGAGTTACAGACAGTTATGAGAGACCATGTGGGTGCTGGGAATTAAACCTGGGTCCTCTGTAAGAGCAGCAAATGCTTTTAACTGCGGAGCCATCTCTCTAACCCTCATCATAGGTATTTAATTGGATTTTGTATTTGTGACTAGAATATTATACTGGATTTCTTTAGCAAAATAATTAGTAACCACTTTAAAATATTTTACAGGATTTTGATACCACTGTATATCAGCAGTAAATATTTTGGGGCAGGAAAAGCAAAGATGTTTTATAGTAACATTTTTAAAACCTACATAAACTTTTATGGGTTGAAAAGCCCTAGTCAGCAATCTAAAATGCACCAGAATTTCACACTTTCTGATCACTGACAAAGATACAAGATGTAGGAAGGCCTGTACTATGAATTTTTATGTTTCATGCATCAAATTACTTACAAAATTGTATAAAGTTGCCTTTAGGCGATATGTGTAAGTTGTATATATGAACCATAAATCAATTTTGTTTGGGGGTCCCAACCCCAAGAAATGTCATTATGTATGTGCAAACATCTCTGTAGCACAAATAATAAAGATCCAGAGACAGATATTGGGGTTCAACCTGAAGGTCAGAAAAGCAAAACAGCCAGCCACTGAATCTTACCTCTACCTCAGTCTGAAATGGCGATCCTGTTCCAGGGATCTCAGAATGAGACTGTGTCTGGGAACTGTCTCTTCCCATTTTCTATTCCTCTCTAGCGCTGGGATTAAGGGCATGCACCACTACCTCCTGTTTCTATGGCAAACTAGTGCGGCTACTGGGATTAAAGGTGTGTGTCATTGCTGCCTGGTCTGTAAAACTGGCCAATGTGACTGTTTTACACCTCAGGCAAGCTTTATTTATTAAAATGCAAATGAAATGCCACAACATATCTCAAAATTTCCTTTTAGAAACCCAAACTCTAAAACCACTTCTGGTCCCACACATTTTGAATAAGGGGTACTCAGCCCACACTAAGAAGATTCCCAAGTTCTGTTACCTTAATAATTATGACAACAAATATTTACATCTTGTTTACCTTCTGTAAATTTCAAGGTTAGGGAAGGAAGTGCTAACTCAGCCAAGCTGTGGCTAGCATGCTCTGGCTTTTTGGTGTACTTCATTCGCAGGCTGCGGGAACATTCTCTCACTGGATAAAATAAGGGACATAGGGAACTCAAGACCTTTCATGGAGCGTGTAAGACTCATGCCCAGCCATACCAAGCCTCATGTCTGCTCACATCCCACTGACCGAAGCCGGTCAGTGAGGAGACGATGGGTACCTCTCACAGGCTGTTTCAACAACACACGCTGAGCTAGAGGCAGAGATGTAGAACATGTAGCACAGAGCAGCAATGGCAGTAAAAACACAAACCATCATGGAGACCTAAATTTTCAATTTCTGTCTTTTAGAGCAATTGGTTATTTATCGCCTTTGCTTGTTCAGTGAGTTGTCCTTTCTCCCTTGACTTGGGTCTCCAGGAACAGAGTGACCCATGTTGCTAAGTAACTGACAGATGTGAATGGAAGGACGATGGCCTCACACAGTGTTTGATCTAGTGTGTGAGCCTGCTGCATTCCCCCCACCCCCAACAGAGACACGTGGCTGGAGACTAGCTGGCCTCACTCCATCCTCGCTATGAACCCAGATCACTAGCAGGCTCTCTGCCTGGCAATTCTAATCCCTGGTCCACTAATGTCTCCATTCCAGCATCCAACTCTCACATAACCTGGGCCCTCCTTAAAGCCTCAAGATGCTCCTCTTCCTCTGCCCTTTCTTTCAGTGTCCTACAAAGATAGGGGCAACCAAGAGAAATTTGATCTTTCCCTACCAAAACTTCTAGCCACTCTGACCCTTCATTTTGCCTTGCGTCTGATCCGTGGGTAATCATGGCTACTGCGCCTGTTGAAGGCCCTCTCCTTCATGTGCTCCGAGTCCAGGTCTCTCTTTAAGGACATTCTTCACGCTGCTGACTCCCCTTTGTCTCCTTGGGCCAGGTTTCATCTCTCTGCTGGATCACTCCCTCTAGAGGGCAGATGTGGTCTCCTCTTTTCCACCCTGGGAACCAAACCCAGCTCTTAGCCTTGCTGCCTTTCTCTTCCACAGCCAGCCTGTTCCCAGGGTCCTGTCCTCCCCCCTCCCCCTTTGTCTCCTTTCATTTTCTCCACAGCCTGTGCTAACTGTGCTGTGACCTCCTCCATCCCCGTTAGTCCATCCCGTCAGGGCACCGCTGTCCTTGCCCGTGCTGCATGGTTTTGACACTCTGATACAGTTCATACTCTTCAAGCCTTCAGAATCCTCTGCCCATCCCTCCTCAAGTCTGAATGTGACAGTGCCCAGGGCTGTCCCTGGCCTTGTTCACCTTTCAGCTCCCGTTCATTCATTCCTTGGGTGGCATAGGATGCTCTCTGTCGGCGTATATGCTCTATAGACTGAAACTAGAAATGCAGGCATTTGTGAACCACTAAGTGGCTCCTGGGAATTGAACTCTGCTCTTCTTTAGGGACAGCAAGTGCTCTTAATTTCTGAGCCATCTTTCTAGCCCCAGGGTAGCTGCTTGACTTCAGTGGTTTCAGTGGGAATGTTTGATCTTTCAGTGCTGAACTGGGGCCCCTGTAGAGTGGGGAGGTTAGTATGGACTGCCAACTGAGGCCCGGTCTTATAGACCCAGTGTCAGACGAATTTCATTGTCATTAAAGTTCACCGTTGTAACTGAGTTTACCAAGAACTGTATACTGTAGAGGACTTGGAGAGGCCGTTGACTTCTGCTTTGGTTAGATACTATTTCTTTTAAAAAAGTTGAACCAGATGTGGCGGCAAGTGCCATCTTAGTCATCGTTCTGTTACTGAGAAGAGATACCACAGCAAGAACAATTCTTATAAAAGAAAGCATTTAGTTGGGGGCTTACTTACTGTTTCAGAGGCTTTATCTGGTCCTGTCCTGGCAGGGAGCATGGTGCGGGAGGAGGAGCTGAGAATTATAATCTGCAGGTGGAGACAGTGAGACACTGGGCCTGGCTTGAACTTTTGAAACCTCAAAGCCTCACAGCACCCCCCCCCCCATACTTCCTCCAACAAGGCCACACCTCCGGATCTTCAATTAGCGCCAAGACTTTAGGAGCCTATGGGAGGCATTTGTATTCAAACCGCCACACGTGCCCCTATTCTCAGCACTTGCTAGGCGGAGGCAGAAGAACCACTGGCAGCTGAGGCCAGACTGATCTTCATAGCTAGGTGTATATTCGCTGAGACCCCATTTTGGAAAGTGTACCCTTTCGAAAAGCAGTAAGTTGAGCCTCTTAGCCCGGTCTGCTTTATTCTTGGCCATAGGAACTCTGGAGCAGCGATTGTGTCTAGCACTTAGGTCTAGCTGGATTTGTGTTTACTATGGTGAAGGCTTTGGTCCTAACAGCATAACCAGCCAGATCATTGACATGCTGTGTTGGTTGTGAGCATATCAGGCGACTGACAGCTTGTATTTCCAAGTTTTAAGTATGAAGAAGAGGAAGATGTGTGTTTCTTGATTCCATAAAAACGGAGTGCGTTTCTTCATTGTCCACTCTTGTCTTTGTGATGTTCACCTAGTCCTAACTGGTGAATAGCTCCAAGGTGGCGTCTTTTGGGAATTTGCACCTAAACAAAGATTTGTTTATATTGCTTTTGTGTTTTCCTTTAATCAGATCGATAGCAACAAAGACCGATTGGTGACTCTAGAAGAGTTCTTGAGAGCCACAGAGAAAAAAGAGTTCCTGGAGCCAGACAACTGGGAGGTAAGAGGACCAGCCTTAGAGGGGCAGGCGGTTCGCGAGGTGCTGCACCACTGTGTCCTGCCTTTAGCTGCCATTCCTCATGATTCGCATGTGTAACCTTACAGGGATTATGTTCTATATAATGTCACTGTAAAGTAATGGTTCCTTGCCTCCTGGGAAAACTTTCTAACAATTTATCTTGATGATCACAGTGCATAAAATTAGAAATATTTTTTTAAAAAATGGTTTATTTATTTCTGTTTTATGTGCATGTCTAAGTTCCTGCATGTATATATGCACATCAAGTGCACACCTGTGCCTGAGGAAGGGAAAGATCCAATCACCAGGAACTGGAGTGACAGGCTGTTGTGAGATACCATGGGAGTGCTGGGAACCAAACCTGGGTCCTTCCTAAGAGCAGCCAGTGCTCCTAACTGCTTAGTCAACTCTCCAGCCCTCAGATTAGAAATCTTTTTAAAAGTGTACATTTGTTAAGTATAAACTAACATCACTAAAAGTTTAAAACAGAGATGTTTTAAGAATAAATTAAAGGACCCACTGAGCTGTGTCTGCAGATCCATTTTGGTTGTTCTTGGAGGCAATATCTTGTGTAGCCAAGGACAGCCTTCAGCTGATCCTCCTGCCTCACCTCCCATGTGTTGTCGTTACAGGACGGCACCACTGGGCTTTTATCTTCCAACACTGTGCCTCAACCTTACACTTGAGGTGACCTTCCTGCCTCAGTCTCCTGAGTGCTGGGATAGCAGGTATCAGCCCCTAGACCTGTCTTCCAATATTTTATTGTTATTATGAAAGAAGCTGGGGCCTGGGGAGTTGGCTCAGAGGATAAGAATGCTTCCTATGCAAGTGTGAGGACTGTAGTTCAAATCCCCATTATCTATGTACAAAGTCAGGCACGGTCACACCTGCTGCTGTGGATGGGGACAGAGCTAGGAGAATTGCTAGGACTTGCTGTCTGCCGGACTGTAGCTGGAGGCTGCTCATCTGTTCCTGGCTTCCCAGACCCGAAATAATCACACAGAAGCTGTATTAATTAAATCACTGCTTGGCCAATCACTTAATCATATTGCTAGCTAACTCTTACATCTTAAATTAACCCATTCCTATTATTTTATATTTTATCATGAGGCTCTTGGCCTACTGTCAAGGTTCCAACTGACGGCTTGCGTCTTTCTCCTCTGGGTGCTACATGGCTTCTCACTGACTCCATCTTCTTTCCCCCAGCATTCAGTTTAGGTTTCCAGCCTGCCTTGCTTTACTATATTAAGCCATTAGCCAAAAGCAGCTTTATTCATTAACCAATAAAAGCGACACATGTATAGAAGGACTTCCCACACCACCAGACTAACTTCAAGTTCACTGAAAGGCTCTGTCTTCAAGGAATAAGAATGGAAGAGATGTAGTAGGACACCCATGTCTTCTCTGGCCTGTGCATTGCCTCCTCCTCACGCTATCCGTGTTGTCTCTCTACCTGTCTATAGGAGCTCAACCAGTAATGCAAGTCTGTTAGCCCAGGTACTCTCCAGAGACTGGGGCAGGAATGTGGCTCTAAGTTCAAGGCCAGTCTGAGCTACAGAGTGAGTTCTGGGCCAGCCTGGGCGAGTTAATAAAACCTTGTCAAAATAGAAAGTGAAAAAAGGGTGGTGGTGGTAAAAAAGGGAAGCGGGGAGTATAGCCCAGTGGTAGAACACCTCACGGTCATGTACAGGGTCCTGCCTCTGTTCAATCCCCAGTAACACAAAAAATGTAAAGAAGCACATAACCCAGGTATGGCCATCTATGCCTATCCTCTCAGCACATAGAAAGTGGAGGCAGGAGAATCAGTGTTCAAGGTGTCATCTTCGGATACATAGCAAGTTTGAAACCTTCCTGGACTCTGTGAGAGTCTATCTCCAAAAAACCAGAAAAAAAATTTTTTAAAAGTATAAACAGGAGCTGGAGAGATGGCTCAGGGGTTAAGAACATTGGCTGCTCTTGCAGAGGGCCTTACCTGGGTTTCCAGCATGCACAAGGTGACTTCCAACTTCAGTTCCAGAGCATCTGTCACCCTCTTCTGGTTACCAGAAGTTACCAGACATGCACATGGTACACATGAATATACTTAGTCACACATGCATATATATATTAGTATTTAAAATGTAATGAATAAATTAGTTAAAAGGAAACCACTAATATAACATTTTTCTTCCCCCTCTCTTCCTTCTGTTATTCCTTTCTCCCACACTCACCCACTCACCCACCCACCCACTCACCTACCTACTCACTCACTCACTCACTCACCCACTCACTCACTCCCTGACTTACTCACTCACCCATTCACCCACTCACTTATTCACTCACTCACTCACTCACTCACTCACTCACTCACTCACTCACTCACTTATTCACTCACTCACTCACTCACTCACTCACTCACCCACTCACCCGCTCACTCACCCGCCCACTCACCCACCCACTCACCCACCAACCCACTCACCCACTCGCTATATTAGTCCAGGAAATTTTGGAAGTGACATCACTAATCTGGGCAGGCATCCTTTTCATTTGTTTGTTCTGTATTTTGAGAGGATCTCATTTTATGGACCAGGTTGAACTAGAACTCACTATTTAGCTTGAGCTGACTTTGAGCTGGAGCCCATTAACCATCTCACCTTGTTAATATATTTTTTCTTATTTTGCCAAAAGTATATTATATACTATTTTATAAAATGGTGGTTTTAGTATTTAAAATTTTTTATGATTTTTTTATTTTTATGTGCACTGGTGTCTTGTATGTGTGAGGGTGTTGATTCACTTGGGGCTGGAGTTACCGACAGTTGTGAGCTGCCGTGTGGGTGCTGGGAATTGAACCTGGGTCCTCTGGAAGAGCAGACCAGGCTTCCTAACTGCTGAACCATCTCTCCAGCACCAACAATTCTAGAATTTTAAAGCTGAACATGACATTCCTTTCTTTCTGGCACTATTATCTACTTCCCTTTCTTTTAGACATTGGGTCAACAACAGTTATTCACCGAGGAAGAACTAAAAGAGTATGAAAACATGATTGCTATGCAAGAAAGCGAGCTTAAGAAGAAGGCGGATGAGCTGCAGAAGCAGAAGGAAGAGCTGCAGCGCCAGCATGACCACCTTGAGGCCCAGAAGCAGGAGTATCATCAGGTAGACACTGAGGGGGTGTGGCTTGCAGAGAAGTGTTAGCAGATGAGATGTGGCCTTCAGGGGATGTCAGGCGCCCCTAGATGTGATGTGCATGGTCCAGGCTACTCAGACAGGAGGAATGCTTGAGTCCAGCTACCAAGTTGTACCACAGAGTGAAACCTGTCTCAAATAAACAAAAACAAACAAACTCAAGTTAGGGGCTGGAGGTATAGCACAGAGGTGGAGAATGTTCTTAACCTGTTTGCGGCCCTGGGCTTAGTCCTCAGTGTAACAATAATAACAAGAACCGAAAACCAAATGTTAGATGCTTGGCTGAAAGTCTGTGGATTTCTTTGTTTATGTTTGTTTGATTGTTTATTTCATTTTTTGAGACAAAGTCTCATGTAGCCAGGGCTGGCCTGGAACTCCTAATCCTCCTGCCTCTGCCTCAGTAGTACTGAAATTATAAGAGTACTACAGAACACTAAGCTAAGTTGTGCTTTTGTAATATATCATTAAGCTGTCATATTTTAAATTTAACCGTGTTTTAAAACTAGCTTTGTTACAATTTCTGTTTTGGAGTTGTGGAATCCATGAGAAAATGTCACACCAACTGAGCAGTGAAGGTGATTTTTATCTTTGCCAAGAGAGGAAAAATGAGGCAGACTCACAAACCAGCCTCCTAATCCTTGGCTGTTGGAAGATTAGAGATAAGAGTAAAAGAGATGAGGAGGATGTGGGCTAACAAAAGGATGTCTGTGTCCTTTCTGGGTGTAGGCATAGATTTCCCAGAAATCCAGGCACTGCCTTCTTTTGTTCTGGTACCATTCCTTCCACGACTCTTGCCAACTGTCCTGGCACTGGGAGGTGTGTCCTTTAGCCTATATATTGCCTGATAATGAAGTTAGAGTCTGACATAGTCCAGCAGCCACCTTTGATCCAACCAGATTTGCCAGCCCACCCGAGGGGAACTTCTGATCTACCATGCCTTGTTTTCAAGATAAACATAAGACTAGGGTGGGACGAAAATTCATCTGGGCCCCCTGAGCATCACTCAGGGTAACACATTCTCTTTATTAGTTACTTCTTCTGTCTCAGGGATAAATTCCAGGCAGAACTGATGTACAGGAAGGGGTTGTTTTGGCTCACAGTTTGAGGTTGCAGTCTGGCATGGTAGGAAGGCATGGTGGGCAGCGGTATGAGGCAGCTGGTGACATTGTATTCAAAGTCAGGAAGCAAAGACAAATGAATGTGGGTACTTCTCTTGCTTTCTCCTTTTCCTACAGTCTAAGACCCCAGTCCACAGAACGGTAATGCTCACTCTGAGGGTGTTTTTTCCCCTCACATCAATTACCTCAATCTCGAAACTCCCTCAAAACACATGCCTAGAATTTTATCTTCTAGATAATTGTAAATCTTGTCAAGCTTTCAGTCAGTATTTCCCTCTCACCAGGCTGTACAGCAGTTGGAACAGAAGAAATTTCAACAAGGGATCGCTCCATCAGGGCCAGCAGGAGAACTGGAGTTTAGACCACGTATGTAATTTTCCTTTATTTGTTTAGAGAAGTAAGCCATTACAAATTGATAACCATTTCCATTTTAAATACAGTCTATCTTCAGATGATTAAAATTCATGTTGCATTTTATATATTTGAAGAAATAGAGAAATCTACATTAAAGAAAATATGAAAAGTTTTCCAAAATTTTCATGAGTGACTATTTTTCAAATGCCACACAATTAGATGTTCATAATTAATGGTGCAGTGATTTATTAAAAATTATTTGTAATTCTTTATGATTATTTATATTGATCTTACTAGAGAACATGTTTATAATTTGTAATCTGTGATGAGTTCACCATACTTTTAAAAAGTAAAATTTGTATCTTTGTGTAAAAGAACATTTGGAATAAAGGAAGATATGTTTAAAATGTAAGCATACTTCTTTTGAACAGACACATAAAGTCCTGACATCTGCCAGAACTTGGAAGAGAACTGTTAACTTCTGTTTCACCTTTCAACATCCCGTCTTTAATCTCCACTCAATAAATACTTTAAAGCACATTTGGAATAAATGAAGAGACCTTGAAAGTGAGAACATAATTTTTTATTTTTTCACGCGGATATTTAAGGATTGAAATATTAAGGATTGGGTGACCAGTCTCAATGTGGGATTCTATTAAAAAGGAAAAGGGAATGTCCTCCCAGAACCAGAACAAAAACAAACTCAGCCACCCCTCTTATTGTTCTTCATTTGTTGTTAGTGGGTCAAGGGCCACATCCCATAGTTTGATGACACCGTCCTTATGTAGGTGAGAGAGCTCTGCCGTGGCTGGAGGACAGCCTGCTGTCACTCTGAGGGTGGTTTTCTTTCATGGGTGCTTATCTTCCTCTCTCAGCAAACCCTTTTTTGATATTCATGGGTATTCCCAAAAACCATCTTCCCCAGTGTTTCTGGTGACTTCGGCCTATTTTTAGCACCCCACCCTCTAGAAGGCTTCTGTTGAGTAGCGTCTGCCCCCACATCAGAGTTTCTTTATTCATGTGCCTGCCTTCTACCCCTCTGTGTAACAGAAAACCAACAACGGTTTAGAGTAGACAGAAAGTCTCGCTCTTTCTCTAAGGAAATCTCGGAGGAGTGTGGAAGTCTCCACTGTCCTACTCTGCCGCCCTCAGTGTGTGATTTTGTCCTCAAACCACTTCACTCTCTGTCTGTCACGGCAATGGGGAAGGGCAGGAAAAGGGACTTGAGGAATTTTCCAGAAGAACTCAGCAGTATTTGAATTTACATCTCCCATATTTTCACTGTCTTCGTGTGTTCAGGACCATACCTGAATGGACTTTAGGAAGGATGTTCTACTTGGCTGGCAGCCTTGGTCTGTGTTCTACGACTGCAGGTCACATGGTGCTCCTCATTGTCCTGCAAGCTGAATAACCAACCCACAAGGGAAGTGACCAGCCTCAATTTGGGATTCTCTTATAAAGAAAAAGGGAATGTTTAGGGGACACCTTTTGGTCTTAAATCAACCCCAGTCAGCTTTGTTCATCATCCACATTTCTGTCTGCACTCCCCTGAGACAGGAAACACCTCTTGAGCTCCAAGGAGCAACTCCCCAATCATCCCTACACATCAGCCCCAACACCATGGCACCATGGTTTCACTCTGTTGTCCTCTCAGTCAGGTTAGGCCATTGCTCCTTGTCTTTCTGCACCACACACAGGATGCCTGGGCATGGGGGAACTGCAGCAGGATTAGAGGAGGGATTGACATATGGGCTGGGAGGTAGCATGGGGACGCATTTGCCTGCCCTGAGCAAGGAAGGCCCTTGCTAACCCCCAGAACTGCAAGAAAATTAAAAAGCAGAAGAAAAGAGTCAGGAATGGGATAGCTGATCTTTAGTGTTTAAAAGGTACTATTTGACAAGAACAGTGGCTTTTGCAGCAATGTGTGCATATCCCTTTGCTTGCCTGTCAGGCAATGTTGATTGACATTTCTTAGAGTAGCTCCCTCCTCTCAATGTCCTCAGAGGCCGTGGGTTCTGTCTAGGAGATTTTTATGTTTATAAACATTAAGGGACTTTACAAAAGATCTCCTACTGGGCTGGCAGCATTAGCCCATGCCCTACTACTACAGGCTTCAGGCTCAAGGCTTGCTTTAGGCAACAGCTGTGGGCATTGTTAGGTTGATCATGTTTTGCTTTGTTTCATTTTTGCCAAATAGTTTCAAAAGTCTTAGCAGGTATCTTGGGTTTCTTTCCCTTCCTTTTAATCACTTTGATGAGCAACTAGTAAGAGGTATAGCTTTTGTTAATAATAATAATAATAATAATAATAATAATAATAATAATAATAATAATAGTAATAATAATGTTTTGAGACAGACTCGCATGCTGGCTAGGTACTCACTGTAGAGCCCCAGGCTCATTTTTGGCTTATGTCAGTCCTGCTGCCTCAGCTTTCCAAGGACTGGGATTGCAAGTATAAGCCTGGACGTTTGGTTAGAGGTATGGTTCCAGCAGTTTAAACCCAGGTTAGTTTTGTTTCTCCTGGATTTCTGATGGTGTTGATTGAATGCAGAGCTGTCAGCATGCTAGATAAGCACTCTGTCACTGAGTGACATCCTCTGTGACATTTTTGAAGAAAGGATCACATCATTTGCTGGCCTCTATGCTTGCTCCTTCTCTGGGGTCTTCACCCAGGGTACCTCCTGGGGGCTCTTTGGACTATAGGATTGGACGGGTTGACAGCATCCTTCCTTCACTGGGTCTTTTCCCTGGTATGATTTATTACCACTGGGAAGAAAATGACTTTTAAAAAAAGATTTAACTGTGTTTATTTTATGGATATGGATGCTTTCCCTGAATGTTTGTCTGTGCATCATATGTGTGCCTGGTGCCCAGGGAGGTCAGAAAAGACCATTAGATCCCCTGGGACTGGAGTTAAAGATGGTTGTGAGCCACCATGTTGCTGGTGAGAATTAAACCTGGATCCTCTCAAAGATCACTAAGTGCTCTTAACTGCTGAGCCCTCTCTCCAAGGCAGAAAATTCTTAAGGGGGAATCCTTGGAAAGGCTGAGGAAGCTTCAGGTCCCAGAATCTTTGCTTACTCCCAGGATGGGAGGACAGCTGTGGTTGAGTGTTTGAGTTCTTCGGGGCTCTAGATTTGAGCACTTCTCAGTTTATACCATCGTTACTGTTTGTAACACAGCCTGAATCATACTTACATTGTGGCTTTACTGAATCCTTTTTCCTCAACCAAGACACCCCCTTCCTTCTTTTTGTGGTGGCGGTACTTAAACCTACATGTGGCCTTGTGCCCATTGAACATGTGCCCTTGGTGGTGTGCTGGTAAATTCCTGTCATCCTAGTGTTAGGAAGGCTGGGGCAGGGTGGGGATGTAGGGGTGTGTGTACCTTGAGTTTGAGCTACATGACAAGACCTTGTCTCAAAAAATAGGCGATGAGATTTTCTCTAAGAGGGTTCTCATTCTCTAGCTAGAAGGGGATTAAAAAGTATAGATAGCTCACGGAATCTTTGGGAGGTTTTCAGATTTTTCTTGAAGAAATAGATCTAGGGCCTAGGATGGAGTTCAGCTTGCAAGAAGCCCAAAACTGCATAAACTGGGAACAGTGACACGCGCATATAATCCCAGCTCTTCAGAAGCCTAGGAAGAATGATAAGAGGTTCAAGGTCAAAAAAGTTCAAGGTTATCCTCTGGTACCACGGGAGAGACCCCCCTCCCCCTCACAAAAAGAAAAGATAAAGAAACAGATTAAGGTGCCTCACCACAAGAGCAAGCTCCGATAAGCTGCTGCCTTGGGCATAACCAACAGCCAGGAAGCTGCCTGCTGTGGCTGGAAACCTGGACCCTTGCCAGCTTCAGAACCTCACCAGCTCTGCCAGGTGCTGTGGACACAAAGGTGAAGGACTCACTTCCTGTTTCCATGACCACATAACTCCAGTCAAAGTCTCAAGTAAGTATGCCTGACTCACTAAAAGATTAATATCTGGAGCCCTCGCTGTACTGGAGGTTGGGAATGACAGTGTTTGCTTTCTTACCTCTATGTTACAGGAATGGGGATGAAAGGACAGTGTTTAACCTTGTTGCCTGTTGTAGGAATTGTTATCATTGAGCTACCCATCCACTTTAGTGCTTCAGAAGTTTTATGCCGCATTCCTATGACTGCCATTTTTGTTTTGTTTGCTTTTGAGACGGGACCTCACTGTGTAGCCCTGACAGGTCCGGAACTTGCTGTGTAGACCAGGCTGGTCTTGAATTTACAGAGATCTGCTTGCCTCTGCCTCTGAGACCAAGTTTCTCATTATCTTTGATTGATGAATGAGTCCTAATCTGTTTATAAGCAAATACACTGTTCTCCTCATGAATGCTTATTGCTGTCACAGAAGAGAAAATAATGGAGAAATGCTGTTTGTGGTAAGGAGTGTGCTGGGCCTCTTCTGAAAGTAGTTACCCTCCTCAAGCCAAGGCTGTGTGGGCTAGTCATCTAGGAAGCTGCTGGTGCAGTCTCCAGCATGCTCACTAGCGAACATGTTACTGCCCAGTCTAGTAGCATACATCTGCAATCCCAGCTCTGGCTAGGCTGAGGCAGAAGGAGAGGCTGTACTCAGTTGGAGGTCATACTTGAAGAAAGACTATGGACACATGCTGGCCATGCTTAGCTCAAGGGAGCTTATAGGGACAGACAGGGCAGTTCAATGGGTAAAGGGTATTTGTCACCAAGCCCGATGACCTCAGTTTGATCCCTGGGACCCACATGGCATTGGAAGGCAAGAACTGACTCCCGTAAGTCCTTGTGACCTCCACACACTCACTCCTGCCCAAACACCACAAAGAAATCTTTGTGTGTCTTTGTTTGAGACAGTGTCTCTTGTTATATCCCTGGTTGGTAAGAAACCTGCTGTGTAACCCAGGCTGGCCTTAGAGATCTGTCTGCTTCTGTTTCCTGAGTGATGGAGTTAAAGGTGTGCACCACTATGTCCAGCAGATATGAACACTTCTAGGCATGCTCAATTGATGGCATAGAAAGAGTGGGCAGCAGGCTAGGGAGATGCCTCCATAGGTATGCAGGATGGCTGTGCAAGCATGAGGACCCGAGTTCAAATCCCACGACTTGTGTAAAAGGTGTGGCATGTCTGCATGTCTGCATGCCTGCAACCTCAGCATTGGGGAACGAAGACAGGTGGATCTCAAGACCTCACTAATCAGCCAGTCTAGCTTCTGGTTCAGTGGGAGATCCTCTCTTACAGGAATAAGGCAGAGAACAATAAAGGAAGACACCTAGTGTCCTGCTCTGGTTTCCATATGCAGGTGCACCGACACACCTCTATGTATACATCACACATACCACACACAACACACCAATAAAACAAAACAAAACAAAACCCCTAAAGGTGGAAGGAAAAAAATTCTTCTATACATGCTTGGTTTCTATCCCCCCCCCCCAAATGTTTAGCTGATACCAAAGAAAAGCAAATTTGAAGATGTGTTAACATGGGCTCTTCGCTCTAAGGGCATCACCTGACCAGGCTGCTAATACTTTCTAATCATTGCACCCTCTTGTACACGCTTGATTTCTTCCTGTTTTAAAATAACAGATGCTTGCATTACTCTGTGGTTTACATGATGCTCAGGTTTTTCCTTCTGACTCTGTGTTCTTGTGGTGCGTGTGACACAACAGAAGGGCTCTCCCTACAGCCCTGCACCGTGAGTCTCATGTGGTTCATTAGAAACTTACATAGCTCAGCTCTCCAGTTTCAGCGCCTCGGCTCTCCTGTTTGATTATAGTCCTGTCTGTCTGTGCTGGGGCACTGCTCTGGTCCTTCCCTTCATGAGGAGTCCTTAGGCCAAGCAGCCTCTACCTGATGCTGCCCTTGTAGCCCCAGGTCTACAGTTGTGAGGCTTGCAGTGTCTGCTTCTCATTCTTTTTCCTCACGTCCATCCTTTGCAGAATTTTTGTCTGGCTTAACCCCCTTTCTCCCTGCTGCTTGGTCACTCTGAGCCCTGTGATGCCTTTGAACTTTTGGAGGCCATTTTGGACCTGTTTTTAGACCTTCATGGTCCAAGTCTGAGGTTTCCTGGATGGGCTGCATAAGCTTTTTTTCTCTTAAATCACAGATCTCAAAATTAAATATAGTAATTTAGAGGTGATGAGCACTTGAGACTTGGGAAATGGAGGCAGGAGGATCAAGAGTTCAATATCAGTATGGACAAAAAGAGACCTTTTCTCAAAACAAAACCAAAAATTAAACAGGTAAAAAGAAACATTTATTGACTGGAGATGTCAGCTTATTGGTAGAACACTTACCTAGCCTGCCCAAAGCCCTGGATTTGATTATCACCACACACACACACACATACACACATACACAAGTAGCGGTAAAAAAAAAAAAACCCTCTAAGACACATCTATATTTACACACCATACGTACACAAAAATTTGTGTATATAGCATTATGTTTTGCAAATTGAATATATTGGTGATACTGTAAAACTAAATTCACACCTGTTTTCACATATAAAGCACTTGCAAATTATAGTGATTTTTAAATTAACTTAGTTGATTAAAGAGTGAATGAGAAATACCTATTTTCTATATTGTGAGGTTTTGAGGATCCTACTTCTGGTGTGTACATAAAATTTTAATCTGTCTTGCAGCTGTCCTGAACAATCACGATACCGTCAAGGAGTCAGAGTGAGAGGTGAATTCCTTCATGTTCGTGCAAGATTCTCATCCCCAAGGACCTGCAAAAGAAGTCTTCCCTCAAATGAACTGCCTCAATGGAATTCTTACAGACTTGTGAGGCAAAGCCTCATAGCTCAGGCCGACCTTGATCTTGCAACCCGCTTATCCCTCTGCTGGAGCACTCAGTAGGCATATACCTCCACACCAACCACAAGATCAGTATTTTTCAAACTTGTTAGTACTTGTTGAGACTGAAGTCTAAAGTGTACTGAAAAGGACAGTTTGTATTTAATTTCTGAGGGCGACATGATGGAACAACAACTTGGAAGTGTGGCATTTGAAGCCAAGCAGGTCTTTCTTTTTTTTGAGATAGGGTCCTTGGAATTTGCCATGTAGTCCAGACTGGCCTTGAGCTGTTGGTGATTCCCCTGCTTCTGACTCTCTAGTGCGGAGCTTATAGGAATCCTCCATGTTCATCTTTTCTACTTACTTTAAAGCTTATTTCCTAATTAAGTAATTAGCGATGAATTCATAACCACTTCTCAAAGAGTCATAGAACTGAGTCAGAACAAGCCGCAGCAATTGCTTATGATGCCAATCTGAGAAATGTGAGCTTAAGCCTTCCGCACTGTCAGCCCATTTATTGAGAGAGCAACAGAAAACCAATAAAAATTTAAATTAAAACGTTTAGAGCCTTTCAAATATTGCTTATTGGGCAATATAGAAAAACAATAACCCTTCACAATGACAGATGTTTACAGGTTTTAATGGCGGTGTTTGACGGCACTGTCATTAGTGAAGGTCTTAACTGATAATAGTCCTGCACCTGCTGATGAGGCGTGCCTTGGACCAGCTTGGGCATCATCTTCATGACTGTACTTCTGCCTCCCTGCTCATTTTCCTGGTTACCCTTTCTGTAGCGTGTTTTGCTTGTAACTTGTTTTCCTCGTCTTGGAATTAAGCCTAGGATATGACACAGACTATGCAAGTTCTCTATTCTACCACCTAGCTATATCCTCAACTCTTCCTTTGGATGGGTGGGGTGTTTCTCCCTGTAACTTTGGCTGTTTTGGAACTCACTCTGTAGACCAGGCTGGCCTCGAACTCACAGAGATCCACCTGCCTCTGCCTTTCGAGTGCTGGGATTAAAGCATGTACCACCAACACCTGGCTCCCCAACATTTTTTGAAACATGCTTTTTAGGACTGTAAAAGTTTTTAAGGATCTTTATGACAATTTAACAATCTGGAGAAGCTGTGACCTCTAGAATTCATAGAACTCACACTTCAGTCCCAAAGCATTCATAAATATGGACAGCATGACAGGCTTTTCTTTTTATAAGGTCCCATTTTAAATGGTAAAAGATGACGGACTGCTAGCCTGTGGTGGCACACGCCTTTAATCCCAGCACTTGGAAGGCAAAAGCAGGCAGATCTCTGTGAGTTTGAGGCCAGCCTTGCCTATAAGAGCTAGTTGCAGGACAGGCTCTAAAGCTACAGAAAATCTGTTCTCAACTCGCTGCCCACCCCCCAAAAGATGATGACCACAGTCATTAGTCCCACTCCTTAGAGGCAGTGATGTCCTTCTGCAGCTCAGTGTGCCAGGGCTGTGAGGCTACTCCATCATCCAGAGTCTATAGCTTAATTCCTACACTGAATAGGAAATTCCATGGTCCAACCATAGTAAACCATCCCCAGCAACACTCTTGGCTGTTTTTTTAGGCATTCACGTTCAGGTGTCAATGTCCCACCAACCTTTATAGTTCTACCTATTGTCCTCTATCCTCATCACCAAGATAATTGAAAAGCTTCATTGTAGGGTTAAGCCCAGCCTTAGGGGGCGTGTCCGCCTCGGGCGAATGTTTACCTATAAATCTGTGGGGGGGGAAGGGCTCCTGTTCTCCGTGGGAACTGTGATACTGTAAATCTTATTTCCACATTAAAGCTGTGTATATGTTTTACAATCTGTTTGCATTCATTTACGCTGTTAAACTTCATTGAATATAACATGATACTGAGATGTAGCTCGTGAAATCTAACTTTAGGGGATCATACAGGATTGAATTTTCAGCAAGAAATAGCTAGGGTATATTTACAAATACTGATGCCGCAGTGAGTTTGAATACAAAGGAACTCAAAACTGCCCTGCTCATCCTAGAAAAGTGGTTCTCAACCTTCCTAATGCTGTGACCTCTTAATACAGTTTCTTACGGTGTAACCTACCAACCATAAGATTATTTTATTGCTGCTTCATTATTGTAAAATTTTGCTGCTGTTATGAATCATGCTGTAAATGTCTGATATTCAGGTATCTGATATGTGACCCCTGTAAAAGGATCATTTGACCCCAGAGGGGTTGGAGCCCACAGGTTGAGAACCACTGTTCTAGGAAGCGCTCATTGGCCCGGGGTTACAGGTTTTCCACCATGGGTGCTCATCTCACTCTGACACAGAACCATACGGTTTGCAGATATATCAGCAAGATCACATATTGACACACAAAGCATGAGGCACCCTCCTAATGCTAGGAGCATCAGTGGGGCTGCATACTTTCACCCAGGAACTCAAGGGAAACAGGAAGTCCCAATCCTTGTTTATATGAATTAATCAAGCTAAATAAGAGGCTGGCTAGAGCTCTAGCCTTGGCTTATAATCTATAGCAAGCAATTGATTTGGTTTTTGTTGTGCAAATCTGATTATCTATTTTTATCTTTATTAATAATGATAGTTTCTAAGCCTTTTCATATTCATTAATAGATTCACCACCCCCACTTTTGTGAATAGAGAACTGCCAGCCAGTACCATTTAACAAGGGTTAACATTCAGGACAGGCTCCAAAACCACAGAGAAACCCTGTCTCGAAAAACCAAAACCAAAACAAAACAAAAAACAAAAAACAAAAAAACAAGGGTTAACATAGACAGTGAGTCCAAAACTGAAAGGAAGTCCATGCCATAGTTGGGACTTTTCCAGAAGTCCCATAGATGGTCACATTGTCCAGGGCTGTGGATAACAGCCAAATGTCTGGCTGAACCTTTCCTCTGGAGACATTATAGCAGGATATGTGCAACAAGGCAATTGTGGAATGTTACCTTTATTCAGACCAGGTGGATGCCTGCAAGACAAGTCATCCAGCGCTTCCGTTTTCTGCTCAGAGACATGGAGCTCTTTAGAACTATAGGTCACGTCTTCCAAGGGGGGAATTCCATTCTGAAAGCAGGGCACCAGATTCTGACAGCATACTGGAAAACGTCTATCCAACAGGGTAACCTGTGAGTGATTAGAAACCAGAGAACCCAAGTGAGAATGTATTGATGATGTCTTAAAAAACTGTACATCCAATCCTTCCCAGACCCCAAATCCCTAAGCTGTATGGGCCATTCAGATGAGAGGGACACACACCAATGACAAGTAGGAATACTGGGTGATATCCCAGTATAGTTAAAGAGAGGGACTAGAAACATTCAGATCAGTTACCTCAGTCTGATATTTATAACTGTTACATAATAATTTAATAGCCAGATGGTTTTTGAGAGACTTTAAACATTTTATTTTTTAATTTTTCTAACAATACTTTTATTGATTATTTTGAAACTTCACACAGTACACCCCAATTACATTCACTCCCCAGTCTTCCCATGTCTTCTGTACCTACCTTGTGACTTTCCCAAAAATAAAAAGAAGATGAGAAGAAGAAGAAGAAGAAGAAGGAGAAGGAGAAGGAGAAGGAGAAGGAGAAGGAGAAGGAGAAGGAGAAGGAGAAGGAGAAGGAGAAGAAGAAGAAGAAGAAGAAGAAGAAGAAGAAGAAGAAGAAGAAGAAGAAGAAGAAGGAGAAAAAGAAGAAAATACTAAGTCTAATTTGTGTTTCCTATATACTCACTGGAGCATGGTCAAACTCCCAGTAGCCAGCCTCTTAAAGAAAACTGAGTTCTTCCCCACTCCAACCCCCATCAGAATCCATCAGCTGTGAAGAGCTATGATGCTTTAGCATTCCTATCATGATTTTTAATAGTTCTCTCTAATGACTTCCTGTCTGGATTGTTTCTTTTGTTGGGGTGTGGGGTGGAGTAGTTATCACAGAAGCCTTCTGTGTCTTTCATTCTTAACTATGAGTCTGCAAAAGATCCTAATGCAAAAGAAACTTCCTTGCTCTTTGTAGTCAGCAGCAGCATGGATTATGGACTTCCACGTGGACATCCCCATAGCCTTCAGTGGTAACATGGGCCATGGACACAAACATGGCCCCTGGCAGCAGCATGGCTCATGGACATCAGCATGGGTTCAGGTGACATCACAGACCATGAGGCTTTGGTGGTAACACCAGCCATGGACATCCACATGGCCTCAGGTGGCAACACTAGCCACATACATCAACATGGCCTTCAGTGGTAACATGGGCTACAGATATCAACATGACTCCTAGTGGGAGCACCGGGCATGGACATCATAAAGTTTTCAGTTACAGCACAAACCACAGAAATCAACATGGATTCAGGTGGCAACACAGATCATGAACATCCCTGTGGCCTTTGGTAGAAACATGAGCCATGGACATCAACATAGCCCTTGGCCACAGCATGGATCATGGACACCATTGTGACCCTTGGCAACACCCTGGTCCATGGACAGCAACATGACTTCAGAAGGCAACTCAGACTATTGATGTCCACTTAGCCTTTGGTGGTAACACTACTCCTGGACATCCATACAACTATGAATCCAGGTGTTTAGCTGTCAGCATAAAAACACAATAACAGCTAAGACAATATGTCTCCACTAGAGGCCAGAAACTCTGCTACAGTAGGCCCTAAGAAATGCAATATAGCTGAAGCACAAGACAAGAACTTCAAAATAGCAATTATGAATATGTTAGTGGTCTTTAAAGAGGAAATGAATAATTATTAAATCTATAAAAATGCAAACAGTGGAATGAAATGAGTAAAATAGTTTAAGACCTGAAAATGGAAATAAGAAAAATCCAAACTGAGGGAAAACTGAAAGTGAAAATTTTTGGGACTTGAGCTGGGTGGTGGTAGCACACACCTTTAATTCCAGCACTCAGGAGGCAGAGGTAGGCAGATCTCTGTGAGTTCGAGGCCAACCTGGTCTACAAGGGCTTGTTCTAGGACAGGCTTCAAAACTACAGAGAGATCCTGTCTCAAAAAACCACCACCACCACCACCAACAAAAAGAATTTAGAAACTTGAGAGGCAAGCCTCACTAGGAGAATACAAAAGACAGAAGAGAGAAACTCGGCCATTGAAGAGAAGATAGAAGAAGTGCATACCCCAGTCAAGGAAAATGTTAAAACTAAAAAAAAAAATTCAGGCACAAAACATCTAGGAAATCTGGGACACTATGCAAAAACTAAATCTGCAAAAAATAGGAATAGAGGAAGGAAAAGAAACCCAGGCCAAAGGAACAGAAATTATTTTCAGCAAGAACATAGAAGAAAATTTCTTTAAACTAAAGAAGAAGGTTCTAACAAGGTACTAGAAGCATACAGAACACCAGTTAGACTGTACTGGAAAAGAAATTCTCCATGACCCATAATATCTGAAACACTAAATGTACATAACAAAGAAAGAATATTAAAAAGCAACAAGAGAAAAGGAACAAATAACATATAAAGGCAGACCTATTAGAATAATACCTGACTTTACAAGGGATACTCTAAAAGCCAGAAGGTCCTGGACAGATATTCTATGGACTCTAAGAGACCACAGATGCCAATCCAGACTACTAGACTCAAAACTTTCAATCATGGCCGGGCGATGGTGGTGCACGCCTTTAATCCCAGCACTTGGGAGGCAGAGGCAGGCAGATCTCTGTGAGTTCGAGACCAGCCTGGTCTACAAGAGCTAGTTCCAGGACAGGCTCCAAAACCACAGAGAAACCCTGTCTCGAAAAACCAAAAAAAAAAAAAAACCCAAAAAAAACATAGGGAATAAATAATCCCAGACCAGCAAATCAAAGGTATTATGTGTAGGGACACACCATCACCACCAAAAAAAATAACAGGAATCAACGAACACTACTCATTATTAACTCTCAACATTAACAGTCTCAATTCTCCAATAAAAAGACAAAATGTGAAAACAGGTTTCATTCTACGTATCCAAGACACACACCTTAATATCAAAGATAGACATTACCTCAGGGTAAAAGTATGGGAAAAGATATTCCAAGTGAATGAACCCAAAAAGCAAGTTGGTGTACTAGTTTTACTATCTGGCAAAATAAACTTCAAACCAAAACTAACCAGAAGAGATAGGAAAGGACACTGCATACTCATCAAAGACAAATATACCAAGAAGGTGTTACAATTGTTAACATTATGCACCAAACATAAGGCTACCCAGGTTTATAAAAGAAACATGACTACAGCTTAACTAACATATTGATTCTAATATACTCATAGCATGTAACTTCAATACCTCACTCTTGCCAATAGTCAAGTCATCCAGACAAAAACAAAACAGAGGAATCCTAGAGCTGACATCATAAACTAAACGGACTTCACATATTTATAGAACACTTTACCCAGACATAAAAGAATATACTTTCTTCTCAGCAGCTCATGGAACTTTCTTCAAAATGGAATACATACTTGGACACAAAGTAAATATCAACAGGTATAAGAAAATTGAGATAATACTCTGCATCCTATCTGATCAACACAAATTAAAGTTGAATATCAACAACAACAGAAAGCTTTCAAACTCACGGAAACAGAACAACTCACTACTGAATAAAGAATGGGTCAAGACAAAAATTAAGAAATATATTGAAAGCTTTCTAGAATTGAGTAAAAATGAAACCCAATATACCCACATTTATGGGATGTAATGAAGGTGGTTCTAAAATACAAGTCCATAGCATTAAGTGCCTACATGAAAAACATTGGTCTGTGGGCCATGCTGTCACTGGGGGCCTCATTGGTGTCCGTAGCTTGTTGCCACTGGATGCTATGTTTGTCTCCATAACTCATGTTGCCTCTAGAGGCCATATTGGTGTCCTAGTTTATTGCCTCTGGAGTGAAGCACGATTAATAAAAACTCAGAGACAGATATTGGGGTTCAATCTGAAGACTAGAAAATCACTGTCAATTCTAGAGTTTTGGGAAGTTGCTTACAGTGCACTTCTTGTTTACTTAGGTAATATCCTTCTGGGGTCTTTGAAAAGTTGAAGACAAATAGTTATATAGTTTTCCTTAGTTATGATAAAAGATAAATTGGACATAAAACTTAAGACCCACAAAGATAGGATAGATGATAGAGTATTTTCCTTAATTTGTCAAATGTAAATGGACTAAATATTATAACTATAATTCTTGCTTGATAACTGTTTTGTATATGTAATTTTACTATGTTAAAGTTAAAAACTTTCCTTTTTGTTTGTAAAGAAAAGGGGAAATAGTATGGGAAGTCCTTTTGTATATGTGGTGCTTTTGTTGATTAATGAATAATCAATAAACTGTTTGGGCCGATGGCAGGGCAGAATAGAGCAAGGTGGGAATTACAAGCAGAGATAGAAGAGAAAAGAAGGCAGAGTCAAGGAGAAGCCATGTAACTGCCAAAGGAGACAGATGCTGGAGAGCCTTACTGGTAAACCATGAGCATTATAGTGATACATAAATTAATAGAAATGGGTTAATTCAAGATGTAAGAGTTAGCTAGAAATATGGAAAAGTTATTGGCCAGTGTTGTAATTAATATAGTTTCTGTGTTATTATTTGGGTCTGGGCAGCCGGGGAAATGAACGAGCAGTCTCTGTCAACAAAATGGCCACTGGCTCTTACATTGACCTCAGTCCATAAATGGTGATCCTCCCTCCAGGAAACCTCAGAATGAGACTGAGAGTGAGAACCGTCTCCTCCTGTTTTATAATCCTCTCTAGTTCTGGGATTAAAGGTGTACACCTCTACCACCTGGTTTCTATGGCAAACTAGTGTGGCTATTGGGATTAAAGGTGTGTGCAGAGGAGCAAATCCAGCGACCAGATCCAGAGTCAGCCATATCCACCAGAACAGGTACAGGGGAGTAACCACTGAGCAAGTGAGCCAGAGCCAGAGACCACTGAGGGTCTGGATATGAATCTAGGACCTTTAAGGGAGTAGATCTAAGACAGGACCCCTGTGGGTCAGGGTGTGAGTGTAGGACCTCCCAGGAACTAGCCCTGAGACAGGACTTCTGCCAGTCTGGGTATGAGTGAACCTGGGACCTCTGAGGGAATAGGCAGTAACCAGACATCTTGGTGGGGCCAGGTGTGAGTCTGTGTCCTCAGAGGGAGTAGGCCTGAGCCAGAACCTCTGTAGGTCTGGCCATTAGTCTGGGACTTCAAAGGGAATAGGCAAGAACCTGGAACCTCTGTGGGTCTGAGCATGAGTCTGGGACCTCTGAGGGAGTAAGCAGGTCCTCCGTGGGTCCAGGCACACCCGAGCCTGGGACCTCCAAGGCAGTAGACTGAAGCCAGAAACCTTTCCAAGTCCAACTCCAACCAGGGACTTCTGCAGGAGGGAATCCAGACCAGGATTTACAGATACAGGTCAAAGTCGGTATCCTAGGCCACATTTACCTCTAGGCAAGGAACTCCACCTGGGGCAACAAATTCCACAAGGGTGGCTCTGAACAAGCTACCTATTACAGAAAGGGCCTAAGGAAATAAACTCCACCTGGAGCAGAAGCCAGGAGCAAATCCAGTCCTGGGAGCCAACCCAGTCCCAGGACACTGGCGGATCAGGATTGAGCCAGTGACCGGATCCAGAGTCAGTGATCTCCACCAGAACAGGTTCAACTTCAAGCCAGAGACTTCTGCAGGAGGGGATCCAGACCAGGATTTATAGAAACAGGGCAAAACCACAACCTAGGTAGGCCAAAGTAGGCCTGAGACAGCAAACTACAAGTGAGCAGAGCAAGGCACAGGTGCGCTGAGCTATCGCCAGGAACCCAGAGTAACCAATGGGAAACTAGAACCGTGACACTGACTGTATCACGAGGAACAACCATCTGAGCTTTGGATTCACTGCACATAGAAGATTATCCAACAGAATCTCAGACAGCTCCAACCACACCTATTAGAGTAAAAGGTGAGTATAAAAGGTAAGATCACATGCTACACCACAAAGAGCAACACAGCACCAGTAAAACCTAAAGACCCTACAACAGCAACACCTGAACAACCAAATATGGATGAACCAGAAGAAAATGAACTAGAAATAACTTCAAGAGAATGTTAGAAATTCTTTAAGATGAAATAAGAAATTCCCTTAAAGAAATTGAGGAAAAGACAAACAAAAAATTGGAAGATTTCAGCAAATCACTTAAAGAAAACCAAGAAAAAGAAATCAAATATATGAAAGAAACTACTCAGGACTTGAAAACTAAAATAGAAACAATAAAAAAGAAAACATAAGCTGAAGGAATTATAGAAACAGAAATCACGAGAAAAAGAGCAGGAACCACAAACACAAGCATGAGCAGCAGAATACAATATAGTGAATTAACAGAACATTTGAAAACTTTAGAACAAAAAGAAGCAAACTCACCTAAAAGAACTACGTGACAGGAAATAATCAAATTGAGAACTGAAATCAACAAAATAGAAACAAAACAATACAAAGAATCAATGAGACAAAGAGTTGATTCTTCGAGAAAAATCAACAAAATAGACAAAACTTTATCCAAACTAACCAAAAGGCAGAGAGAATATCCAAATTAACAAAATGAGAAATGAAACGGGACATAACAACAGACATGGAGGAAATACAGAGAATCATCAGGCCATATTTTGAAAACCTGTACTCCACAAAATTGGAAAACTTAAAAGAAATGGACAACTTTTTGGATAAATATCACTTATCAAAATTAAATCAAGACCAGATAAGCAAATTAAACATACCTATAACTGTTGAAGAAAAAGAAACAGTCATCAAAAGTCTCCCAACTAAAAAAAGCCCCGGATCAGATGGTTTCAGCTCAGAATTCTACAAAACTTTCAAAGAATAACTAATACCAAAAGTCCTCAAATTATTCCACACAATAGAAACAGAAAGAACATTGCCAAACTCTTTTTATGAGGCTACAATTACCCTGATACCCAAACCACAGAAAGGCAATACTAAGAAAGAGAATTACAGACCAATCTCACTCATGAACATGATGCAATAATACTAAATAAAATACTAGCAAATCGAATCCAAGAACACATCAGAACCACCATCCACCATAATCAAGTTGGCTTCATCCCAGAGATGCAGGAATAGTTCAACATACAAAAATCTGTCAGCGTAATCCACCATATAAACAGGCTGAAAAATCAAAACCACATGATCATCTCATTTGATGCCAAAAAAGCTTTTGACAAAATATAACATCCCTTCATGATAAAAGTCTTGGAGAGAGCAGGGATACAAGGAACATACCTAAACATAATTAATTAATATACAACAAGCCAACAGCCAACATCAAACTAAATGGAGAGAAACTCAGAGATTCCACTGAAATTAGGAACAAGACAAGGTTGTCCACTCTCTCCATATCTATTCAATATAGTTCTTGAGGTCCTAGTTAGAACAATAAGATATCAAAAGGAGATCAAGGGAATAAAAATTGGAAAAGAAGTGAAACTCTCCCTGTTTGCTGATGATATGATAGTTTACATAACCAATCCCAAAAATTCTACCAAGGAACTTCTACAACTCATAAACACTTTCAGCAATGTAGCAGGATACAAGATTAACTCAAAAAAATCAGTAGCCCTCCTGTACACAGATGATAAAAGGGCTTGAGAAGAAATCAGAGAATCAACATCCATCACAATAGCCACAAATAGCATAAAATATCTGAGTAACTCTAACCAAACAAGTGGAAAACTTGTATGACAAGAACTTTAAATCTTTGAAGAAAGAAATTGAAGAAGACACCACAAAGTGGAAAGATATCCCATGCTCTTGGGTAGGCAGAATTAACATAGTAAAAGTGGCAATCTTACTAAAAGCAATCAACAGATTCAATGCAATGACCAGCAAAATCCCAGCAAAATTCTTCAAAGACCTCGAAAGCATAGCATTCAACTTCATATGGAAAAGCAAAAAACCAGGATAGCCAAAACAATCCTGTACAATAAAAGAACTTCTGGAGGCATCACAATCCCTGACTTCAAACTCTTCTACAGAGCTACAGTACTGAAAACAGCATGGTATTGGCATAAGAACAGACAGGAGGACCAATGGAACAGAATAGAAGACCAGGATATCAATCCACACCTGATCTTTGACAAGGAAGCAAAAAATATCAAATGGAAAAAAGAAAACATATTTAACAAGTGGTGCTGGCATAACTGGATATCAACATGTAGAAGAATGAAAATAGACCCATATCTATCACCATGCACAAAACTCAAGTCCAAATGGATCAAAGACCTCAACATAAAGTCAGCCACACTGAACCTCATAGAAGAGAAAGTGGGAAGTACACTTCCTAAATATAACCCCAGCAGCATAGATACTGTAACAATTAATAAATGGGACCTCCTGAAACTGAAAAGCTTCTGTAAAGCAAAGGTGAAAACAAAAAGGCTTTTTTTGATCACCTAAACCTAATCTGGGCCTTTGACTTTGTCAGTCTTTTTCTAATGAAGGCATGGGACACTCAGAGTCACTGGTCCTTTTCCCAGAGCTACAGTTCGTACTAATAATGGTTGTTTCAGCATAGAGTGCTCAGCCCTTGTGTCCACAGTCAAATGTTTTAGACACAGCGAGGGGGAACCCCTCCCCTTATTCTCGTAAACCCAGCCTGGGTGTACAGTGTAAGCAAAGAGGGTGTCAGGCTGCTGTGCTCCAGCATGGTCACTGTGGCCGCTGTATAGGCCTCTCCGGTGGGCAGTAGCAGGCTGTGCTCGGTGCAGTTCTTCACCCCTCTTCTTCTCAGCAGCTGCTTTAGGAAGAGTCTCTTTCAGCAGCGGCAAGGCCTCTCCTCCTCACTGTTTGTCTTCTTTCGTCACTGGGCCCAGGCAGTGGCCGCACAAGTTTGCATTCGGCCAGGTCAGGGGCTGCTCGGTCTGAGGCACGCAGTCTCTGCAGCTGCTGTCTTCTGTTGCCTCCTTATCTGTCTGATTCTTTTTCTCCTACCACTGTGGCCAAAAATCTTTACAAATTTCTTTCTTGCTTACGATCCCTGCGGTCCTCTTTCTTTTGCTTCCTGCTTTCCTCTCTTTCTTTCACTTTCTCTACCTCCTGCTTCTGAAACACTTACTCAGTCCCTCCATTTAAATCTAACCACTGTAACTTTCTCCTTATCTCTGATGCTGACTGCTCTATGAAGGCCATAGCTCCTGCTGCCTCCCAATCAGAGGTTGGGTCAAAGGGAGTAAAACGCCTGTAAATCTTAAGAAACACAACTGTTGGTTTAACTGGCCCCTGAAGAACCTCTCTTACCTTGGCCAAATGAGTGGGATGCCTTACAACCAACCCTCTAAGATAGAGAGACCAGCGGCCTTTGACTGTCAGCCACCCCCTACCTGCTGCCGTATTGAGATTCCAAGTGGGCTGGTGGGTAGTCAGAACAGATAGTATGAGTCCAGTTATAGCCTGAGGGTCTGAGAAAAAGGGGAATGTTTGGGAGGTCCCTCCCCTTGTACTCCTTCCTCCACACCCATTCCTGAGAAGCCTGCTGGTCGGCCCCTAGCCCTGAAAACTTCAGCACTCATTGTCTATGTGGGGACAGGGGAGGGAGAAGTCTGCCATGCCAGAGGAGCTTGGCTGGGTATCAGGAAGAACCAGAGGTGCCTGGATTCTGGGCTTTGTTTGTTTCTGTACAGGAAGGAGAAGACAAAAGGCTTGGAGGAGGCTGCCCTTGCTGCCATCTCTGCTTCCTGAATCAGAGGAGCTGATGATGGCCTTGTGGCTGTTACCAGGGTTCTGAGTTCCTACAGGTGTGACACAAATGGCTTGACCCATGGTGGGGGGGGGCTGTGGATAAGCTCTCCCAGGTAACAATGTGGGGAACCTGGTCTGGGTGGCCATGAGGGCTGGTTTGGAAGATTTTTTTCCTTGACCTGTAAGATAGTCCTGTCCTGTGGCCAGCCCACCTCAAAAGTGGGCCATTCTGAGGAACAGAATGTCTGCCTGTGTTTCTTTCGGATTTCCACAGATTGATTATGAGCTCGATCTTTAACCTCCTTCCCATGATCTAAAGTCAGGGTCAAAGGGGTAGTTAATTGTTGTCCCATTTTATCAAAGAAAAACTGATACACAAGAACAAAAATACAAAGAGACAGACACAAACTCAAATCTAGAAGCTGGTGCTTTTACCACCACTCTGGTGCAGAACTGAAAACACACAAGAACAAAAAGACAGACATAGACTCAAAATCAGAAGCCACACAGAAGCAGATCTGAAAATACATATGGAGGATCACGCCTCCCCAGGGGACTAGGGCGAGCGACCTGGTCACCCCTCCCTCCCACAAATGTTTGTGAAACGTCTTTTAGAGCTCAGGGACAGAGGTCTGGGACATTTCTGCCCCCTCTCTTGGTCCTGTTTCAATACAGACCCTGTGCAGGTACAATTTTCAAATTACTGATTCACACAATTACACAGAAACAGAAACACAATACACAAACAGATAGATGTAAAAATGAGCTCATTCATACCTCCAACTGGATCTAGAGTGGGTCTGGGAGGGACTCATTTTCCCGGTTAGGGAACCCTAGTGTCCAATCACCGAGGAGGAGGAGGAGGAGGAGTTGTCCCAAGAGACCATCTCTCACATCACAGCTGATGTAAAAGCATGAGGATTTTATTAATTCTGTCATTTGAAAAAAGAAAACGTGGGTGTTGTTTCTCTGTGGCCATGAGAAGTAACCAAAGAGCTCAACAAACCCATGTAGGAGCTCATGAGTTATACCTCCTTATAAAAAACAGGTCGCTCCATTTTCTTTCACGGCTGGCTCCGAACTCCAGAGGCCAGCCTCTGCCTCCCCCTCCTCTAATAAACTACCCGTGTGAATTCTGTTATATGGTGTGACGTTCCTTCCTGATGCTGCTGCCCAGACAACAATCACATCTTCCTGTGGCCATTTGCCATGAATAAACGTGGTTCAAGTTCTGTCTGAAGTCCAAGCTTCTTTTTACTAATCTCTAATTATTCAGTCACAAATAAGGCTTCACTTCCAGATTCTAGAGCCATGAACGTGCAAACAAAGCCCTCAGGCAAAAATGCCTGAATGTTAAAGGCCCCACGTGACCCATGTGTGCGTATGCATGGTTATATCCACTGTGACTCAGCTAAGCCCTTGTGTGCATGCATGAGTCCATCATCTGCGTCATCTGTGTATGATGTAGTCACACCAACCCCCTGTGCCCATGCACTAGGGAGCTTTTAAAAAGCTGCATGTGCCATCTTTCTCTCTCTCTGCACACTGATTCCTCAGGCCTTTACATGCCCCCTCTAATAAACTCCTAAGTGGGTTTGTTGCATGTTCCATGTGTAATTCTTTTAGCCACCTGTAAGGCTGCACTTCCGGGTTCTAAAGCAGGCGCACGTACCCCCTGTGTGCGCATGCGTGGGTTGCCTGCCATCTGCATCATCAGCGTCTGACCTGCTCACGCAAAGCCCTGTACACAGGTGCAAGACGTAGCATCACCAGTCATCAGCGTCTGACGTAGGCATGTCTTTCCCCTCGTGCACATGAGCTAGGAAGCCTTTAAAAGCTGTATGTGCCATTTTTACACTCTCTCTTTCCTTCCACACCGTTTCCTCGGGCCGTTGAGCACAACCCATCTTAATAAACTTCTAAGTGGGTTGGTTTGTGTCTCGTGTCCTCTTCTCATTTCTGCCGGATATTTTTATCTGGTGCCGAGACTCAAGAGATTCACCCGCCCCAGGCCCCTATCCCGGGGCCAGAATTTCCAACCCCAGGCCCCTGTCCTGGGGCTGGGACTTGCCCCGGACTCCTGGGACTGGAATCACAACCAGGGATTTTCTCAAAATCTACCCACGTATTCCATCTGCTTGAGCGTGGCCCCTCCGAACAATACTGGCTTCTAATGGTGAGTGTTCCCATTCTGGCCAGCTTAACCATTTCTTTGAACCCAAGGAATTGACCATTGAGCTCCTGGCAACCCTCTGGTATTCCTAGAGATGGGGGGACCGCTCCCAACCACTGTCAGCAAGGCCTCGGTTGTTCCCTTTGTTGGCATTCAACTTTGGCTTGCTTCCCTTAGTTAAGCTCATGTTTGGGACAGCCCGGCCAACCCACCCATGAATGAAGACCCAGGGTCCTTCAGGTCTTCATCTTTCTTTCCCCATTTCTTCTCTTTTCCTTTTTCTTCCCTCATCATAAATGCTGCTCAGAGTGACCCTAGTCCTCTCTGGTTTCTGAGTCACCCAACCAGATCCAGCTGGGCCATAACACCCCACTTGTGGTCAGAGGACGCTCATCCACAATTCCTGGGTGTTCATGCAGATTTTCACCACACCTATACGGAAAGACGTTCCTATTATAGGCCTTGAGGTGCTGCTGTTTTATGGGTTTTCATGGCCTTGACCATGGGAAGCAAGCCTTCCAAGCCTATCAATCCAGCCTCCCCACTAGGACGCCTTTTAGAGGCCCTAAAGCTTCAGGCCTTAATGCCTTACTTACAGACCTCCACACTTTTCCGTCTTTGTTCAAAAAAATGGCTCCAGTACACCTTAGAGGGAAATTTAAAATGGCCGTCTAATGGCACCTTTAACCCCAACATTCTGTGGGAGTTGTCCAACTATTGCCCACATAGGCAGATGGAAGGATATCTCCTATATCCAGGCTTTTTTCTACTTAAGCTCTAAGGCTAATCCCTCTGTCTTTGCACACTGTTCATCTGTGCACATGTTTCTAGCTATGCCATCTGCTCCTGAAGAACCCCCTACCTCTGCTCTCGACCCAGCTAATGAACCTCCACCTTTTCGACCTCGGGAAACTACCCCTGTTCCCTCAGCTTCTACCCCTGCCTCTGCAGCTCCTTCAGCTGCCTCACCACCTCCAGCCGCTTGCTCTGCAGTTCTCTCTCTCACCTCCCCACCTGCTCGGTCTCCAATAGCCCTGATAAATTCCTCTTTCTCTCTGGTGCTTGGCCGCGGCAGCCGCCCTGCGCTGGCACCCACCTTTACCCCTCCTCTCACACACAGATATGAGGAAAGGCAAAGAAAGTTTATCTCAGTCGGTAGAGCATGAGACTCTTAATCTCAGGGTCATGGGTTTGGGCCCCACATTGGGTGCCAAAATGTAGTGGCGTAAATGAACGGCAGATGGAAATTATAATAAAATATTCAGCTTTAATTAGGGAAAGACTCACAGAACCGAAGTTCCAGCAGAGAACAGAAAAGCAGAAGGGTGTTGTAATAGGAGTGGCAGGGCTGTGTCCCCAGCACCCTGGCCGCCTGCTAGCTTATGCCCCGAAATAATTACACAGACACTGTATTCTTTTAAACACTGCTTGGCCCATTATATCTAGCCTCTTCCCGGCTAACTCTCGCACCTGGACTAGCCCATTTCTAATAATCTGTGTAGCCCACAAGGTGGCTTACCAGGGAGATTCTAGCCTATGTCCATCCTGGATCGGAGCTTCATTGTTCGCGTCTGCCTCAGAGAGCAGAGCTATCGCATCTGCCTGGGAGAGGGGAGCATGGCTTCTCTGAGCTCACTTCCTCTTCCTCCCAGCATTCTGTTCTGTTTACTCCTCCCACCTATATTTTAATCTATCAGGGCAGTTTCTTTATTGCTTAACCAATGAAATCAACAGACTGATATATGACACTCCCACATCAGAAGGGAAGGTGGGGAGTATGCCCACAATCTTTATAAGTAAAAAATATACTCAGGGGACCCCATCCTACAAGCAAGGTGATTGGCTGGGTCTCCCCTACACTCAGTACTGAGGGAATTCTGGGGCCCTACCTCTCCTTCTAGTTTCCCTATTGTCAGGGTACGGGGACAGCCTTATTTTCCTCAGCAGACCCTAACACTTAATTGTGTTAAACACAAGGGGCATTTATCTCACTCATTTAGTTTTGCCAACCTGTCCAGTACCTCTCATGGGAAGGGATTTTTAAACAAAGGTAGGAGCCTCCATTTCTTTTGCTCCTCCCATTTACCTTACCCCAGCCTCACCAGCAGATCCATTCCTCCTTCTCCTAGCTCCCCAACTTTCCAACCCTAATGCATCTTTTCCTCTAACAGCCTCCCAGGTAGACCCCCAAGTCTGGGACACTCCAAACCCCTCCATTGCTAAACACCATTCCCCCATTGTTATCCAATTACAGGACCCTACTAAGTATATTACCCAGGCTCAGTACCTTCTCTCTTTCCAGAGCCTTAAGGGACTTAAGCCTATTATTTCTGACCTTTTAAGGAAAAAGCTACTTTGCTCCACCTCTTCTCCCTTTAACACCCCTATACTTGCTGTTAAAAAAATCTAATGGAACTTATTATCTGGTTCAAGACCTCTGGCTCATTAACTCTGCATGGTCCCTCTCCACCCAGTAGTCCCTAATCCTCTCACCCTTCTAGCCAATATTCCTCCAGGAACCTCCCATTTCTCAGTTCTAGACCTCAAGGATGCTTTTTTTCTCCTTTCCTCGCAGCCCTCAATCTCAAAACATCTTTGCCTTCACCTGGACTGATCCTGACACTCATTTTTCCACAAAGCTCACCTGGACTGTCCTTCCCCAGGGATTCCAGGACAGCCCACAAATGTTTGGCCAGGCTTTAGCTTCTGACCTGCTCTCACTGTTTCTCCCTAAATCTAAGCTCATACAGTATGTGGACGACATTTTACTTTGCAACCTATCATTGGAGATAAGCAAAACTGATACCTTCGCCCTTTTAAATTTTCTGTCCAAAAGGGGCTATAGAGTCTCACCTTCTGAGGCCCAACTGTCTACCACTCAGGTTGTTTATTTGGGACTAACTATAACCCCAACCCAAAAGGCTATCACTCTAGACAGAAAAAAACTAATTCAATTTCTTGCAGTTCCTTCCATCAAAGAAAAGGTTTTATCATTCCTAGGAGTGGCTGGCTTCCTGCGTTCCTGGATCCCCTCTTTTTCTCTCCTCGTCTGCCCCTTATATGAGGCAGCTCTCGGCTCTCTGCATGAGCCCCTTCCCCATCCTGTTACCAAACCCTTCCAGAGACTCCTTCAAGCCCTTAACCAGGCTCCAGCTCTTCATCTTCCAGATTTAACTCACGGCTTTTCTCTTTATGTAGCAGAGAAGGAGGGATATGCCCTTGGGGTCTTAGGACATCAACTGGGACCTTCTTTTACACCTGTAGCAAACCTGTCAAAGAAGATGGACCTCACTACTTGGGGCTGGGCACCCTGCATACGTGCCTTAGCGGCTGCTGAGCTTCTTATTCGTGAGTCAAAAAAACTAACCTTTGGGTCACTCACTACTGTCTTCTCCCACCATAATCTGTTCCACCTCTTAACTTACAAAGGCTTACAAACCCTACCCCTTTCCCGAGTTCTTTCCCTCCAGATGGCACTGGTAGAAGATGCCACACTTACTTTCCAGTGCTGCCCACCCCTTAATATCTCAAGTCTCCTCCCTCAACCTAATGTTAATGGTTCCTCATCTCACTCCTGCATAGAGATCCTAGAGGATCTACTGCCCCACTCCTCACATATACAGGAGGGCAAACTGTCTCAGGCCACTTATACCTGGTATACAGATGGCAGCTCCTTTTTATGTGATGGGACCCATAGAGCAGGCTATGGCATAGTATTCGATACTGAGATATGGAGGCATGGGCACTACCTGCCCATACCACTAATCAACAGGCTGAGTTGATAGCTCTTACCTGTGCCTTTCAGTTAGCAAAGGGACAATGTTTAAATGTTTACACAGACTCCAAATATGCCTTTCATATCCTCCTGTCCCACATGGCTATCTGGAAGGAGTGCAGGCTTCTTATAATGAAAGGAGGATCCATAACTAACTCAGGTTACATTATGGACTTGTTAAAAGCCTCCCATCTCCCCAAAGCTATAGGAATTATTCACTGTTGGTCTCATCAGACCGACAGTTCCATTATTTCCAAGGGCAAGAATTGGGCTGACTGAGCAGCTAAAACAGCAGCATTCCAAAGCCCAAACCTACCTCAGTCACCTCAGGGGATTCATACAGTACAGCCCACACTCTCACAGACACGCCCTGACACCCAACAAATTCTGTCCTACCTACATGAGCTCTTTCATCCTAATAACAAAGCTCTGCTTCATTTTGTTAAGGCTCACCTCCAACCCACCCCTGAGGACATAAAGTTCCTAAAAGCTATCACTGCCTCTTGTCAAATTTGTCAAAAGTCAGATCCCAAGACCAAATACTGTACCTTTCTTTTTCCCACCCACCATGCCAGAGGCTCCCTTCCTGACTGGCAGCTGGATTTTACTCATATGCCCACAGTCAAAAGAGTTAAATATCTCTTGGTTTTGGTGTATACAATGTCTGGGTGGGTTGAAGCATTTCCCATCACTAATAAGAGGGCCCAGACAGTCTCTGATGTTCTCTGAGAAATCATCTCCTGGTTTGGAATTCCAGCCTCTCTTCAGTCAGGTAATGGCCCTGAGTTCACTTCCCAGATTTCCCAAAACTTGTCTAAGGCTCTTAACATCCCTTGGCATTTTCATATCCCATACCACCCTCAGTCTTCAGGGAAGGTAGAATGAACTAACTGTTCCTTAAAAAATGTTCTTGTTAAAATGTCACAGGAACTTCACCTCGACTGTGTAAAACTCTTGCCTCTGGACCTCCTTAGGCTTAGGGCCCTTCCCAAAAGCCCCCTTTTCATCTTACCCTTCGAACTCATGTATGGGCAGCCAATTTTAACACCCGGCCTCTCACCTAAAACTTCTCCCTTTCCTGATCACCTGCTTACTCCCCTGCTAACTCATCTGCGCTCCCTACTGTGGGATTTTACCGACCAGTCATTACCTCAACCATATGCTAACCCATGCCCACCACTGGTTAAAATAGGAGATCAGGTATTATTTTCTCCCCCAGGCCAACGTCCCTCACCCCTTTCCCTTAAATGGCAGGGTCCCCTCAGAGTAATTCTTTTGACTCCCACAGCTGCCAAGCTCAAGGGAATTCCTCATTGAATTCACCTGTCACATCTTAAACCATTTACTCCTCCAGCTCAAGATGACCCCTCATACACAGTAACTCAGACAGGACCCTGTTCCCTTAGGTTCCAGAAGACACCAAGTTCAACCTCTCTTACTCCAGTTCAAAAAAAAAAAAAAATAAAGGTCCCATCCTTATTCAACTCTCTTGTGCCAATATACTCTCCTTTCTTCTCTTTTTCCTATATACAACTTCTCCATATACCTCCAATGTCATGCTTAAATTTCCAAATAACCACTCAGCTGTTATTACAGGAACCACCATCAAACACAGAGCCAGAGGTACAAGGACTGCCAAAAGCCCAGGTGGTAATAAACAGTAATAAATCTTTAGCCCCAAACTCCAAAAAAATCTCACAAAACAAACCTTAACATGACAGACTCGTCACTGACTACAGCAGTGTCTCCTGGATGTTGAGGTAATGCCACAATGCACTCTATTGTTATAATCATACACTGTTAATATGTCTAAAATTTATTTCTTTTCAAACATTTTTTTATAAGCTCCAGGGAGCCAATTTGACCGACCTAAACGGACCAGACTCACCTGGAATAAGTATCATTTAATTCTTTCTTTGTCATTCCTGGTCTCGGGAACCCCTAAACTCCCACTTTTAATCTTCCACCTTAAACCTCTCCCCTGTCAATCACTTGGGAACCCCCAACCCCCCCTCTATCTCCCATCTTAAACTTCCCCTCTATTAATCACTAGGATCTAAATTTTTTTTCTCTCCCAAACATAATTTTTGTCTTTCCAGAATCTTGTGAGGTTCAAGCTGTCAGATGACCCAGTTCCTCAGAGCCCAGAAATACAGTTTTAATCAGCTACCCCAGGACGTGATCAGACATCCCAAACTCCTCGACGCCCACAAAGTCAGCATGAAGCAGTTATGAGAGACCTTGCTGCGTCCCATTCCCACCCATTAAGATCCTCAACTCCCCCAAAATTTTATAATAAACAAAAGGGTGAAATGTAATTCTTTTAAGCGGACATTTTTTTTTACCGTGTTTTACTGTTTCCTTCTCACTCACGCCCAGGTATTTTCAATCTCCCTACATCAGGTGTGTAAAGTCATATCAGGCTTCTCTTATCACATCTGTCTCTCTACAGCAGGTTACAGGAGTGAACTAGTTACCCCAGGATGTGACCTGCACCCCAGTTTTCTCAGGTCCCCCAAGACTCTGACATTCACAAATCAGGAGGAAGCAGTCAAGAACTTGACACCCTCACCCCCTTAACCTGCCATGCCTAACTCCATGCATTTTTATTGTAAGAGAAAGATAGGAATGTTATAAGTCTGCTGGCCTTCTCTGTCACTTGACTACCCTGTGAAGATATCCGGCGGAAATGAGAAGAAGACACAAGACACAAACGAACCCACACAGGAGTTTATTAGGAGGGGTTGTGCTCAATGGGCCCGAGGAAACGGTGTGGAAGGAAAAAGAGAGCGTAAAAATGGCACGTCCAGTGTTTAAAGACTTCCTAGCACATGCGCAGGAGGGGAAAGACGTGCCTATGTCAGACGCTGAGGATGGGCAACGCCTACAGGGCTTTGCTGTTGCATTAGGAGCGGCAGGGCTGCGTCCCCGGCACCCGGCCGCCCGCATGGCTAGCTTATGCCCAAAATAATTACACGGAAACTGTATTCTATTAAACACTGCCTGGCCCGGCTAGTTCCAGCTTCTTATTGGCTAGCTCTTACATATTGTTCTAACCCATTTCTAATATTCTGTGTAGCCCATGAGCTGGCTTACCAGGGAGGATCTTAACCTGCGTCTGTCTGGAGTGGGAGAATCATGGCGACTCTCTGATTCAGCTTCTTTTTCCCAGCATTCTCTTCTGTTTACTCCACCTACCTAATTTTCTGTCCTATGAGGGCCGAGGCAGTTTCTTTATTATTAACCAATGAAAGCAACAGATAAGATACAAGACCCATCCCCATCACTTTGTGTGAGCAGGTCAGATGCTGATGACACAGTTGGCAGGCAACCCACACGTGCGCACACAGGGGGTACATGCTTTAGAACCCGGAATTACAGCCTGTCCCTTTAAGAGAGAAGCTCTGCCTACCCCAAATCTCCCTTTTCCTGTGGAGGTAAGTTGATCTTATGTCTCCTCACTGATGTGGTATAGTCTTCGGTTTTGTGTTGATTTCATTGGTTAAATAAAGAGACTGCCTTGGCTCTTTAATAGGATAGAAAAAGCGGTGGCGCAGGCGGGCAACGCAGGCCAGGCTGCAAGCTGCGGCCGGGACCGGAGGGGACTGGCACGGTGGCAGAGGACGCAGGCGGCAGGGACCAGTGCGCAACACCGAGAGCAGATCGCCCCACTACAATTAAATCAAAGAGGTAGGCCTTTGGTTGGCGAGGGCCCTGGCAAACGGGGAGCCGGGTCCTGTTCTGGAAAACCCTTTTGAGGGATGAGAGGGATCTTGGCCCCAGGCAGGAGCCAGGAAACAGAGCGAGGGCAATTAGTAAGAGAAGCCTCTGGCCAGCAGAGAAACCCGATCCGATTTTAAAAGACAATTAGATAGCATTGAAAGGAGGAGATGGGCAGGCGCCAAGG